>NW_019416209.1:48662-427935 GCF_000390285.2 Anoplophora glabripennis | reverse complement strand
TGTTGTGATTGATTTATTATCGCATGGGTTACTAGATAAAAAGTTTCTTTATGCATAATAAACAATTTGACAGAAATTTAGCCGCAGAATCGTTAATGTTGAATATTTTTTCATGAAATTTGGTACAGATCCATTTCAGGGGACGCCGAATCCAGTGGCGTACGTAGATTTTTTCTAAAAAAATCGCTAATATGGATTCTGGATTTTTCAGCCTCTGAATGTGATCTAGTAGGCCTTAGTTTAAAAGAGAACTGGACGGCGCTTGGCCCCAAAATACACTTTTTCCCCCTCTACATTTCAAAAAAAAATTCGTCAAAATCGCTCCATAAATAAAAATGTTATGAGGGTGGCCCGCTTTCAAATGGGTCACTCTGTATAATAATTATATTGTACATAGTTTACACACAATACATTTTTGAACGCGTACGCATCTTTACCCGAATTTGACGCGCAATATCGCCGATGTCCGAGGTCTTTAGGTTCGCAGTGTGTACAACTGCTAGTCAATTATTAGCGCTGTTGCCACATCTACATAGTCTTTATACGTACATTAAATATAATTTAAAACTACTTAAATACCTGTATGATATTTTTATGTTGTTAATTAGTCAATATGTATGCTATGTGCATATGAGTAGATATCTTTGCTATATAGATAATGATTATCGCAAATAATTTCAATAGAATTTAATTCTATCAAATTGGCAGCTGGTTTTAGTCCCATAAGAAAAGCATAGGACCCCCCCTGCGCTCCTCACTTCCCTCGGACCCCGATATACCTCCTTAATAACATTACGTTCGTTCCCGGAAGGTTCAAGTTGGTTTCATTTATTTTCTTCATCAAAAATTTTTATGGCTGTATTTCTTTTTCTGGGTGCAGGGCTAAAAATGTTTTATATAATTCTAAACTAAATTTGTCGAAAAAGCACACACAGCACAAAGGAATATTTACTAACCAGTCTTGCGAAGCTGTTTTTTTTTTTCAGTTTAACTCTCTGCCGCGGGAGAGCCCCCCGAGTAAAACAATTTACCAAAGTTATCGCTTTGCCTTCTTTACTGACTGTTTTTCTCTTCACAGGAAACGCGTTATCCTGCAAGGAGACCTTCAGCCTTCTCTACTACGAGTTCGACGCAGCTACGAGGGAGCCACCCCCGTGGGACGCAGACAGATACAAATTGATAAGTAAGTCCAATTTACTTTTCACCGGGCATGGGAAATTGTAAATTTTTCATGGGGATGTTCACTGAGTCAACCAGAAACGCGTTGGAGGTGTTTTAACTTATAGCATTGCGTTCAAAAAAAAAACAAGCAAAAAACCTGTCTAACTAGTCGTAAAATCATCTATTCCAACGTAAAATTATCAAATTTAACGAAAAAAATTGGAGCAAAAGAGATTTTATCTCAACAAAAATCATTTTGCCCTTTAACTTTGTTCTATTTCCGTTCGCGGTGTTCCTTCTACCGAAAATTCCACGTGATTTGCGCACAATCTCAGCTACACACTCCGTAATGAATTTTCACAGTATTCAGTCGCTCATCGCTCGTATAGCCCTTGTAGACGACATTTGGAAGAAGAAAACAAATAACTTTCATGGATCATTACATCTAGATAATTTAAATTTACCGCCCGATTTATTTCTGTATGTCAACAAGAGATGGCGGCAACGCGGTTTAACTGTAATACAAGGCGTTCGGAGTTCTATATTAAGAGTTCTGGGCTACTAAATACCATTCGCTCCCGAACCTAATCGGAAGGGCATAAAAATATAATCCTGGATAAAGCAATACAAACAAACGGGGCGTTCGCTCGTCCCCGCTAACCGTCCTGTTGACACGCCGTATATTAACTTTTTATTTGGCGTGAAAATAAACCGGGACCCATTATGTCGGGTCGTTATCATCCGTACCAGTGTTTTTCTATCGGGACACAAAAACTGCCCATAAGCATAAGTCACGCTGCGAACGTAAAAATTCGACAGGACTGCCTTGCCGGGCGGTCAGCAGCCAGTAGAAGGCGATACAGAAGTGGTATAAGTGTATGGTTTGCTGAGATTCTTTATAAAATTGTACAAAGCCAATGCACCTAAAGATTATCAAAGTAATTATTTTTTTTTTTGTAAAAATGTTGTTTTTCGAAAATATATATAGATATTTTAAACTTGTTTTCTAAGTGCCAAAAAGACACTGGTTAAATTAAACGAAAAACATTATTTTATTATTTTGTGGGTGTTGATTATTAATTTAATTGTATAAATTGTTTCAATAATATTGTTAGCATCCTGTATAGACACTGATAGATTTATTAGATAACGGACGAATGTATGCACCAGATATTCCTCTGCTGCAGCAAATTCTATACTTTCATTGGTGCTTGGTGCGTGACGTCAATTGGGTTGCGTTTATTCGGTTCCGGGCGATTCTGTCGGCACAGGCAAATAGGCGTACTCGCGAGAGGAGTCCGAGGATATCTTTCCGTTAATTTAATTGTGATTGTAGTTAATTTATTAGTGATTTTGGGTTTGTGTTCTTAAAAATGGAGAGCAATTCAAGCTGGATTTGTTTCGTTTATTAACCATGAGGCATTTATTTATTTTTGAAAATTTATCGATGCTGACGGAGCAACTGAATCAGAACCGTTAAACACTTTCTATTTGCAACTTAAATTTTACTCAATAGAGTTTTCAGTTTACTTCAAACCACTGAAGTAGACATTCTTAATCATTTTCGCAATTTTTTTCATAAAAAAACCGCAAATAGTACAGCGTTGGACAATAAAAGACTTTTATAAAACAAAAGAAATTTACGAAAATCTGTCGATAAATAGAAAGGGTCTAAATTTATATTTCTTAAGGAATTGGGAAAGCAAATCAGTGGCGGACCTTTTTTTTCAATAAATACCTACACCTTTACCTGCCCTTACCTACGCCTATGGCGATATAAAAAATATTTGATTTGCTATAAAATTTACGTAAGTCAATTATAGTTTTTATTTTTCACTTAGGCGATATAGCTTGTTTATTACTAAGAAACAGAATAGGAAAACAATAATATTAAATGTTATCTTCCGCATTTTGACCCTTCTTTTCTGCAAGGGTAGAATAGTAAAAGTGCCTTGTATAAATGAAACAAGACAAATGAAAGTACAAAGTTTACTAACATTAATATTTGATATATATATATATATATGTAGAAAAANAAACGTAAATTTTATTCATTAAAAAAATAACAATTCCTATGTCAAGCAAATACAATTCATTAAGTTTTCTACCTAAATTAAGTGTTCGAATTGCCACCCACCGACTTCTTGACAATACGCAAGTCTGTGTAGAAATTCTTCTTGCACATTATGAATTATTTCTGGGGTAACTCTGTGTATTTCATCTATAATACAATTTTGGAGTTCTTCTAAATTATGTGGTCTATTAACGTACACTTTGGACTTTAAGTAGCCCCATAAGAAATAGTCCAGGGATGTAAGATCTGGGGATCTCGCGGACCATTCCGTCGGTCATCGTCTGCCGATCCACCTCCTGGGAAAGCAATTGTCCAGAAAATCTCGAACAGGGCGCGCATAGTACGGAGGTGCACCGTCTTGCTGAAACCATATGGTGTCATCAGGAATATCAGGGTCATTATCGTTAGGAAAAATTACTGCAAGCGCTGGAACAAAATCATTTTGTAAAAATTCTAAATATGTTTCTCCTGTAAGGGTTCCTTCAAAGAAGAAATACCCTACTATTCTGTTGTCAACTATTCCAGCCCACACATTTAATTTCTGTGGATGTTGGGTGGTACGTGTCTCTGCCATCCAATGAGGATTTTCCCTACTCCAATACTTGCAAGTTTGACGGTTCACTGTACCATTAAGACAAAACATGGCCTCGTCTGAAAAAAGTATTTGCCGGTGTAAATCTCTATTTAGTTGACATAAATCCATAATAATTTCACAAAAGTGTAAGCAGTGGTCGGGATCGTCTTGATTGAGTTCCTGCACAAGTTGTATTTTGTAGGGATGATATTTTTCCTGCCTCAGGATACGTAGCACTGTGATCTGACAATTTCATTGTTTAATGCAACCAATCGTGAAGTATTATGAGGATTATCTACCATACTTTTCAAAATATTCTGTTTGTGATCTTCACTAACGCTTGGACCTCCAAGTTTTGGAATATCTACAACATTGCCAATTTCTCTAAATTTAGATTCTATCTTACTGACTGTTGATTGGCTGATGTGACGATCTGGATGTTTTTCATTAAATAAATCGCAAACTTCCTGCTGCGTTCTAGTCTTATCCCCGCATACGGTAAGAATTAAAATTTCAATTCTTTGTGTGACAGTTAAATGTGCCATAATACTTTAAATTCAACAATAATTTTAGAAAGTCGGTATGACAGTGACACTTTGTAAATATTTACACCTACGTGATCCATAAAAAACTTCAGACATTTCGAAAAACTAAATAACGATAACGTTTTTGCTTTATTTTAATTGATTTGGGTTTTCTAACATTCAATCGTCATTTACTCGAAAACTTTCCTATGTAAGATGGCAACATTTTAATACTGTCGGATCGACAATGAAACGATTTTTCAGTATCAAGAAAAACAATACGTGGTTGCTATTTAAAAAAATGTCGATGACGTCATTACTCGAAGACAAATGACGGTTGAAAATCGCATTTTATGCTAAAATATGTATTTTTTAAATTAAAAATCGACCTGTTCGAGGATTTTTCCCAAAAAAAAAAATTGTTTCGTTTTTACTGAATTTGTTCCATACTTTAGGCGCGTACTGTATATTGAAAAACTTTCATTCTCGTTTACATTTAATTATTAAATTTAAAATAAATATATAATCAGATGTCTAAGTAAAAAATAAAACGTTGTATACACCACGGGAGATACTAGGATAACTATGCCCTGTGTCGCCCTTGATACATAAATAGCTACAACTGATCCTTTTTGACACCAGGAGTTATTTACTTATTTTTTTTTAACTGTGTCAAAAATGCCTAATGAAATAAAAAAATAATTGAAAATAGGTACCACAAAAATAAATAATTACAGACAATACTTTTAAGTTGCAGCTACATTGCCATCGCAATAATCTATCCCGCTACCCGTAATCAGTTAATTCGCAACCTTTCAAGCTCGATTTGCGTTAATTGCTGCAAAAATGGCTAGTACGCTTCGTGACAGAATCCCATTGAATTATTTATTGCAAATTATTTTATACCTTCGAAACAATTATTCGCTATCCTTCTGCGGCGAACAGCGACACAATTACTTGTTTAATTAACTTGTCATTATGATTTATCCACTGCAAATTGTGACACAGTCGCGTATTGTTCGTCGATCGCCGGCCATTTTTTCACAGACAGGTTATAAATTAATCACCCCTGTGCCAGTGTTTTATGTGGATTTTTATAGCGGATCGACGTTTGCGACGGTTTCGCAATAGGAAAACCGCTCGCATGGAAACTATGCCGATAAGTGGGGTTTGTGAAATAAAATAAGGAACAGAGGAAGGTTTACAGTGTTTTGAAAACGGCGCAGAATTGTTTTGTCCGCAATGTGGGTGGCGGGATTCGAAATAGCGGCACTCATTTCAATACGCCACTACAACAACAGTTCTCAACTGACTGAGGCAATTGAGCAAGCGTTCTGATCCCAATACGTTGGCTTTGAATGAATGCAGTGTTGCCAATTTTGTCGAATATAAAAATTACAGAACATCAGTCTTACAATTAGTACTTTTACTTTGTAGAGAGAAGTGAGAATTATTGATTTCCTACCAAAGTGTGTATATACGTATATTAGGGTGCTTTTATTTAGATTTTTAGAATTTTTAGACAATAAATTTTCGGGCGGATCGGTTCCTTCAAGGGGGGGGGTGATATATATTGAATAAAATCGAGTTTAAAATACCTAAAATTATACAGGGTGTTTCTGAAAGATCTCCCGTAAATACAGGGGTGATAATAACGACAAAAAAACTCTTGTTTTCGAGATACAGAGCGACAAAATAAAAATTTTTAAATAGAAGTTTTACGGAAGTTTCCAAACGGAAAAAATTGGATAAATGCTTAGAAGTAGGAGGCATGCATTTCGACAATTGTTTAAAATAATAATCATAATTTTATACTTTGTTTTGTGTTCTGTTAGTTATTGTTTTATTTATTAGTTACAATTAAAATTGTTTAATATTTTCTATATTTGGTTATCCTATTTAACCGTCATTATGTGTATTGTTCTATTTTTCTTCGTGGAGTGACTTTTTTTAAGAAGAAGATAGCAACTAAATGTAAACAAATTTGTGACAGCAGTTTCAGCCATTGTTTTCACAGCAATGTTGATTAAATCATGACTAATTCCAACACAATTGACGCGAATTTTGGGACACCCTGTACAAAATTTAATTGCGCAGACTAAACTTTACTCATAAAAAATCGTGTGGTTTGTTCTAAAAAAAATCTACTTTTGCTTTCAGTCTCCTTAACTGAAGATTCTGAATCAACTATATTTATGTATTTATTTCTGTCTTCCTGGTACGCTCATGATATAATTTTTTTTTTCTAAATACGTATAAATGTGTCACACCTGTTCCGAGCTCGATAATCTTCGCTACAATCAGGTTACTTACTTTTTTTCGTAACATTGGCTTTCACTTTTTAACAGTAGCGACTACAAGAGATAAGTGTAGAGATTAATTAGATAAGTATCTAAAATTTAGATCAGATTAACAGAACTCAGAGAAACGTTACGTTTCAGCAGATAAGTGCGGAATAATAGAACGGGCGCGAATTTTTGTTTCTTTCCACAAACAAAAATGTTTCCATTCCATTTTAACATATTAAAAGCTTCAAGGTTGCATTGAATGTGATTTACACCTTCAAAAAATTGAGGTGTCAAGTCAGAATTGGCGTCGAATTGGAAATTTAGGATATATTGTCAAAAAAAGGCAGGTAGTTAAAAAAATTGTAACGGAAATGCACAAATTTATACCAGTAACAAGCATTATATCAACGTTTAATTGAATATCTATCTGTTAGCTAGAAATACGAGCTCATTTAAATATTTGTACGATTTATCACCATGCGCGACTGAAGTGTACAAATTGCTTCCAAAAAAAAAATCTGAAATAATCGGTACATACTACTGCCGCAGTCTGATAGATACTATATTCTATAATTAATGTGTCAAATAAGTTTAGCTATTCGAATCCACCGTGCTGGGTTAATAGCAATCATTAACTTAATGGTTATTGTAAATTGTATATCTTGAACAAATAGCACTTATTATTGCTGTTATTAATCGATATTAGACAATTACGGGTCGATTTTTATGTACAGGAAGAAAAAAACTATTTATTAATGGTCGTAACAGTTACGCGTCGTGTCAGAAGATGGCGTTTGACGACTGTTTTCGACGCTTAAAAAATGTAGCCAATTTCGTATTATTAGATATATTTTTTTGCAATGCGAATTTAAATTCCGTGAAGTATTCTCGAATTATTTATAGATTTGTGTTTTTAATTAATGCCAAAACTGAGTATTTATAGTCTGTTTAGAAATGAAAGAGAGTAATAAAAGCTTATTATGTATGCAAATCGTAAATAAATGTAGTACTGGTGCTTATATTCAATATTTTTATATTATGTATTATCGGTATAGGATGAGGTGTACTTTTAAAAAAACTTTGTGCGATCGGACTGTACTAAATTGTAGCAGGTAGCTAAAATTTAATCCCCGACAATCCGTCTTTGTCTATGCCGCTTCAATTTCTCGGTCCATTTCTCTTATAAGTAAACAATATAAAAACAGCATTTCAAAACATGAGGCTACTTTAAGCATCATAAGCGGGTTGAGAGGGTTTTTAGTAATTCAAATAAAATTATTCAATATTATTATCAAAATATTTATTTAAATTTAATGAATAGACTTTTATTCCACACAAAAATATATGTATTTTGAAAATTCAAATTATGGTGAGTAAATGTAGTGTATAAATGTACAATAAAGAAAATAAAAAAGTAGGTATATTAAAATTCATCCTCTGAATATTCTGATAAATTATCTTCGTCTCCTAGATTGATAACGATAGGTTCCATAGTAACGTCAATTAAATTATCGAGTTCCCACATTTTCTCCTCTTCTTTTTGTACATGATGTATACATCTTTGCCAGTTATCTGCAGTTACTCGTTCCAAGGAATTTTTTAACAAAATTTTCACGTCACTTAATTTAAACGTCGTATTATTTCGTGCTACATCTCCTTTTACCTGCGCCCAGACTAATTCGATTGGGTTAAGTTCACAGTGATAAGGTGGTAACCGTAGTACCGTTATTTGGCGATTTGTTGTCATTTCATCGATAACATATTTTTTCTGATCTTTATTAAGATTGACAAGTGTCAAAAGTTCCTTTTTCACCATATTTGTTTCAAAAGAAATGTTTTTTCCGGATAACCATTGAATTATATCGGCTTTCCTCCAAGCAGTCGTAGGCGTCCGCTCGGTCTGCCGTGAATGGTAACTGGCATTATCCATGACAGTTATAGACCCCGAAGGAATAAGATCCAACATCTGTGTAAATTACTCTTCGAAAACATCTGCGTTCATGTCTTCGTGATAGTCACCTGTATTTTTAGATTCAAATAAAAGTAAACCGCCATCTACAAAACCACTGGCACTACCTATGTGTGTCACTATTAATCTTCGTTCTTTACCTGAAGGTGCCTTGAACCCTGTTGAAAGTCCATCCAAAAATGCTTGTCGAAAACTTTTTACATTTTTATCTTGCCATACTTTTGTTACAGTATATCCCTCGTTGATCCAAGTTTCGTCTAGATAATAAATATTCCTCCCTTCGTCACGGAATTAGCATTAGTGTTACCCGATAATTACCTGAAACGAAATATTACCACGCCCATGGCCGGTTCTTATCTCGGGGTTTTATTACTCTCTTTCATTTCCAAACAGACTATAACGCAATTTTGTTCAGATTGTCTCACGGTGAATTAGAATTATTTCAGAGACTACTTCGATTTGAATTTTGAAAATTTGGGATACCGGGTTTTCGGGCATGCCCTTCTCAACTAAAATAATGGCGTCCACATACCACTTCCGGTTATACCGGAAGTCGCCATCAACTCGCTTATTTTAAATGGAACACCCTATATATTATTGCAACTTTGGATTCTACGTGTTATTTTAGGTGGACATTTATGAAGTTTACCTATTCCTAAAATTAACCGTTTTCGAGATATTTAATTATTTTCAAAAAAATGGAGAGAAACAGTGACTAGCTTCAAACCATATGTATTTTATAGTAAGAAAGATAAAGCAACAATATTTATTGGGGGGATAGCTAGACCCCTAAGCTTCATATCCATACTTTCAAAGTGGCTTAATTGCATACAGGGTGCTAGAAATTTTTTGCCGAGTTAAGTTCAAACCTTCATAAGTCGTTTTTTTAATGGAACACCCTGTATGTTTTTCTATATTCTGACACAATTTTATTCTCTTTCAAACGGTATCAGGGTTCCCTATAACTATCTCTTCTAGCTGTTAATGGGGGTCATATTGAACACTTATGACATTTTTTAAGTATTTTTTTTTATCTTAGTGCATTATTATTATCAACATACATAATTAAAATTGTGTATTACTTATGTATGAAGTTGATTTTTTAGAATTCTTAACTTTATTCTGCTCATTGGTGGAAAATTGGGATATGTCTCATTAAAAACTGTAAATGTTCAGCTTAGAATCCCATTGCAACGTCTGTGAATAAATAATAATATATAACTGGTGACAGTTCAGTTGTTTGTTTTGAAGTTTTGCTAAAAATTCCACAGCTATCCTCGCAAGAAATTACATGATTTTAGGTGATTACACACAAAATAGTAGATGACTTAAAAACTAGAAGAGATAGGTATAGGGAACCCTGATACCGTTCGAAAGAGAATAAAATTGTGTATCAGAATACAATAGAAAAACATACAGGGTGTTCCATTTAGAAAAACCGACTTACGAAGGTTTGAAGTTAACTAAACTCGGCATTACATTTCTAGCACCCTGTATGCAATTAAGCCACTTTCAAAGTATGGATGGAAAGCTTAGGGGTCTAGCTATCCTCCTTATAAATATTGTTGCTTTATCTTTCTTACTATAAAATACACATGGTCACTGTTTCTCTCCATTTCTTTGAAAAAAATTAAATATCTCGAAAACGGTTAAATTTAGGAACAGGGAAACTTCATAAAAGTCCACCTAAAATTACACGTAGAATCCAAAATTGCAATAATATATAGGGTGTTCTATTTAAAATAAGCAAGTTGATGGCGACTTCCGGCATAACCGGAAGTGGTACGTGGACGCCATTATTTTAGTTGAGAAGGGCATGCCCGAAACCCAGTATCTCAAATTTTCAAAATTCAAATCGAAATAGTTTGAAATAATTCTAATGGGCCGGTCACCGTGAGACACCCTGTATGTAGTTTCAGTTATGAAAAACAACAATTACACCAATCACAGCCGGTGAAACAGAATGTTGCGTTTTAATGTGATCTTGAGCTTATTGTTTCAATAATTTAAAAAATAATAATAATTCCAATTTCCCACTATTATTATTTTTTTGAACTGTAAAATGCCCGACCCTGTATAGAACATCGATTAGATTAATCATTTGTGCGTGCTCGTAACTTAACACGAATTGCTGTTAATTTAATTTGAGACGCTCGCCTGGGAGTGTGGCAACTATCCAACAAAATAAATACAGAATCTTCATTGAGCGTTGAACTTGGGCGATTTTGAGAATCACTATTGTTTGCCCGTCCATGTGGTCGGATCGCTTTCAAAACGGAGAGCTGTTAAATTTCGAGACGTTCATTAGTTGTTTTATTAGCCTTAATGAGGTTTAGAATCAATATTTGTTCAAGGAACCAGATAGGAGTTTTTAGAATGCGATAAATTCGAATACTTGTCTTCTTAGAACTTATACAGGGTAGCTTCAAAAAGGACGTGGGGGCTAATTTTTTTTTGAAAGACCAAATTTAAAATCGATATCTCGACAACTGTAAAAGTTATTAGAAATTTTTGTAAAAAAACATGTTCACTATAACTGTAACACTCTGAGTAGCTAATATCAACTTTTAAATTGCGACCTAACAAGTTGACTTTCTTATCTCACATGTCTGTTGTAATTTGAGGTTTACTTTGAGAGAAAAAAACATGATTAGCTAATAATACTAACCCATTTGTCATCCTCAAAAACTTAATTGTACCCAATTTCAATAAACACATGTAACATAGATGTTATTGTTGGTATTGTTACCTTTTATACATGGGTCATCACAAAGCAGTTATCTCGACAACAGCCGGGTCATTCGTCAGAAATTAAGAGGGTATATGAAACAAATAACAAAATTACTGTTCTGTCAATAAAAACAAATAAATAGGTAACTCACCAGGGGGTTACACTCCCCCTAACCTTAGGATTCAAGGTATATCCTTCCATATGTTTCCATTACATTAATTAGCAACTGTGTATCATTATTTCTTCAACAACTAGCTAGTGTCACCTGAAATAAGTCAAGGCTCCCCCGGACGTCAACTAGTAAGCATCCCAACTACCGGGTGTGTGTCACACTATTATTATTATTATGCCACACCCAGTATGTGTCAATCAAAGCGCATGTAAGACCCCGTAGAACTTACAAGACACACTTTGAAGGAACCACAGCCATAAAGACCGGGAACACGTGGCATGCCCTGGGGTTTTCAAAAACATAAACGAGTATGGCATGTTACTCACAAATTCACAAATTATTAAACAAATATATTCAAGCTAGCACACAGATATAATAACCGACCTTATTCGGACGCTGGCCAGGCACCACTGTCTCAAAGAACACCCTCTCTGTTTCGGCATCTTGAGCTACATCTTTGTATATACCCATAAATTACATTATCTCAAGGGCACATAAATACTTGGCTGGTGCATTTCGTGTGAACAGCTGAGGCCTGATTCAAAGCAACCACGATAGTTTCATTTCATAATAAAATATATATTGATTCGCATTATTACAATACTTTTAAAAATAACAAGTGTTACACACACTGTTTTTGACTCAAAAGTGGATCTTAAAATATATTTTTTAGTGTCACGTGTCTCAATAACAAAAAACAATAGTCTCATAGGGAAAAAAAGGTCTTACTTTTTATGTTCCGCCAACTTCTGTATTGTACCATTTTTGAAATATGCAAATAGTAACAACATCAATGCTTTCAATTTTCTTTCGTTTATGAAATGACCATTATTTTTCTTTTAGGTCGAATTGCAGCTGGTGAGGGTAGGTTCAACTCCAACAGCGAAGTCAACATAAACACCGAAGTGAAGAGCATCCCTGTCACTAAGAAAGGGGTGTATTTTGCCTTCAGAGATCAGGGCGCCTGCATCTCCCTCCTAGCTATTAAAGTAAGCAGAAAAATATCTGAGAAACAATCATTTATTACGTTCATCTCGACCCAGACTCGACAAAATTCCTTTGTTTATCAAAACAAACAATACAAACCAATAAAACAGTAAAAACCATTAAAAAAAAAGTTAAAATTCCTAACATTTTATAACCTTTGGGCAAAAAAGTTATATTTAATTTTTTTTGTTCACTAATTTACATTTATTGTGCATTTATGTATTATACTTAGCATCTGGCATTTATATACTGAGCAAATAAAATCAAAATACCTAATAAGTTGTTACTGTGCACAAATTCATTAAATTACTGTGCAAATCCATTATACTTGCCATCGAAGTTACTTACTTTGCGAATATCCTTCAAAATATCGAGTTCAAAAGGTTTTTTATTGCATTTTTTTGTCAGATCTACTACATAGTCTGTCCAGAGGTAACAGTGAACTTTGCCCGGTTCCCCTCGACCCCCACCGGCAAAGAAATCGTCATAATCGAGCAGGCCACCGGTACGTGCGTCAGCAACGCCGAGGTGGTAGGGGGAACCCCCACCTACCTCTGCAAGGGGGACGGGAAGTGGACGCTGCCCACTGGAGGCTGCAAGTGCAAAGCGGGCTTCCAGCCCGACATGGAAAAGCAGACTTGCAACGGTGAGTTTTCGGGGTACCTCAAGGATACCTCCCGAGACCCATGGTATATTTGATTCTTGTGACGTTTACTTGACTTTTTATCGGTTTTAGTGTGTCAAAGGGAAACTTATAAGGCTGAAACAGGTGATGGTCCTTGTCTTCCATGCCCGCCCCACTCTCAAGGCCCAGACTACGGTTTGACGGAGTGCCAGTGCAATCCGGGGTACTTCCGGGCGGCCACCGACCCTAAGAACATGTCTTGCACACGTAAGTGAAGTAGTTTTTTTTATGAAAAGTACATTGAACATAAAAATTAAAATATGTAAATGAAATAAAAATATCTGGTATGGCAGCTGTAACTGTCCGTTACATTTAAGTATTTGACTCTCAATATGTCTTTTAGGGTAATAGCATCTACTGCGCAACAGAATCAATCGCAAAATGCAATATTTTCTTACCTATTTTTCTAACATATCATAATCGGGTGAATGTTTAATAATTTTTCGAATTTATTGAGCTCCGCTCAAGGAATAATTTTAAATGTTGTTTCATGTATGATTATCTACATTTTTTTCTACTTAGGTTTCCGATAATCAAAATTGTGTATTATGGATCACACACATCAGCATATTGGCAGATTGAACACAAAAATTAGATCATGCAATAAAAATACCCAGTATGGCAGCTGTAACTGTCCGTTACATTTAAATATTTGACTGTCAATATGTCTTTCAGAGTAATAGCATTTACTGCGCAACAGAATCAATCGCAAAATGCAATATTTTCTCACCTACTTTTCTAGCATATCATAATCGGGTAAATGTTTAATAATTTTTTTAATTTATTGGGCTCTGCTTAAAAAATAAGACATTTTTAATGTTGTTTCATGTACGATTATCTACATTTTTTCTACTTAGGTTCCCGATAGTCAAACTTGTTTATTATTGATCACACACATTAGAATATTGGCAGATTGAACACAAAAATTAGATCCTGCGATAAAAATACCCAGTACGGCAGCTGTAACTGTTCTTTTCATTTAAGTATTTGACTCTCAATATGTCTTTTAGAGTAATGGCATCTACTGCGCAACAGAATCAATCGCAAAATGCAATATTTTCTTACCTACTTTTCTAGCATATCATAATCGGGTATATGTTTAATAATTTTTTGAATTTATTTGGCTATGCTCAAAAAATAAGACATTTTTAATGTTGTTTCATGTACGATTATCTACATTTTTTCTACTTAGGTTCCCGATAGTCAAACTTGTTTATTATTGATCACACACATTAGAATATTGGCAGATTGAACACAAAAATTAGATCCTGCAATAAAAATACCTAGTACAGCAGCTGTAACTGTTCTTTTCATTTAAGTATTTGACTCTCAATATGTCTTTTAGAGTAATAGCATCTACTGCGCAATAGAATCAATCGCAAAATGCAATATTTTCTTACATTTTTAACATATCATAATCAGGTAAATGTTTAATAATGTTTTGAATTTATTGGTCTCCGCTCAAGGTATAAGACATTTTTAATGTTGTTTTCTACTTAGGTCTCCGATAATCAAAATCGTTTATTAAAGACCACACACACACATACTCGTATAATAAAAATACCCAGTCTGGCAGCTGTAAGAGTCAATTTCTTTTATACGTTTGATTTTCAATATGTATTTTAGAGTAACAGAAAAACCAGCCGATAAAATCTTTCAACAAACGCAATATTTTATCGCCCTCTGTTCCTTGGCAATATAAACCAAGAAAACGTTTAATAAATTTATGAATTTTCTGGGCATAGCTCGAAGGACGAAACATTTTGGAATATTTTTAGTAATGAAGGCCTAAAGCAGGGCATTTAATGTACTAACGAAATTATTTAATAGCTTCCCCCACCTCTCCGCCTTACTTATGCACCAAATCGTCGAGCTCGTATCATACCATCAGCTCTCAACTTTTGTATTGTATTTTGTAACATATGAAATTAGTAGATTGTGAAATTACATAAATATAAAAATCTTCACTATGTTTTTAAACGATTTGCGTATATCATGAATCGTATTGAAATAAAACGTATTTTTTTTGTCAGAACCGCCATCGGCACCCCAGAACTTGACGGTCACCTTCGTCGACCAGTCGAACGTGGCCCTAAGCTGGCTCCAGCCGGAAAATCTGGGCGGCAGGTCCGACACCGTCTACAGAATAAAGTGCGACGCCTGCAGCTTGGGCCCGGTTCAATACAATCCCAATACGGTAAGTCCTCCACTTACTGCCGCTGTTATTGTTTTCCATAATTCTCTCTTCCAGGAAACGTTCAACGACACGAGGATCACCATAAGCGGCCTAAACTCGGTGACAACGTACCGTTTCCAGATTTTCGCCGAGAACGGCGTGTCCCACCTTCAGCTGAAGTCGAGTCCGGAGTACGCGGACATCGTGGTGACGACGGAGGCGCTTGTCGCCAGCAGCATAACCAACATAAGGGTGCTGTCGGTGAAGAGCACCGAAATTACCCTGGCGTGGGACGCCCCGACGACAGGGGACGGCTCCGAGATCGAGAACGATATGGTAGAGACCTATGAGGTAGGAAATTTTGTTGGTAATAGTTCATTTCCTTCGCGTTGACAATTAAATTTTGATAAAATTAAGAATTATTAAAACGGTAAGATGAAGAGTACGTTAAAACACAACATTCTGTTTCATCGGTTTCCACAGTTTGTCATTGTTCATCGTAGACGAATCATATTGGTGGCACCAAGATTTAGGGACTTTTAGGTGACAGTATCAGTTCCCTAAACACAGCGGTCAGGTGGCTTGTAATCATTTATAAAGGACTTGTATACAGTGTCTGGAGCGTACAAGAAGTGAAGAATGAACTGGACCTTTTGTAAAGGGCATCAGTAATATCGTTAATAATCGCTTCGATATTGACGCTCGATACTGAAGCACGCATCGATATGCTTCCATAAACACATCGATATTCTCGCGGTACTCATTCTGGCAAAAATATTCATTGTCGGAGCTGTTTCAGTGGTGGTTTTTTTTGTTTGAATTTCGAGATTTTTTTCAATTCGAATTCGGGATTTCTAACGTTGACTCACTATGCGAAAAAAATCAAAGAGAAATAGACGCTGGTCCAAAACTGAGAAGCCGCTTTACACATGAAAATGTGCTGAATTTTTCGCGTTTTACAGAACCGGACGAATGAACGAATAAAGCAACTGATATTGAAGGAAATATCGTCAATAAACTCCTAGACGTTCAAAGGGTCCTTCAATATTTACTGAAAAATAACATTTCTATCAAAATCTGTCAAAATTGATAGGAGGCTTCGATACGCTTTTAGACGGTCAATATTTCCATCAATATGGTCTTCCCATCATTATTGAATTGATTATTGACAATATTATTGATCGCCTAGGGGCTAGGGACTTCAATGTTGGCAAAACGGCAAATAAAAAAGTTATAAACAATTTTCTAGTCAACAGTGGTCGTTTAAAATCTTTAGGACTTCAGAAATTTGATTTGTTTTAATTCATAAGTGCAGTTTGTTACTAATAAGTGCCCAAAATTAAGAAAAAATCGTTTAGAACCACTTTATTACGAACCACGTCGCGTAAACCGATAAATAATAAACTAAAATAAATGCAATAAATTGAAGTGGTGACAAATTTGGTCGTTTTCGTTTCGCCGAATTAACGTTGGTCGTTTGTTTTTATCTGGTTTTATACGCTCCTAGACTGTCAATATTTCCTACAATATGGTCTTCCCATCAATATTGAATCGATTATTGACAATATTATTGATCACCTAGGGGCTAGGGACTTCAATGTTGGAAAAACGGCAAATAAAAAAGTCAAACAATTTTCTAATCAACAGTGGTCATTTAAAATCTTTAGGGCTTCAGAAATTTGATTTGTTTTAATTCATAAGTGCAGTTTGTTACATATAAGTGCCCAAAATTAAGAAAAAATCGTTTAGAAGCACCTTATTACGAACCACGTCATGTAAACCGATAAATAATAAACTAAAATAAATGTAATAAATTGAAGTGGTGACAAAGAGTGACTGCAAAAATCGCCCATTCTTTCACAATTCGCAGAGAACCAGAGAAAATACATAAAAATATGTTTTTGGTTTAAAATTACTCGTAAAAAATTAAGATGAGCATAGCTTTTAGTTTTTTGAAAATTTTCAAAAATCACCTCTATTTAGGGACTGAACTATTAGCATGTGAATTTTTCAAACGAATAATTCTTGATACAAAGAAAGATTTATTCTCATGACTGAAATAAGCATGTTGAATTAGAAAATCCATCCTTAAGCACGCTCAGGGGGTGGAATCATCCCCAAAAATAGAGAATATCAGAAATAATTGTAAAAATTCCAAAAAGAATATATTAAGATAATTCACATGCTAATACTTTTTATATCAATTGGTAATATTAAAATTCTTAATTTTTGGCATTTTTTCAACCCCTAAGTGGTTTTTAAAATTTTCAAAATACTAAAAGCTATCTATGCTCATTTCAGTTTTTTACGACAGGTAATTTGTGACCAAAAACAAATTTTTATATATTTTTTTAATTCTCTGCGAATTGTGAAAAAACTGGCGAAAATCACAAGTTTTTTGCTGTCACTCTTTGGTCGTTTTCCTTTCGCCGATTTAACGTTGGTCATTTGTTTTTATCAGGTGGATTGATATCATGTAGTAGTAGTTCACCTAAACTAGATTAGCATCAAAGGTCATCGACACTGACATTCACAAACTAAACTCAGTGCTTAAACAAAAAATCTGTCGTCTCGGATAAGGCTATTAACACCGCAAACGTATTTTCACAGGTAGCATGTTGATAAAAAAATGCTTGAGGCAAAAGGAAATAACAACACTTGTATGCGTTAACTTTGGATCGCATACTTTATGTATGTTAGAACTGACAAATTTTCGAAAAAGAAATTAGTAACAGTAGTTTAAAAGAAAAAATGTGGGGAAAAATTGACAAGTAAAAGAGAATAAGTATTACGGATGGTAAAAATGTGCGATATAATAAGAAATATACCAGAAAACAGTAAAAAAATACGAAAAAATTGTGACTAAACATGTAACTGTGACGGCCGAAAAAGTGAGTGATATTTTTTGACCAAGAAAATTAAGGAATATGGGGATCGTTTTTTTTTTTTAATTTTATTAATTTGGTTCATGTAAAATTTACATTTTTAATATTTTTTAATAAAAATTTATCAAAAAATATTAAGTTGTTACAAAGTTATGAGCCTTGCTGTAAAACTTTTAAAAAAATGCCCCTCCATGGTCACATCGATTTTCCAAAAAACGGATTGTCTGAAAAATAGAAATCAAATTGCATTAGAATCTATTTGAATGTAGTTATCGTTGTACGTAGTAATTTTTTATTTTGATTTTTTACAAAATGGCGACCGATTGAAAATTTTTTTCAATTTTTTGTCCCTTAAGCAACCTTAAGAAATAGTAATAATCAAAATTTTCAAAATCGGCTATGCTTAACCTTAGCCATTGCAAAAACGAATAAAACAAAAAAAAATTAGAAATCGGTTGATAATTAATAATAATAATTACCAGTTTGAAAAAAGTCGTTTTGAATTTAGTTTTTGGACCATTCTTTCAGTAAAAAAATTTATTTTTTTGACCCATCACAGTGGCTATCCCCCTTAAATGTTATTGACTTAAAAACTAAACTGAATCTCGCCTAAATTAAAAAATATTTTGACCGATAAAAAATTGGCTGTGCCCGAAACGCAATAACTCTAAAAAAACGTGACCGGCATTGGTTCGATCTTAAAGACGACCCCATTCCAGGTGCGTTGGTTCCAACGCAACGACATCGACTACAGCAACTCCACCAGCCTGCTGACGGCGGACCTGTCTGCCACCATCACCGGCCTGCAGCAGAGGACCGAGTACGGCCTCCAGGTCCGCGCCAAGACGCAACGAGGCTGGGGAGCCTACTCGCCCGTCATATTCAAAACTACCGGGCAAGTCCTAAACACAGGTAAGCAAAAACGACCCGCTCGTAGGACTTCCGGCGTTACCCGAGGCGTTTTTCTAGCTTATATAGGAGACGAGGAAGGCCTAAGACTGCAACTGGTAGCGGGCGGGATCGTGGCGGTCGTCGTCATCCTCGTCGCCGTCATAGTGTTGACGGTGGTGTTCCTCCGCTCCAGGTCCAACGACGAGTGCAACAAGAAGCAGCCGAGCGACTGCGACACCTTGGAGTACAGGAACGGGGAGGGTGAGTCGATTTTTTTGTAGCGGTTAGGGCGATAAGTAAAAAAAAACATTAGGTTATGCCACGACAGATATAGCAGCACATCTAGGCAGGTTTAGCGCTTAGAGGTCTTAGAATAGACGTCGCTTTATGTGATATATTGTAAATTAATGTCCGATATGCACTTTCACGCCTCCCTTCACCCTAAAAGGACTGGTAGTCACTTACAGTAAGTTTAGATTGTGTCGTCCGTTTATTTATTTACTTTTTTGGTTCGATTTTTTCCATTTCACTATTTTGCACATCATCCTTTATATTTTGTTTGGGCAAACGAGAAGAAAATGTCCTTTTTTAATTTTTTTATAACCATCTTTATCTTTTTATTCTCTTATTCCCATTTGGGAAGAAAATTGAAACTTTAGTACACTGGTTTATTCTACGTAAAATGTCCAAATATAAGATCTTCATTCATAAGTAATCATAATTTTAATATTTTCGTTATAAAAAAAATTCAAAATTACGATTTTTAGGTTATGATGTTTTACTCACTAAAATTAAGTTGGCAACTATCAACTCTAGATTGTTATGGAAATCATAAATTGGACTGCATAAATTATAATTTCTCCCCTTTGTGTTCTAATTTTATTCCACATAAAATTTGACAAATTTAGTTAAAATTCTGTTAATTTTTCATACATTCACTGTATTATGTGAACAAATGGGATTATGGACTTATTTCACTATTATTAGCTTTGTTCCTAGTGCATTAGAAACAGTTTCAAACAGTCCGACGCAATCGCATTTGATTCGAAACAATGAATTTTGAACCTTATGTAAGCATTACATCCATATGCGCATGCGTCTGACTGTTGGAAACTGTTTTGGATTCTACTAGGAACAAAGCTATTAACAAAAGATTTTTGACAGCTATGTTTAAAACCGGTCCGATTTACCCGCACCAGTTTGTCTTGGTGATTTTTAGTACTTTTCCTTTTATCGCGTTACAAACCTGTAGACACGCAAATATGGCGGCGGTACAAAGTGTTTTTAAAATTGTAACCGAAAATGGCAATTTTTTTCACAAAAATCGGTGTTATAGTGTAATATTCTTATAGTACAAAATGTACAAGTGATGTTTCTGTAGGTGTACTTATTACTTCTTTCTATATCAGCGTATTTCAACGTACGCCACAGAGAATAGGGCTTTGCTGTATCAGCAGATTTAGAATTTTGTCAGAAGTGCAGAAAATAGTACAATAAACTTGCTGTATTATGTCCAATCAATGTAATTTCATGTAATAATGAAGTATATTAAAGCGCTTGGTTATTAAATATCCGGAGTTACAGTGGATAGTGAAAGTGATCATATCTTGATAATAAAACGTGAAGCGTGGGACCCATGTTGTTTTCTAGACGATGATTCTTATATTCGAACAGAGAATTTTTATGATGAAAAACTTGGAATGGAATTTGTGAAATAAAAAAAATAAAATATGTGTTGTCAATCCTGAAATCTTGGAAAGGGTTGCGTATTGTATATGTATGTGCAAATTATCTTTTTTCATAATCGACTGATATATACAAATAGGTATTTTATTTATTTTTCACAATATTATATTTTGTTTTTAGTCATACCATCTTATTTCCAAATTCTTTCTGAATTTTTGTCATCAAGGTTCTCGATGTGAGCTTAGAAATAATCCTCTAAAAAATTGGTATAGGCCCCAAAGTCAATTATCAAAATATGAGTACTTCAGTTTTCATCAGCTGCCATTAATGGAGAAAAAAATTTGGGAAACGAAAGACCCGTGTACTAACTTTTAGTTTTTTATTATTTTTACACTTTTTTTTAGTGTTTGCTTCTATATTTTATGTCATTTAATTTATTTTTAGTTCATCACAGCTTGGACAATCCCCCTATAGTTACTACCCATACAAATGGTAATTTTTGTTTTTTTTTTCTTTTTTTCTTTTATTCATTGATTCACTGTAAAGTAGCATCCAAAACTTTGTTGAACTTCACTTCGCGCTGCACTTCTTGAAATTGATACGCTTGGGGATCCTCCTAACTGGACTGAACTCAATTCAACAAAGTTTCGGATGTTACATCCCGAATTTTTAGTACCGCGTCCTCATAAAGAAAAATTTCAGTGACAACGCCGCTTTTCACGGGAATCAGCGGCTCGTCTAGGACCTACATCGACCCCCACACTTACGAGGACCCCAATCAGGCCGTTCGGGAGTTTGCCAGGGAAATCGATGCGAGTTGCATCACGATAGAAGCGATTATCGGTAAGCCGCCTGAAATAGCCGTTATTGTATCGTTCCTTGAATAATTCTTTTAGGAGGTGGCGAATTTGGGGACGTCTGTCGAGGAAAGTTGAAAATGAACGGCGTGGACATTGACGTGGCGATAAAAACGCTCAAAGCCGGATCTCTGGACAAGTCTCGTAACGATTTCCTCACGGAAGCTTCTATAATGGGACAATTCGAGCACCCGAACGTCATATTCCTGCAGGGGGTAGTTACGAAATCGAATCCCGTCATGATTATCACTGAATACATGGAAAACGGGTCCTTAGACACATTTTTGAGGGTAAAAGTATAGACGCGGCACAAAACTTCGGGTTTACTTGAATAATTTGTGACATTTTAGGCAAACGACGGAAAATTCCAAGTGATCCAGCTCACGGGCATGCTGAGGGGCATCGCGTCCGGCATGCAGTACCTCAGCGAGATGAATTACGTGCATCGCGACCTAGCTGCCAGGAACGTGTTGGTCAATTCCCAACTCGTGTGTAAAATAGCTGATTTCGGCCTTAGCAGGGAGATCGAGAGTGCCACGGAGGGGGCGTATACCACAAGGGTAAGTTCTCGAAGGGTATGTTGCCTTTTTATTTTTTTATTATTTAGTTTTGGCGCATGGCTCGAAAATTTGCATGAATTTTCTAATATTTGTCGTTTTTTAAAATAATTGGACTCTATTTTTATAAACGACAAGTATTCAGTATTAATTTTGGTGGTGGTTGACTCAAATTTTAATTTAAAAAATAAATTTTTCTTAGTTTATCGATTTAAAGTGCTTGATCACCATTATAAGTGCTTGATCGCTAAAAAAATGCTTGATTGCTATAAATAGTGCTTGATTGTCATCAATATGCTTGACTACCATCAAAAGTGCTTAATCACCATGAAAAGTGCTTGATCATCATAAAACGTGCTTGAGCTTTTTTCCAGATGTTAAGTTAAATCTTTTTCTGACAATTTTGAGTAACATACACATAACTAGTCAGTTAATGGAAGTTTAAAAAGTGAATTTTTGGTGTTTTTCTGATTCGTACTAATGCAATTTATTGACCAATAATGTACAGTATGTGCTTGATGAACATCAAAAGTGTTTGAGCGTCATAAAAAATGCTTGACTACCATCTAAGGTGCTTAATCACCATGAAAAGTGCTTGATCTTCGTAAAAAGTGCTTGAGCACATTTCCAGATGTTACATTAAATCTTTTCCTGACAATTTTGAGTGACGGACACATAACTAGTCAGTTATTTGAAGTTTAAAAAGTGAATTTTTGGTTTTTTCATACACCTCCATTCCAGATTTTTTGAATCATGCTAATGTAATATTAACCAATAATGTACAGTATGTACTTGAAGAACATCAAAAGTGTTTGAGCGTCATAAAAATGCTTGACTACAATTAAAAGTGCTTAATCACCATGAAAAGTGCTTGATCTTCGTAAAAAGTGCTTGAGCATATTTCCAGATGTTAAATTAAATCTTTTTCTGACAATTTTGAGTGACAGACACATAACTAGTCAGTTATTTGAAATTTAAAAAGTGAATTTTTGGTGTTTTCATACACCTCCATTCCAGATTTTCTGAATCATGCTAATGCAATTTATTTACCAATAATGCACAGTATGTGCTTGATGAACATCAAAGGTGCTTGAGCATCATAAAGAATGCTTGACTACCATCAAAAGTGCTTAATCACCATGAAAAATGCTTGGCCACCATAAAAAGTGCTTCATTACAATCGAAAGTACTTGAGCACTTTTTCAGGTGTTTGGCCATATTTATTCGTCCCAGGTTAAAAAAATTATATGTTTTAAACATTCTTGAGTATCACATCACTAGTTAATAATTATTTGATTAAAAAAAAAAGATTTTTGGGAGTTTTCACACTACCCATGTCAAATTTTGTGATTATGTCTAATGCAATTTATCGATTGAAGACGTGAAGACCGAGACGTTGTAAAGTACATGTGTCTTTTAGGGTGGTAAGATTCCCGTCCGATGGACGGCCCCCGAAGCCATAGCGTTCCGTAAATTCACGTCCGCCAGCGATGTTTGGTCCATGGGTATAGTGTGCTGGGAGGTGATGTCCTACGGGGAGAGGCCATATTGGAACTGGTCCAATCAAGACGTTATCAAGAGTATAGAGAAAGGATATAGGTAATGTTATAAAACGTTAAAAATCGGGTACGGGTGTTACGTTTTATTTTTCTTTTGTAGGTTGCCAGCTCCGATGGACTGCCCGGAAGCCATATACCAGCTGATGCTGGACTGCTGGCAGAAGGAGAGGACACACAGGCCTAGTTTCCAGTCTATTGTAAAAACTTTAGATAAATTAATACGAGTACCCGATACCCTAAGAAAAATTGCTCAGAATCGGTAAGTTCTCTCTTCGTAGTTTCCTCTGATGGCGTAATTTTTTGTAATCGTACGTTTAAAAAATTTTATTTCTTATTTTTTTATTTGTTTTATTCGTTGAATTTATTTTTCGAATGCCTTTTTGCGTATTTTAAAATATTTTTCGCTTTAAATGTTGCATAAATTCCTACGTAGGAATTACTTACAACACCGATGCTTTAAATGTTGTAAAATTTATCATGTCGGGGCACCACTCTTGCTAAAAAGTAAAATTTTCCCTGTTTCTGCAAAATAATCACATTTCGTAAACAGTTTTGCAAAAATGCATTGTAAATTTACATTTTACATTATTTCAAATTCCTATCGAATGTTTCTTTACGTTCAAATAGGTTTTGCTTTAAATGGTGCACAAATATAGGAGTTACTTGTAAACCATTTGCACACAGATGGTTTAAATGTTGTAAATTTTACATGCGATTCATGTAAAATGTATCTATCAGAATATCACACTAAAAAGTAAAACTTCCTATTTCTGCAAAATAATTTCCATTTGTAAGGTTTTGGATACGAAACTGTAACCGATTTATTTTATTATTTAGACAGTTTACATTTTATGAAACTGTAAAATTGTAATTTTACATTTACGATCATATTTTTAAAATAGTTACATCTATTGGTAGTGATACTACACATTTGACACCAGTAGTGGACAATTTTGTGGTATGGTTATTAATGAATTGAATTAAATTTACAGTTTAGTTTAAAAACATTGTAATTTTACATTTTACAGTTATTTGAGTGTCTATTGACTGTTTCTTACATTTAAAATAGTTTCTGCTTTAAATGTTGCACTGTAAACCGTTTGCACACACGTTTTAAATGTTGTAAATTTTACATGTAATCCTTGTAAAATTTTCCGTTTCGATAATTTTTTTTTGTAATTCTGTAGATCTTACAACTTTTACATTTACAATTGTATTTAAAAAATGGTGAGCTTATTGATAAATACACATTTGCAGCAACGGAGATTAATTTTATGATGAATTATTTCAATGATTAAACTTAATTTAAAAATACATTGTAATTTTACAATTATTTCAATTCATTACTGAATGTCTGCGTTTCAAAATTAGGTCTGCGTTAAATACTGCACAAATTCCTACGTGGGAATTACTTGTAACTCATTTGCACATACACGCTTTAAATATTGTAAATTTTACATGTAATCCTTGTAAAATTTATTCACACTTACTAAAAAGTAAAACTTTTCCTGTTTCTGTAAATAATTGCATTTTGTAAGGTTTTGGACGCAAGATTGTCACCGATGTATTTTTTAATTTACAATCCTAACCTCTATAATTTTAAACCTCTATTTAAATAATTTACATTAAATTATAATTTTACAAATTGTAAAAATGAAATGTTTGTCTTTAAAACCATAAGAAAGTTGGATATAGTTGTAAATACACTACATATTGTCAAAATGTAAGTTTTGCATTTAAGACTTGTTAAAAAAGTTGGATAAACTGGAATTGATTGTAAATTGAATTTTACACAGTAAATGTCAATTTTACAATATTACTCTAAATTCAATTGTAGTAGCTAAAAAAATATTTAATTTTAAAATGTTACATTTTAAAATTATTATGACCTAACCTCTTTAATTTTACAACTCTAAATATTCTACATTATGAAACTGTAATTTTACAAATTGTAAAATGTAATTTTTGCATTTAAAACCATTATTAAAAAAAAATTGGATAGTAATTGTAAATTTTACACAGTAAATATCAATTTTACAATATTACTTTAAATTGACAGTTGTAGTAGTTAAAAAAATATGTAATTTTAAAATTTTACAGTTTAAAATCATTATGACCTAACCTCTAGTTATAATTTTACAGCTTTATTTAAATTATTTGCATTACGAAACTGTAATTTTACAAATTGTAAAATGTATTTTTTGCATTTAAAACCATTATTATTAAAAAAATTGTATAAAGATTGTAAATTTTACACAGTAAATGTCACTTTTACAATATTTTTTTAAATTTACAGTTGTAGTAATTAAAAAATATGTAATTTTAAAATGTTGCATTTTAAAATCATTATGACCTAACCTCTAGGTATAATTTTACAGCTTTATTTAAATTATTTGCATTTCGAAACTGTAATTTTACAAATTGTAAAATGTAATTTTTGCATTTAAAACCATTATTAAAAAACATTGTATAAAGATTGTAAATTTTACACAGTAAATGTCAATTTTACAATATTACTTTAAATTTACAATTGTAGTAATTAAAAAAATATGCAATTTTAAAATTTTGTATTTTAAAATCATTACGACCTAACCTCTGGGTATAATTCTACAGCTTTATTTAAATCATTTACATTACGAAACTGTAATTTTACAAATTGTAAAATGTAATTTTTGCATTTAAAACCATTATTAAAAAAAATTGTATAGAGATTGTAAATTTTACACAGTAAATGTCAATTTTACAATATTACTTTAAATTTACAGTTGTAGTAGTTTAAAAAATATGTAATTTTACAATTTTACATTTTAGACTGAATTGAATTGAAGACAATTCTCGAAATCCGAAACCTCACAATTTTCTCGTTCAAACGTCACGCTTTTAACACGCTCACACCTCATTCTATTTTTTTTTTTTGTTTCGACTCATTCTAGACATCCACTGCCATATAACCCCCCCTGGCCTCAACAAAACCCACCCTCTCACCCGACACACGACATACAGCTGTCAGAACTGTCCGTACCCGTGTCCCTGGCGCAACTCTCTCAGAACCCGTACTTCGGGTCCCTCCAGCGCAGGCCCAAGTACACCCCGAACATCATTGGTGCCGATACGCACCCCTATTACGGCCTGCCCGACGTGATCCTCCTGCAGAACTACGGCGTGATGCCGCAGGGTAACTGGCTGGTACCGGACGATCTGCAGCTCCATCAACGGTTGCGCAACGAGTACCACAACTCGTTGATGGTGCACGAGATGAAGAAGCAGTTCAACAGCATGTTGAACTTGAGGGAGGACGTGGAGGATCAGCCGAAAGAGAATAATTTCGCCGAACGGGGCAGGCAGTGCCCCAGCGGCCGGAAACCCTTGAATTTTTTCAACCAGACGCATTTGTACCCCAACGTAGACGGGAATTTCATGGAGATGCAGAACCGATCCGAGAATAAAGAACCTTCGTGCTTCGTTTTCGACGAAAGAGACGAGTATGATCAAGAGACGGAGAATTTTTTCGGGAAGAAACCCGGCGCGCTGTTCGACGACGAGTTCAGCCGGAGGCCCGATCGGTTCTTCTCGGAGGTGTCCCTGGACGAGAACAATTCGAACCTGCTGGAGCTGAGCGAGCGGTTCTCCGACAACTTCAGGGACGATTCCGACGTGCCGGACAGTTCTGATAACCTGTATAATAGGGTGGAGGGTGAGGGGGGCGACACAATCGACACTGTAGAGGATAGGAATAACGCACAGACCGGGGCAGCTTGGGTCAATTTTGTTAATGTGTAAATATGCTTTCTCTGGTTTTTGTTTGCAAAGGTATTTGTCTGCTTGTTTTTTTTTTTAATTCCCTGCATGCTCGAGCCACTCTAACATGTTACCGTAAGCTTTTGTTACTAACTTCGCCGAATCGTCTAGCTCCTTGATGCGAATTAACACGTATGCCTGTTGGAACGCTTTTAATTGAAAAGGGTAGTACGGGCGTTTTGGTAGGTGTGCGATTTTTTGCGAAATGTATCGTTTTTTTTTTACCAATTGTTACATTGCATACGAAGTCTAATAATTTTTTTTTAAGGTGAAATTTTTATGCTGCCAATATTTTATGAACAGTAATGCGTAAATACGTTGAGTTCCGTTCATTGGATATTATAATACTTCAATTTATAATTTTATTGTTTTTTTCTTTTTACTACGCAACTTTATGAAGTATTAAGAGGGCTCTATAGCAAATAGGCAACCAGCAATACATTTTTATAGAATTTACCACTGATACCCTGTATCTCCGCCACTGGAGCATGAAAGTTTTAGGAAAAGTCCTCAAATTTTGGACAATGTCTACATAAGGGGCATTTCACGCCAAATCAACCACTTTTAACCCCGACCCCTTTCGATTTGGCTGAAACTTTTTTATTGTTTTCTACCCCATTGGAAACCTCTGAGAACCTGAGAATTTTTCAAATTTTTTCAGCCAACTCAAAAAGAGATGAATTTTTGAAAAAAATATATATATTTTTTTAAATAACCATAACTTTTTCAAAAATTGGGTTATCGATACTCTTTTTTTCAAAATTTTTGTTTTTAAATGTACTTTTTGAAAAAAAATATCAAAATTATCTGGACCTATCTACAATTTTTTTTCAATTTTCAAATAAAAAACGAAAATTTCTCGATGATTACCATTTTTGAAAATTTTTTTGTTTTTTCGTTTTTTATTTTTTCTTATTGATAAATTATTTTTTTTCAAATTTAGTTTGTTTCACAACACCATTTAAGAAAATAAGAAAAGAAGAAAAAAATAGATCGTTTTGAATAATTTTTTTGGATTTTTTTTCCGAAAACCATCCAAAAACAAAAAAAATTAAAAAAAAAATTGTTATTTGGTCCATTTTTGGACGAACAGTGAGCTTTAAAAAAAGACGTGCAATGCATTTGAACTCAAATAAATCATTTTGAAACCATCCTCTTTTGACTTTTTGAAATTGATTGCCATTACAATTAAATTTTCACCTTTGATTAAAAGTATAATGAAGCGAATGAAAATTTAGTAGATCAATTTGCAAAAACGAAATCTATCATTGGAACTCAAAAAGTGCCCTGTGTTATACCTGACCAAGATGGTTGCCTCATGGTCAAAGATTTTTCAAATTCGAACGAATAAAGACTAAATTATTTAAACGTGCTAGAAAATAAAAAATATTAGATTCAAAATATTGTATGTGAAAGATTAAGATATTCAATAAACTGTACTACGAAGGCATTCTGATTATAAAATATTAAATTTGGAGTTGAAATATTTTTCAAAGCCCATTGTTCGTCCAAAAATGGACCAACAACTTTTTTTTTCATTTTCTTTGTTTTTGAATGTAAATTTGAAAAAAAATGTTTTTTCAATCAATAAAAAAAATTAAAAACGAAGAAACCACTGAAAAAATTTGAGGATTTATAAAAATTGTCAGTTTTTTATAAGAAAGAAAAAAAAAATCAAAAATGGTAATCTAGAAATTTTCGTTCTTTTTCGAAAATTGAAAAAAAAACAGTGAAGTTAGGCCCAGATAAGTTACATCTATTTTTTTTGAAAAAGTTATGGTTATTTAAAAAAATTCTCAAGAGGTTTTCAATAGGATAGAAAATAATAAAAATGTTTCAGCCAAATCGAAAGTGGTTAGGGTTAAAAGTGGTCGATTTGTCGTGGAATGCCCCCATAAATACCTGTGCCCAATTTAAAATTATTTCACTTACTAGTTTTTGTTATTTAAAAAAATTAAAAATATTTTTTGAAGTTTAACACCTTGCATCTTTTTAACGAAGCGTCCTAGATAAAAACTATAGGAAAGACTCCCCTTAAAATTCACCAAAGAATACGAGGTTTCATTTTTGGTCGCCATTGTTGAATCACCCTGTATATGATTTTTCGCGTATTTTGTCAAAGAACTGCCTATATGGCAGTAATGAAGTTGCAGTTTTTTTAAAAAAAGAGATAAAAGTTGTACATAATTAAATTTCTTACAAAATTGCTCCATGAAAAATTTTGTTTTTCCCAATAGTTTTCCCATAGATATTTTTTAAATGAAGTATAGATGTGAAAATTTATGTTTTGAAGCGAAAATAATGGTCAATTCATTTTTAAATTCTACGAAACTCATACAATTTTCCAAGGTTTTAATATTTATGAGCATCAAACGTATCGTTTAAAGGTTTTCGAGGGTGTACATTACAAATTAATATGCGCTTTTTAATATTTTGCAGATAGATCTGTTTTCTTTGAATTTTTTCATTTACTTTGAATATTAAAAAATAAGCACTTACAATAAAAAAAATTATATCAATATAATTTTTTTATTTATTTATAATTAAAAACAACTTTATTTATTTATTATTTTTAACAATTTTTTATGGACTTCCATATCCAGGTTTCTTATGTAAAACTGCTTCATCACTGTAGCAAAAAAATTTCAAAGAAAACGGATTTTCCTGGAAAATATTAAAAAGCGCATAATTAATCCGTAATGTTCACCCTATAAAAACCTATAAAATGATACGTTTGATGCTAAATATTGAAACCTCAGAAAGTTATATAGATTTTCTAAAAATTTTCCGCAATTTTTTTTTTCTCTAAATCACTTATTTAAAAATGAATTGACCATTATTTTCGTTGCAAAACATAAATTTTGACACCTGTACTCTGTACTTCATTTAAAAAATATACGGGGAAAAAAAATATATCTGGGGTACTATACAGGGTGTCTGAAATAGTTCAGCTAAATTTTTATGACGATAGAACAACACAAAATAAATTGAAAATTTCCCTTGGCCATTAGTGAAAAGTACTCACTTACAATGAGACACAATGTTCGATTCAAAATTCTCTAAAATTTTTCCTCAAATATTTTCAAAACACTGAAAAATTTGAGGATTGATTTTTTTGTTTTTTTTGTGAACGGAACTCTTTTGGTGCTAGTTTTATACTCACACAAGTTGTGAACGGTTCAATTGTCAGGCTTTTTTTTATAAAATAACGAATATTAATTTATCCCTTTACACAAATCGTCAAATCCTCGTAAAAACCAATCCCGTCTATTTAAACTTCCAGTTCCACCAACCCCCTGTCGGCGGACGCCCCCGACCTGACCAACTTCACGTCGGTGGAGGAGTGGCTCAACTCCATCAAGATGGCGCGGTACCTGGAGAACTTCCACGCCGGCGGCATCAACACCATGGACGCCGTCGTCAACCTGACGGTGAAGGAACTGACTGAGCTGGGCATCACCCTCGTCGGCCACCAGAAGAAGATCATGAACAGCGTGCAGAACATCAGGGCGCAGATACGGGTCAACGGCTCGGAGGGGTTCTTGGTCTAATGACGGTGAGACGGAGACGGACTAATTTTTTTTTAAAAAATCGTTGGAGTGAGGACCGAACTCGCGCGCGCGTCGGGGTAAACCAGTGACTTTCTAGTATACTTGAATCGTGGCAGCTTTGCTTTATTTATTATCCTATCCGAACAAATCAAAATGCGAACGGACTGAGAAGCGTTTCGTTTCCCCTTTTCTTTTTCGATATTGAGATTTTTATGTGATTTTCGTATACATATATATTTTTCGCTTATGATGTTGTACGTGTACGCGCGTTAGTTAAGTTTTACTCTATTACTAACTCTCTGCTTTTTTTTTTTTTGGTATTGTCGATATTTATTGCCATAACGTGGGAGGGGCGTGTTTAGGCCTCGTTTTATTTCACGGTACACGGAGTCTCTAGGTGGTTTTCAACGCCACAGCGAGTCCCAATTTGCAGGGGCTAGGCCCGTCGAGACGATAAATAAAAAACAAATGAAACGTTGCCTACGAACGCACGGGTTCGAAAACCATAACTTTCTCGAAATTGCTAATTTTTGATCCTGCTACGATTTTTTTAGGCGCCAGTTTTTGAAAAATCGAAATCTACCAACACAATTTTATATACAGTTTGTTTTTGACGTCCCATCGCCTCGTTGTCGTTTCACATCAGGGGTATTCACCAAATAGTGAACAAAGTGCTTCAAAAAAAAATATTTCAAATCTATCAGATTTCTAATTAATCTTTAATATGCACAATTTATAAAGTATCAAAAATAATTATTTTAAAACAAATTATTGGTATTGTTACTTAATAAATCGTGCAATAGTTAAAAAAAAAACATGAAAAGGGGGAGGGTCAATTCAGCCGGTTTACGGAACCCTTCGTTCTTGGCCAAAAATAAGAAAAGTAATCGATTCCATCCTCCCTCCTAGTCAGGATCAAGGTCAATTAAAGGTCATATTGAAAAAAAGTGCATTAAATCAAAGGATCTCGGAGTTTAGGTTTTTTGGGTCGCTGAATTTTAATCGGAGGTTAGTTTGTCTGTATCAGGCCATTTCAAGGTTATTTCAAGGTCAAATTGAGGAAAAGCCGAGCAGTCAAGTCTGACCATATGCTATACATGATTTTGGGGTCGCTGAATTCGAATCCGAGGTCATGTTGTCTGTATCAGCTCATTTAAAGGTCATCTCAAGGTCATTTCAAGGTTAAATTGAAAAAAACTGAACAATCAAGTCTAACCGCCTATTTTACACATATTTGGAGTTGCCGAGTTCAAATCTGAGTTCAGTTTGTCTGTACCGGGTCGTTTGAAGGCCATTTTAAGGTCATTTGAAAGTTAGTTTATGGAATAAACCCTGGAATCAATTACCATTCTTATAGTCGCTGAGTTTAAATCCGAGGTCCATTTATCACTATTAATAAAGGTTCAAGGTTATTCCAAGGTTGATTTGAGAAAAAGGATTTCTGGGTTGGTATGAGGAAATATAAGTTTTTGTGAAGTATTTGGGTTGATATGGTCAGTTCAGTTTTTAGTTTCCAACAAGATTCGGTGAAATACAGGGGTTCAAAATCGCCCGTCACTAATCCTACCAGAAAACGTCTTTTTTCTCAAATCAACCTTGGAATGACCTTAAACCTTCGTTGATACATATAAACGTATCTTGGATTCAAACTCAGACTTCAAAAATGGTAATCGATTTCTCGTTTTTTTCTTGGTTTGATCTTTAAATAACCTTGAATTAATCCTCAAATGACCTGATGCAGACAAACTCACCCCGGATTGTCACTTAGCTATCCCAAACATAACTAACGCAATCTGCTGTTATGTCTGGTGCTGCCCAGTAATCGCGTAGACAAGAGTTTTTATGTTCGGTTCAAAAACGAAATGGAACTATTAAAATTATAATTTACTCTAAAAAAAAACTTGTTGCATTTTGAATTGATTTGATTTTGTCTGAATTAATTTTAAATTACGAACAATTTAAACTCTTTCTTCCGCAACTAATAATCTACTTCTAATATGCGCGTTATTAAGATCTAATTAATAAAAAAAACCTTACGTTACGTCGACGGCTGACACATCTGCGAATTGGGACACCCTGTATATGATTTTTGTTTTTAATTCGGTGATTAACCTGAGGCTCCGTGGGGTTTTGAGTTTTCGAAGAATAAACAAAGTGAAGGGCGAAACACCAAAAAAATTCGTTTACGATGAAGTATAATCAAAATACGTTATTTTTCCACATATCAAGTTGAATATTATAAATATTTATTGCGTTCCGTTTTGAAATCGTGGAAGAAATGGCGGAGTACGATGGTCGGTGCGGAGGTGTCCGTCGGGACTCTTTTTGAGGATATTAAAGATTTTTTAGATAGAGTCAGTGTAACATTTGTCCGTAGTTTTAAACACTATATTAAAGACTGTTTGTCTAAAATAATTCTAAATATGCATTTACCTTAAAAGAGGATAGCAATAATTCAGTGTTTTTTAAAATGCTAATTTTATTTGAGTGGGGAATTACTGTAAATCGAAATTTAAATTTAATGCTGATACAATCATATTCGGTGTGATATTTGGTTTTTCTTTTTTTTTTTTGGAAATTCTCCGATGGAAAAAAAGGAAGGTATATTGGGCGTTGAATTTTGCAAATAGCTCCCGGTGTTTCATAACTGTCCCGCTGAACTTTTATATAAAGAATATGTACAATCGGAATATTTATATGTAACTTGTAATTGTACTTAATTTTTTTATACTGCTCAAAACGTAATAATGTATACATACGCCTAATTATTGTATTTACTTAAAAAAACAAGATTCTTTTTATATATATATATATTTATATAATTAAAATGGTAATTGACTGAAGTATGTATCATGGAATTTACATAGCTCCTTTTATTTATACGATTTTTTATATTATACATTCCAATATCTGTATATTATCTACTAATATGTAGGAAGGTGTCGCATCAATAACTCGTGCATGTACGAAACTCAAGTTAATTCGTCGATTACGAAATTGGAACTCGAAACGTACGTTTTCGATTAGGTTTTTCATAATAAAGGACGAAAACCACTTTCCATAAGGATTCCGCGGGAGCCTTTAAAATTTCTCGATTGAGAAAACAAAATTCATCAAACACATTGGATTCACTTAGAAGCTTAGAAAAATCACTGCAACTGTTGATTTTTTCCACCTTTGAAATTTTCGTATGGGTATGTGCGCGGTGGTTATTGCTGCGAAGTCTTCCCCAGTTTACATCTACTTCATTATTATATTGTTTCGTTGTGCATGACGTTAAGCCTAAATGTGCGTATGTGAGGTGTGACTGTAAAGGAAGCAACCACGATAATACTTGGTATTTTCTGTCATCATTATCATAATTTTTTTTTAAAAGATAGGTTGGAAACTTGTGATTTTTAAAATTGGCCTATTTTTTTATTTATACAATTTTACTAAGCAAATTTGGCCATTCTAGTATTTAACACAAAAATAATGGGGAAGGCGGGGGGGGGTGAAATAATTATTAGTTTCCGGCAGTAATTCTTACACCCTGTATATTTTTTTTACTCAGGTGTGTGATATTTACAGCAAAATCGTGATCAGAGATATTAAGGATGTCCTGGTTGTTTCCTCTTTCCTAAAAATGTAACATTTAAAACTTTAGACAGGTGTTTAAGTGTTATAAACGGGGCGTTTTCTATTTACGTAAAGAAACGTGGAAGCTCATTTCGTACGTCGTGATTTAATAATGCTTCCGGCCCAACTCCGGCAGAAATCCTCCCTACGCGTGCTTGGGAAACACCCTGTGTAACATTAACATTTTTTTCTGTACTGCTCTGAATAAGTCAGTGTAAAATTGTAATATATTTGTAAAATATAAAATTATTCATTATAAAATAATAGCTTTCCCATTTGTTTTATTTTTCCTCTCCGGTGGGTGTCCAAAATATTACCAGGGGTGCCCAAAAATGCATCTTATCAGGGGTATACAAAATAGAGTTTGCTTAAATTGTAGAAGGGGTGACCAGTTACATTTAATCAAGGGTGTCCAAAATATAGTTGCTTTGATTTTATCAGGGGTGACCAAAATTACATTTAATGGCGGGTGAACAAAATTGAATTGCGTAAAGTCTATAGGGGTGACCAAAATTACATTTAATATAGGGTGTCCAAAATCTAGTTTGCTTTAATTTTATCAGGGGTGTCCAAAAACAGATTTTTTTTTAAATGCAATGGGGGGGGGTGTCCAAAACTAAGTTTGCTTATATTTTATAGTGAAGCCATCTGTCTAGTACATAAGAGTTATATATTTGAATAATTCGGGTAAATGTTGCAAAATATTTTATAGTTACAAGTTCAAAATGATCTGATAGATGGCAGCACATATATCTCGCAGACATAAGTTGAACGTAATATTATGAACCCAAAGATGGTATAGCTTGGGTGGGAGGTCAGACAGCAACCATCTTGACTACCACGACAATCTTTGAGTTTGCTATATTATTAAGTTAATCTAGTGTATAATAGTAACGTTTTAAGAGATCATTTCACAGAAATATGAAACCTCCCGGCTCCCCCCCTTCTTGACAAGAGTTACTGATGGTTCAATTTCATATGGTGGGTCTTAATAAACCTTCAGGCAATGTATGTCCATGAGATGTAAGTGGCGCCATCTATTGTGACAAAAAGTACTTTTTTGATCAGGGGTGTCCAAATCCGAGTTTGTTTAATACAATCAGGGCTATCCAAAATTACATCTATCTAATAAGGGGTGTCTAAAATCCAGTTTGCTTAAATTTTTATAAGGGTGACCAAAATTACATTTTAATCTCATCAAAAGTGACCAAAATTACCCCTAACCAGGGGTGTCCAAAGCAGGTAGCAATGAGGAGTGTTCAAGGTTCAAAATGATCCGATAGATGGCAGCACATATATCTCACCGACATAAGTTGAACGTAAAATTATGAACCTAAAGATGGTTTAGCCAGGGTAGTGGGTGGGTACCACAATAATCTTTGAATTTGCTATATGTAAATCTAGTAATTCTAGTACAATAATATTGTTTTACAAGAGATAATTATTTCATAGAAATATGAAACCTCCCCCCCATCATGACAAAAGAGTTACTGACAGTTCAATTCCATATTATGGGTCATAATAAACCTTTGGGCAATGTTTGTCCGTGAGATGTAAGTGGCGCCATCTGTTGTGCAGAAAAGTACTTTTAATCGGAAGTGCCCAAATGGGGTTGCTTAAATTTTATCAGTGGTGTTCAATATTTATTACTTTTGATAAGCGGCGTCCAAAATTGAGCTTGTTTAAATGCGATCAGGGCTGTCCAAAACCGAGCTTATCCAAAATAAAATTAACTCGTGGATGTAAAAATGAGGTTACTTAAATTTTATCAGTAGTGTTCAATATAGTATCTTGACTAGGGGTGTCCAGAACTGAGTTTAAATACGATCAGGGGTGTCCAAAAAACCATTTAATCGGGGATGTCCAAAACCGAGCTTATCCAAAATAAAATTTACTCGTGGATATAAAGAATTTCTAGGGATGTCCAAAATGAAATAAAATCGAGGGTGTCCGTAATTATTTAGGGGTGACCAAAACCAAAGGTACTTAGTGTCAGAATTAGTTGCAGCAAGGTCTCCAAAATTAAATCGAAGTAGATATGTACAAGATTTTAAGGCTGTCTAAAAATTAATTTTATTAGAGCTGGCCAAGATATTGCAAGGGGTGGCCAAAATCAATTTTGATCAGGAGTGGCCAAAATTTAGCCATATTTAATATAAAATCAAAAACGAGATGCCAAAACTTTGTAAAGGTTGTACAAGATCAAGTCGGTTCATTTATGTTCAAAAATAATACCACCAAAATTACGTTTTGAAATATTTTATTAATGACATATAAAATTCATAAACATTAATAGAATGGACCAATTTTATTACTTATTTTCCAAAACAAAATATCTTAATTTGTTGTAGACAAATGGGAAAATTTTATTTTTCTTCAATATTTTAAATTGATGATGAAATAAAAATTGTCCCCCAAATGTCAAAACTGGCCCACTCATACATATATATCCGTTACGCTATATAATACACATTAAGTATATACAAAAGCACCAAATAAAATTGCATTGTTGGAAGAGCTTTAAAAAATTCTGAAAGCTAACGAAAACCCTAAACAATTTTCCCCAACCACTAATAAGGAATCTGTTGCTGTTGCCAAAAAAAAATTATGCTACCCCCAAAAACACCTTTTACTTGCACATACAGTGTGTCCACAGTAAAATGATACTTAAAAAATTTCACATATATTTGTGAATATTAAAAATTGTCTATTTTTTCATTGTACTTTGCCCCGTAAACACCCTATATATGATGAAATAGGCAAGACTTAATATAACAATGCAGGAAAATAGCTTTTTCGAATAAATAAAGAATAGAAGTTAAATTAAAACTAGGTGCTAGAAAGATAAGGTCATCCAAAAATAAAAATATATCTCTAGATAGAAATATCTGAGAATTAAGTGCTATCGACTGCAAAGTCCACAGAATTTAAATAATAGGAATAAAAAAAAACAGATAAAATAAATTCAACGTACTTCAAATGATCAAGCATTATAAAAAACGGAAAGTCATTGTAAAGATAAACGCGAAACAAAATGACTACTTACATCGGATTTCGCCAAAGGCTTATGTCGTCAGATCTTTAACACTACCCTATTTTTGTACAAAAATTATCACAGCAGAAGATGTAATATATTCTCTGTTCGAATTGATTTGAAGTAGATTGAAGATATTTGTATAATTTAACTACAGATCACAGCCTTGATCTAAATGAGGTCGGTACCGTGCCCACATTTCACAACAAAGAAATCCAATTTCACAGAGATGCGACTCGCCGGATGACTAAGCAACATTTCAATTAAATCGTAAGGAGAGTAAGTAACATTGTGAAATACTTTTCCCAACATTGCAACGATACCGACCCCGGCTGAGGAAACACCCCACAAGTTTACTTTTTAAAAGTTCTATCTTTGAACCGTTCCCGATACACCTTGCTCCTGTGAGCTGCATCGAACACGGGCGTCAGTATCTTCTCGATATCCGCCACTTTCCTGCTGAATCTGTCCCTGTCCCGCGCGTACTCCTCCCAGGGCCCCTTTCTCGCCTGCTGGTACGCGAAGGACCACTGCACCATGTTGTGGACCTGGCAGAGTTCCTCGTCTCCGGCAAATCTGACCTGCAAGAATGTAGAGGCGGGTTGAGTTTTTTTACTCTATTTTAAATGTATTCAGCTGATTTCAACAAATTAAAAAAATCTTTATCAAACAAAGTTAATGTTCTTCAATGTCAGAAATTTAACTGTAACTGCTGCTATTGCAGGAGACAACTATGTAAGTACTCTAGGGGGTACATTGTCCATCTAGCATTGAATTATACTACGACAATGTCAAATTAAACAATTTTACCGACATGCATTTCATTGAAATAAATGTGATAAACTTCAGATGCCTATTTTTCATTCATTTTTCAATTGAAGAGAGTTATGTATTAATATTTTTTGTCCACAACGTCCCTTTTTTTTTAAAATATGTAAATATACACAGTGTTCCATTAAAAAAACAAGTTTTTTAAAAAATTATGAAAACGCGATGCTCAATTGTTTTTTCGATTGCATCATTAGAATGGATGGAAAAAATGCTACTAGTTTGCTAATTTAATTGATTTTTGTATCTCCAATAATAAGGGAGTTAGCAATAGTGCGCCGATAAGTGTGGACACCCTGTATATTGGTACCATTAAGTAACACAATCAAAGAAATATCCTGTATTCATGCTATTCTAGTGTCACACTTCACAAACACGTAAAAAAATAGTTACTACAGAGACATCATTTTGTTGCCACATTTTACTTGGGATTATTTCATCGGGTCCTTTCCCGTATGGAATTAACAAATATTAACAGAAAAAAATTGTATATAAATATTAAATTTTATAAAAAAATGATAGTTTGAATTTCTATCTAAAAAAATATTTGCCCATTTTACTGAATTCTAAAATACACAATCAGATTATTTTGATGATCGAAGCTTGCCGATTTGATTTTTATAATCCTCCAAGTTTTAAAAGGTAGTCCTTTGTCTACTGTGCTATACACGTAGTAGAAGAATCATAAAATAAAGTTCACAAGATCAAGTTTAATTCACTTAAACTGAACAAATCCAGTAGTTTGATTATTAACACATAGTTGAGAAGCATATTTTCATATTTTTCTTCCTTAAGAAAGTAAAATAACAGTTCCGTATAACTGAAATAGGAATAACAGAAAAAAGTAGCCATGATAGAAAGATCTCAGATATTTTTGCATTTTAGGAATTATTTTTCCATATGAGGATTTTGTTTCTTTAAATTCTATATAAAACTACTTTTACTATTCTCTTCTAAAAAAAAGCACAAGAGCTAATAGCGAAATACATAATTTAAAAAAGAAATTTAGTGAAAAGGGCAAGGTTAAAAAAGTTATTGTTGTACTGCAACACTAGACGATGTCTTTTTCACTTGCTACTGCTCTTCATATTAGAAATAAACCATCATTCAACAAATTTTTTTTAATGCAGTTAACAATACGGCTAAAAGGAAAATAATACAAAACTAAAAATTTTCCCTCTAACAGATTTAAAATTTATATAATAGATGTCACTCCCTCCGTTATTCTCTCGAATGTCATTAATATCCTGTATCACTCCATGTAAAGGGATCAGCAAAACATTGCGAAAAAAAAACCTGTAATATGTACATTTGAATATATTTACAGTCGTAACACAGTATCTGGAAAGTAGTCGACATTGAACAACTTTTTTATTCACTCTAATCTAGGCGATCTAATATAAATATAACATTAAGAAATAAATATTGTTTCAATACTAACTTAAAACCGTCACAATTTTCTCATGAATGAAGTAATAAAAAAAATAATAAAAAACAATCAATCTCTTTGTCACCGTTACAATTGTACACATATATCCATTGTTTCAAATGCCGTAATAAGGTGCAATAAAAATAAGCAGCTATATAATGTATTTGTTAAATAATTTTAAGTTGGTAAGTCAAATGCATAAAAAACAAATATTACAGCTGCCGTGCAGGGTATTTTTATTAATATTCCATATATGAGAGCCCTAGTATCAAAGGCGGCAATCTCCACCATTTCCACTTTTTGTTAAAGCGCAAAAAACTGCTACACTCTTATTACTGCTTAATTCAAAGGAAGCATAGTTTCCAATGAAAGAAAATGCTAAACTACATTAGATTTTCAGGTTAATGTACCTAAATTTTTTATATTTTCTGAAAAAATGTACAAAAATAAATGGAGAATGCCGTGTTTGATACCAACAGTTGGATTTTGAAAGATTTGTTACCAAAGGTTGCACTAAAATGAGTTGAAAAATAAATACCAAGTATTTTGGAATGGACTTACGGACAAAAGAATAAAATATTAAAATTAATTCAACAAAACGTATAATCAAAAATAAAAAAAAAACTAACTAAATAATAATAAATTCATAACTATCTGAAACAGCATGTCGTGTCACGTCACGTCATATGTTCGCTGTGAGCCATCTGATTGGCCAAAACGGATATTGCCGACTCTGATTCTAAGCGGGTAATGGAGATTGCCGGATTTGATTCTCACGTGATGTTTTAATGCAGTTTTGTAATGGGATACAGCCGCTTTTGATAATTGCAAACCATATATTTAGACAGAGCGCGAAAAACCGAAAAATATCATGTATTTAACTCGATTTCGTCAAAAAGTGGAGATTGCCGCCTTTGATACTAGTGCCCTCATATACGGTTGATAACAAACAGTTTGGGTTACTTTAGAAGAAAAATATGCCTAAGTGGCCACTAGGTTGAAGTTACCATCTGTGTCATCACATTGCATGCTTAAACAATGGAACAACACTAATATATGGCCTTAAGTGGAGAAAAATTGCAGATAAAGAAACAAGATATAGGAAAAATAAAGAAATAAGGCACGTTTTATTGCTTTTTACTGACAACTGTAATATTTCAACGAGACTACAATGTAAGACACTTTAATGATACATACAGATATATGCTAATGTCGTTTGCTGGTAAGATTATTCAAATATATTTAATACAGTTCAAATTTCTTAATGATGTTCCACATAAATGTCAAACTAACGCCCCTTAAAAAATCTAAACATTGTACTAGATTGTTTCACAGAAGAGACAATCTCAACCAATACGGTCTTGCTTAATATTAACAGGTAGAGAAAGAGAAAAAAAATTGTAGCTACTGGTAAAACTAATACTGAATACGACTTTAGAAAAAAGATATGTATTCAATAAAACACCGATGAGAGAGCACACGTTTTGCTTTGCAAACACGCACAGAAAGTTGTTCGTAACTACGAGCATAACGACTTCAAGGTAATCTTTTGTAAAACGTTCCAACAAGAAAATTAACAACAATAATAACAATGAAGAATTTATGAAGTGGACCCTGAAGTCACGTTGGAGAATTAATTTTGATGAATAGGTAAGTGAAAAGCAAAAAATTGGCAAAATATAAAAGGAACAGGTAATATTCCGTAATAGGCATATAAAAATTTCCTAATATAACATCTCTTTGAACAATTTTCATAATTCGTATTGTAATAAATTAAAAATAACTTTACCATAAAATAACAGCAAAAAATCGACCAGTATTTTTTTAATCCCTAAATCGCAATTATTTCCAATTACAGTGTTTTATATCAAATAAAAATTTATTTAAGCAAAAAACGAATTAGGTAAATAAAACTAAATAATTATGATAATTAATCAAAGAATGATATTTAAAACGTGATCATATTTAAAATAAACCTTCGTGTTTTCTATTCACATTGTATTTATCGTCTTTAAAACGAAACGCCTAAGTAATTATTACAAACACGGAGCTGGGACATGCTTTAATAAAGGAAAGAATATGCAGGAATGATTACGCTCTTATCGCTTATACATATACAAATTAATTCAATAAAAACGGAAATTGAAAAATGATGGAATAGTCGAACGGATTGCGTTTGAAAGTGAAGTGGTGGGTCGATAAAAATTTAACTGTCATTCCCAAACGACAATTACACCGATAACTTAATACATGTAGAACAATGTCCTCAATTAGAATATCGCTAAATGACGCAAAAAGGAAGGCGAGAATAAAAAATAGCGTTCGGGGGATGACATGAATTTGAGTGCAAGGAGATACGTTATTTTTCCCCCTAGCACGAAAACCGTTTGTTGTAGGAGCAACCCGAACTTTTCGCACCTAATTTAATGAAAAAATAATTAATTAGTTGCACGATTTTATAGTTTATAATAATTGCGCAGCAGATTTTTACCATTTCAAATTTTTTGTGATTTTCTGTTCTAACAAACTAAGGAAAATACAGAAAAGAGGCAATTTGTTAATTCTATTGGTACACAAACATCAAAATCTGTGGACATAAGAACTTATGTACTTTAACTTTAACTTATTGGATAGCGAAGCTTCCACAAGTGCTTTTAATCACGTAACATTAACGAAATATTGCGCAGTGCATGGCGATTCATTTGATTGGATAGTTAGATATAAATTAAAACGGCTTTGCGCGCTAAGGGAACAGTTCTTGTTATCAATGTCTTATCTTTACGAAACCACATATCGAAACGATCAACTCGAAAAATGGGACGCGAAGACAGGGGCGGCTCCAAATGTTTTGCTACAACAATGGAGTAGTTCTCTTCAACCGCAAAGAAAATGAAAATGCTTGTTTCTTAAAAATATACATTTTATACTTTTCTTAAACGAAAAATTAGGAAAGTCACTAAATATTTGTTGGCAGACTGCGAGGCAAACTGCAGAGATGGTATAGCTGTTAAGAGAATTCTGCATTGATTTTATATTTTAGTCCAGGTGATAGAACAGTAAAAGTAGGATTTGACGTTTTTGTTTGAAGTCATCTATTCACATCACGATTACGTAAGCTATAAATTATTATTAATTTTACGCTTACATTCGAAGGAGGGAGCCTTGTACTTTTAGATTCAATGTATTAGTTTTTTGAAAAAGAATAGATGGCATTACTACATAACCTCAAATATGACAAAAAACAGTGTTTTTGCACATTTAGGTTAGGATATCTCAAAAACCTGACGCGATAGAGCACTCCTGCGGCCAGATTCGGATTCAGCGCACCAAAATCCTTCGGGAATGCATATTAGTGTGTCGTCTTCTTGACCCTTGTTGACCTGTGTAATATAGTTTATAGCGTAAAATGTTGAAAAATGTTAAAAAAAAATTCTAAATGGTTATAACAATGTAAAAATACATATTTTTAGTATTGATCATTGTTTATTATGACAACACGTATATCTAAAAAATTGTGTGCCCCTTTCTAAACCTTAATTTAAACCCACGGTACGAGATAAACTTTTTGAAATTTTCTTAATGAACAATCCTGTCAATCGAAAACCACGCGATCGATCGTTGCAAAAATTTTATCGTAGAATTGACTATTTGTATTTGTAAAAATTGCTCCGAATATACATATGATTTTCTATTATTTTCGCCCACTGTTAATGCAAAATTCAACTTTTTTTATTCGCAGTTATAGCTTTATAGAAAATCGTCAAATAAACAAAAAATAAAGAATTACTTTTTTTTATTTACGACGACTTACTTTCAATGTTACAGGAAAAAATATGTCGAAAAACGGGTAATTTCTCGTTCTTTTTGTATGTTTGCTGTTCTCCCGAATTTAACAATGGTTTTTTGGAATAGGCAAACTCGGACTCTAATTCTACATAATATTTGGGATTATTCTGTGCAATAAAATAGACGACTTCAAATACAAACGCCTCGAATGCTCTGCCGCCTGGACTATACACTTTCTGGATGATTTTAGGACTCAAATAAAGTCAAAATGAAAAAACCACTAGTCTCATACTTTTCTAACCGATTCCCATTTTCGGATTTGGTTAAAATGTTGGAAAATACCTCGTTCATGCTTATATGAACATGACATTTTTTGTGTGTCTCTTAAGACACGCAAAAAAAAGAATGGCACGGTGCATAACTTGATAAAATTAATATTTTCGACGAGTTTCACACAACTACATTTACTGGATTTTTGCGCAGAAGGTACATCCCCCGTCTTTATCGCTCCTATAGCGGACTCTCTTGATCTGCGCATCTCGCGAGCAAGACGAGTTAGGTTAAGCTGTAGAGGCAACTTACGGTTATAAAATTATCGCCCTTTTTACAAGAGTCGCCCTGTATATTCAGAGTGGGTAATCCCAAACGTCAAAGTACTCGAAACAAATATAATTTTATGTGCCAAGTAAACACAGGGAATTATCCTATTTATTGTTTGATTAGATATATCTGGAAAATAAATAAACAAAGCTGGCGCCTATGCAAATAAACAGTACGCGAATCGGACACGTTTTTAATTTTATTTGATTTTACACGAAATTAGGGAAAGTAGAACTGCCAAGTCATTGTACTTGATCAAAGGATTACAGTGACTTTAATATAAATAAAAAACAATGCGCATTACAGTAAAGTTTAAAAAATCCAAACAGGAAAATATACTGCACAAAAAACAATTCTATTACAAATATTTATATATCACTCTACTATTTGACTTTATTATTATTGACTGTACGTTTCTATAATCTGTATGGCAGGAAGTTCCAAGGGTATATGAAATCATTTTGAAAGGCGTGAAACCGTACAATTGTACAGTGAAATACCCATATGTAGAGTCCCTATACGTATAGAGAACCATAGCAATTGTAACAAACAACACAAAAATTCTGATAACGTCTACTTGTAGACTTTTACGACAGGGAAACATCTAGAGGCCATTAAATAGTTCAATAACAATTTAAATACCTTAAAATTAAGCTGATTACATGTTATATCAACTGAAGGTAATATATTTTTCAGGTACCTGGATATCAATTAAGTAATAAATATGCCATAAAATTTAATGAGTGCTTAGATTAGATAGGTATTAAGTATTATTACAAAGGCCATTTATGTACAAATACAGGAAAATAAATTCGACAATAGCAATTAGAGACATGTAAAATGATAAGTACGGTTCTTAATTAGAACGACTCGAGATTAGCGGCGACAATTTTGCGAAAAAAAAAAACGCGGGGGGCTCGACTTGGGGACTTAGCCGTTTGCAATAACAAACAGTTTTAACACTGCTTGAACGCTCTTTAAAATCAAATTCCAAAGTAAATACGACGTATAATTGATAATAATTCAGCAAGGACTCACCTGTCCATGAGCAAATTTCTAGAGGTCATAAATTGAGAAGCATTTTTCGAAAGTTTCATAAAATTTGATTAATTTTTAAAAAATTGGCAATAATTTTAAGAAAAACATCGATTTTTGTCATTTTTTGTAAATTGCTATGCTAACTTATAGAAAATTCCTTTTGGAACAAAAATAATTTCCTGCACTTTCTTGACAAAGCGCGATACAACCGAGATATTGGATAAAAACAGATAAAAAGTAATCCCTGCGACGTAAATTGTTAATAACATTTTTTTCCTCACTATATGACGCTTGCGCATTTTAATGTGTTGTTTCATGACATATTCGTAGCAAAGTGAGAAAATTTTTGGGGTTTATGGAAACTGACCACAATCCCGATGTTTTAAGTCTTCGCCAACTGAACTAACAATAACATCCCTAAGGCATATCACACAATACAATCAGTAGACAGCTGATAAGGGCATGGGCATAATAAATCTAACACTTATATTGCATGGAATTTTAAGTGTTTCCGGTCTTTTCGGGAAATGTACATTTGTTTTTAGAACAGAGCTTCATTTCGTGACTCATCTGTAACTATTAGTATACGACGTAATGATGATTAACTTGAATTCAACGCATCGACGAGAATATGTATGTGCGTAATATCTACAGGGTGTTATTGTAGGAAACATCACAAAGAATCCCAGTCACTTCTGATACAAGATGAGCCTCAAAAACAAAAGTAATATTTACATTTGCATGTAAATGACTGAAATTTTTGACAGAGCTAAAAAATTAGGACTGGGATACAAAAAAATACAGCAGCCTAATGATAATGTTCACTGTGGTGCTGTTTGTTAAAAATCTCTGCAATTTATACAAAATAAAAACTTGTTGCAGACTGAATTTATTGTTATTGAAGCAATTTTAAAAACATGTTTGTTTACTGGCTTTGTTTTTCTTGGCCATAATAGAAGGACTTTTAGGTATTTTCTTTGTTTTATCATGTTTGCTTCACATAAGTTATTGACATTGAAACTGAATAAGTATTCTCGTACAGAAATTTTTAAAATATCACAAGAGAATCTTCTGCATTAAAAAAAATGACTATACAGTGCGTCGTGAGCCATCTTAACATTCAAAATAGTCTATCAAAATATGAAACTCACGCAAAACTCAATTGCAAAAAAATACTTTGACAATGTTACTTTGCAACCAAAACAAATTTGGTTTATGAAATCTAAAAAAAAATCAAGATATTAATTTTGAAATAATTAGGTCTGTAGGTATAAAGATATTAAGTATGCCTGAATTTATTTACTGGGACATTGGTCAATAAAATAACTTGGGTAGTTTATATTTTTTTCAATTTGTTTTATTTTATATTGTTTCGATTTAAACCCATCTTCAGAAAAACCATCATAGGTGATTCATTATGAAAAAATTTTCCAGATGTTAGGTCTAAAAAAGTTTTTGAATTACTTAAATAAAATATTTTAAAAACACTTTAAAACTTACTTTGGTCAAGTAGGTCATTGTTCAAATTTTATAAAAATATATGCTGCATAAAATTTAAACAATACTTGACCGAAGTTTGTTTCACATTATTTTTAAAATATTTTGTTTATTAAGTAGTTGAATACTTTTTTAGACCTAACATTTACAAATTTTTTTTATAATAAATAAACTATGATGTTTCTGGAGATGAAACAATCGTAAAATAAAACATAATTGAAAAAAATATTATAAATTAAGTTATTTATTAACCAATGTCCTAGTAAATAAATTCAGGAATAATTATATGTTCAGGAAAATCATGTATATTTAAAAGGATATTATGTAATACACAAATTTGTATTTTTTTATTTAAATTCAAGTTTAAATTACTCGTAAACAATTTCTGTCTGATACCACTTCATCGGTTTTTTTAAATTAGAAAAAAGGACAAAAAATCATTGATACACAGGGTGTTCGAAAAATAAAGGACTATTTATTCTTTAAAGTTATATGTATAGAAATATCTAAAGAAATAAATTGAAACGGAATTTTGTTTGGATAATAAATGAATAAAATAGCATCTGTATGACTTATGATGGGTTTATTTTCCTAAAAATTATGCCACTGGAAAAAAATGTATTTCTCTATCAATTTTGCAGCATAAATTTTGTTTTCTTAACATTTTTGCACATTTCTTACCATTTTTCATATGATTTTATACACTCGTTCAAAATAACCCCCGTATTTAAAAATATTTTTCGAATTCCAGGAAGACAAAGGTGTATGTAAGAACATATTTTTAAATTTGTACAAGAAATATGTTCCTCCATTTCTTTGTGTAAAAACTTCTACAAACTTTAATGACAAAAGTATTTCCCTCTGTATTTCCTAAATGGTGAAATTTTTGTGTAATTTTCGGTGAGTTTATAGCAGCCTTTCGATGAGAGTTTTAGAAAATCTAAGCAATTTAGAAACAATATCTCTTCATTGTGCCAATTATACAATAATTAATTATAATGATGGGGTAATTTTACAAAATTCTCGACAAAACAGGAAAAGTACATTCCAATTTACAGAAAAAAGTTACTTAAAAAACAGAGATTCCAAAAATGTTGTCAATAATTCGTTATGAAGTTCATCTGTACGAAAATGTTACATAACCTCGTACATAACATTTTTCAATTATATTACCCGAGATACTACCCTTCTTTATATCATAAACATGTAACGATATAATCGTTCTACTTTAGTATCACGTTTTGTCTGTGCCTATCAACAAGATACCCTTTTTATGTAAAAAAAAATGTCTGCGAGACATTCGATGCTTAATAGCATAAAAAAATTAAAATCAAATAACTACACAATAAAAATAACCGACTCACCCTCTTGATCGGTATTGCTGGTGAAGCAAAATCGACTTCGTCTTCCCCCTCGTCCTCTGTCTCTTCCCACTCATCCTCGCTCTCGCTCTCGGATTCTTCCGATGATTCAAGTCCCTCATCAGTCCTGTCGTTGAACACGATAAAGCTGTCTTCTGACTCGGATACAGACACTTGTCGTTCCCTCATACAGGCCCTATTAACGTTTGATGGGGAGACTGAAATAATCGTAGCCACGAATTCATCCTCGTCGGTGTCGTACTCGTTATTTGTACATGTCGCTGCTTTAGGAATTTTACAGGGCTTATTTACTATGAAATCAGTCAAGTTGAAGGTGGTGTGTGGCATCTTCGGGCTTACGGAAATGTCTGTATAACTGAGGGACGTGTCCAAGTCGATTTCTACGTCCATCATGTCCTTTATGTAGTTTCTGGTGTTGGTATTTTTATCAGGCGTTCTCCTTCGCCTGTTTTTACGATTTCTTTTGGACCGTTTCTTGCTGCACATTGGTTGTGCGGGTGATGTTTCAACTATCTCGGGGCTTTTGATAGTGTCAAGGTGGTGCTTTTTAAGGGTGTCTACTAGGCTTTGACTAGAATTTTTCAAGGCGCTGTTTGTATTCTGTGGCTTACTGCTCGTGTTCGAACTGTCAGTATGACTGAATTTTTCGACGGGTATTGGAATGAAGTTATTTCTGTGGCTGTGTATGCTAGGATGATGTTTTATCACAAAGTTTGGGTTAGAAAAAGTCTTTCCAGGGACTATAGGAACTTTTTCCACGCTCAAGCTGAACTCGCGCTTCTGGCTTTTGTACGCTCCCATGTTATGGGCTGGGTTACCCATGGAATTCACAATACTCCACATTTTTTCGTTAATTTCTTCTATCTAGACGCAACACATAGATCTCGTATGCAACATACACAAATTTTTGCCGTGGCGATGTCGATTGTCCATAAACCAGATGGTTCTCCCTTTAAACAAACCTGCGGTTTGAAGATACGTTCTGTGTTTTGTTATAAACTTTTTCTTAACGATTTTCCCGTGAATCGCTGCTTGGTTAACTCTATTTTCACTTTCTTGGGCACTGATAATAACGCTTTCGATAATATTAGCCATTTTTAACAAAGATCAGATTGTACTCTCTATAATCACACTTCTAGGCTGCCATTTTGATGAGAAATGTCAGTTCGGCTTGGATTGGGGCTGCGCAATCGTTCCGTTTTCGTCCGATCGCTGCGGGTTCGGGAAATTCCGGAATACTGGACTGCCTACGTTAATACCGAGAAAAATTAATAATTTTCCGTGACGTAACGGAAATGGGCATTAAGAGTATACGTGATCAAGGCGTTGTACGCAAACTGAAAATAAAAAATGCGTTATTTTACATGCTTTTAATATCCACATTTTATTAAAAAAAAAAAGATATCTACTTATTGCAATAGCATTAATGAGCTCATATTTATGTTTAATGTATCGCTCGGAATGTAAAAATACATTTTAATAACTGTGATGTCATAAAAACAGTTTCTTTAAGTTTTAGTAACAGACCTTGTGAATGTAAATGGAAAAGTTTTCGTTTCTTAGATTAAATTCCAAAGTTAGGCAACCAGACTTACAAGTGAGTGTTAAAAGAGTTGCATATATATAACTACATATATAGGGTGAGCCAATTACGTTATATAGTGGGAGCCAACTACTTGAAGCTAAAATGATACTCGTATTGCTTTTAAAAATTTAAGTTTTTTAATTGAATATTTGTACAAAAAACAACAATTTTAGTCGCTTTGGATTTCCTAAATTAATTTTTAATAAATTATCCTTGTTAAATATAAAAAGTAACATTTATTAGGTTTATTCAGAAACACATGAATACTCGCAGTTCTTGTTATTCCAATTTCTTCTGGACGTCACTTAACTTTAATTTTTCAAATTCAAATTTTTCAACATCCTCTCCAAGTTAGATATTTTTTCTCATTTATATTTCTGATTTAGGCGTCTTTTAGATCCCGAAAATCGGCAAATCCTTCAGATTTTGTTTGAGGACAGCCAGTGCAAGAAAATTGTAAAAAAAATTATGTCAGATATCACCTTTATGTGTCACCAAATAAGTTAAATCATATCAAAATAAAGAAAACACCTCAAAACAGCCTACAAATCTATATACAGGGTGTCTCATAATTAGCTGCCAACCCTGATCAGGCCGATTCTATGATCAAAACTAAGTAAAAAAGTTCATATGAACATGGGTCCGGAAATGCTTCCTAAGGGCACAGGGACCCATTGAAGAGGGAGGAATGGAAATCATTTTTTTGCAATATCTCTCAATCGCGTTGTGATAAATGAATGAAATTTGGTATACACAGCTAAATTTTGATGAGCAATTTGATGGACTAATCCATTTATTTCCACAAGGTCCATTGGGGTGGGTACGGGGGGGCCCTTGGTACTTTGCGTGTGTAACTTTTTCATCTTTGACTTTTTAACAAATTGGACAGCAAATTCCGTTTTCCCGAACTGTTTTACGTTAAAAAGGTACTCTTGTTTCAAATCGTTATCTTTAACGGTTTCTGAGAAAATCGCTCTTGAATTAATCCCACTTTGGTCAATTTCATAGTAATTTAAACAAAAAAAAATAATAATAATTTTCCTTTCCTCTCTTTTCCATTTAAAGGATTAATTTTTATTTAATTTAATTTTTTATTATTATTTTTTTATTAAAATTAGATTAAATTTAAACAAAAAAATTTTTTTTGTTTAAATTACTATGAAATTGACCAAAGTGGGATTAATTCAAGAGCGATTTTCTCAGAAACCGTTAAAGATAACGATTTGAAACAAGAGTACCTTTTTAACGTAAAACAGTTCGGGAAAACGGAATTTGCTGTCCAATTTGTTAAAAAGTCAAAGATGAAAAAGTTACACACGCAAAGTACCAAGGGCCCCCCCGTACCCACCCCAATGGACCTTGTGGAAATAAATGGATTAGTCCATCAAATTGCTCATCAAAATTTAGCTGTGTATACCAAATTTCATTCATTTATCACAACGCGATTGAGAGATATTGCAAAAAAATGATTTCCATTCCTCCCTCTTCAATGGGTCCCTGTGCCCTTAGGAAGCATTTCCGGACCCATGTTCATATGAACTTTTTTACTTAGTTTTGATCATAGAATAGGCCTGTTCAGGGTTGGCAGCAAATTATGAGACACCCTGTATACATACAAATTAATGGTAGTCTGTGTGTCACTCAGGGACTTGAATACCGCTTGGTCAATTGAGCTCAAACTTATGTTCGATACAATAGTGGAAAGGTTTAAAAAGTAGTTTGAGCGATTTTCAATAGGTGGCGCTGCGCATTATGCCCATATAATATTGACAATGCGACAATGCGTCGAATTCGCCTTAGAACCCTTCAGAAACGAATTAAAAGTTTTATAAAATATATCAAATTACACTGAAATTACCTCAGAAAGGATTAGAATCAATCAAACAGTTTTAGAATACAACCAGATGTCAAATCAGCCTCAATCAATCTCAATCAGAGTAAAATAGGACAAATAGCATTCAAAATATATAAAAAACAACAAAATGCATCAAAATAGCAGTAGAAATAAGTTAGAAACCTTTAACATTACCAACTTTGGAAAAATTACATTTTGGTCTGCCTACACTTAAAAATTTAAAGTACTCTTAAATGAAAGGATGAAAACTTTAACTGAAATAGAACTATTTTTGTTTCACTGTCAATAAAAATTTGTTGAAAATATGTTTCTTAAAAAAATGTAGTAAAAGGGACATGTTCAGTTTTTGTTTCAAAATATCATTTTTGTACAGGGTGTAAGAAGTTTGACTGTCATTACTTCAACATGAGATAGAGTAATCACAAATTAACAAAAAAGTTGTATATTACAGGAGCGTAAGATTAACAGTTTTCAAAATACAGCGACTATTAATATTGGGGAGTTTCATGACAACGTGACAACAGCGCTTAACCTAACACTACACAGCTGGTGCATACGACGTGTCAGACTTGTCCTACGGAAAAAATGTAAGCAATAGTTGTTTACATTTTTTCCGTAGGATAAGTCTGCCGCGAAAGTATTTAGAAAATTTCAAGACAATTGTTTTCCAGTTTTTAAATAAATCAAATAAAATGTACCTATTGATTTTGTAGTAGGAAGATAGTATTGTGCTTAAATTTTACCTCGAATTTTAGTAATTATCAATATATATATATATTAATGAATCTCTTAAAACACGAACTTAATTTTTAATCAAATTATGAATTTGAAAAATATGTAATTAATAAAGTACCCAAAGATTCACGCCAACCAAATAATCATACGTATTAAAAATAATTTAGGTAGGTACTTACCAAAAAGCAAAATTCAGTAATTTTTAAACGCACAAGTACAAAACAAACTACAACATTTGCTTAAAATGTCCATCACCATTTTCGATGTACGCACGATACCTTCGAATCCAATTTTCGCGTATTCGCTGGAAAACACCTCAAGAAAAGGAAATAGTGGTACGCAAAAAACACTCCAACACGGTTCAATTCCAGATATCAACACCAACTGAATTGCGTATTGCTGGACACATTGCTCGATATGAATTTTAAATTTATTACGACGCTAATTATCATTTAGAATTAAGCATAAAGAAGTTAAAAAAAAGTGATAAACATTGTATTTCATGGTGTTCTATGGACGCAGTTATGTCAATATTCCTTAATTAATCGAACTTTTGTACATCAAGTTGGAGATTTTGATAATTTTTTTTCTCGGAAATGGTCGAGTTTAGGACCCATGTCATATAACGTTTTTTTGTATATTTTAATGTATTCTATCGTCTGTTAATTAAGGCAGTTAAACTTCTAACACCCTCTATATCATTTTTTTTCTACTAATATTTACAATTCCATACAATAAGGAAGGTTACTTGATGAAACAATCCCAAATAAAGTGTGGAAATAAAAAGATCGTTATGTAGTAGATATTTTTTTTACACGATTGGTCTTTGTGAAAGGTGATAATAGTACAGCAAGAATACAGGATATTTCTTTGAACGTTTGCATTATTTAGCAATTTCGTTGTATCGGAGATGTGTTTTTGTATTAATTATATTTAGACATCATTTTTAGTTTTTATATTGTATAATTATTTATTTCTAGCTATTTTACCGAGTATTGCTGATGTAATGCTAGTTGAGGCATGGCCTATACGTTATATAGTAGTCATTTCCTGCAATATCGGCATGCCTTGATTTCTAGTATTGAACAACATTGTTTGTCTTTGTTTTGAAAATATTTTTAAAAAAATTGTTTGAATTTTTCAATTAGGTTAATATCTACCTTTAAAATAGAGCAAAAAATGAATTTGTTCAATTTGAAACCTGCTTGAAAATTTTCTGAAAGGAACTCGAAAACTGTCAAAGGATATGCCGCTTTTCGAAAGTTGTATCCATTTTTTTTAATTCCAATTAAACCAAAAATTTTTTTTGAGATACATGTTGATATAATTTTAAAATAAGAATTTTCTCTCCAATAGTGAAAATTGAAAGAAAACAAGGGTATCTTGACAGCATAGGAAGATACAAAAGTATTGACACCACTATTTTAAGAAATTATTTTTCCGAAAAATGGGAATATGCTTTGGGTAGAAATGTTGGCTTTGGGAATAGAACATCAAACTGTTGTACTTTTTCAATACAGGAGCCCTATCCGGACCTATAAACGGTACAACTGTGTGAATTTTCATAAACTGTCATGCTTTTTTCATACATTTTTGATACTACCTGTATGTATATTTTTTAAATACTTGTTACTTACCAAAAGCTTTTAAATACATCTGGAGCTACCACCCACAAGGAAATCTAGTTTAGGTATATCAAACAACAAAAAAAAATGCAAATAATAAAAATAATAAAATAATACAAAATAAAATAACAAAAAATAAATAAAAAAAAATATAATTTAATAAATTAAATTTATTCCGAATCATGATTACAAAAAAAAAAAATAATTAAAAAAACAATCACACAAGAAAATTGTAATATAAAAATATGAACCGGAAAATCATATAAAAAAAAATAGATTGTATCACATTTTATAGACCTACTTTAGTTGTTCGACTACGATCACTAAGAGAGAAATTTCATGAAGCGTTCAGAGTAGAGTAAAACAGTTGAAGATCAGCGTTTAAAGACGGAAAAAATAAATATGCTCAGATCTCATTTTTTTTAACGCCAAATATTTTAACTGCAAAGTAAGGAAGAGGGCGGATCACGGGAGGGAGAAGAAAACGAAAACAAATAAAAAAAAAGAAAAAAAGTGAATAAATTAGTAAAGAATTAAAAAATCATTCAAGCCTTGGGGGTGGTCGAGGCTTCGGCTGAGGCGTCTTCGGGTACTGGGGCCACGGTGGGGATCTCGGGGTATTCCAGCTTGGCGCCCTCCTCGCAGGTGAAGATGGGGCAGCATTCGGGGAAAGCGGCGGTCTTGTTGGTCTTATCTGCAGGGCAACACATAAAAATCAATGCAAAGCCCTCGGACTGAACCTCAAACACTTTTTAGACTAAGCGACCTCGTTTTTAACGAAATACTCCTCATAACTAGGTGTCTACTAACCTTCGTCGAGTTTACACTTGGGGTTGGCCAGGGGAAGTGGTCCGCAGTCCTCAACCAATTCCAAGAGACGTGGGGGTTTGTCTTCGGACACCACGCAGGTGGAGCGGCCGCAGAAGGGGTGCAGCTCCCAGGTCTTGCCCGGTTCTACGGTGGCGCATCTGGTGGAAGCGAAGCACATGCCGGGGAAATCTGCAACGGAAAATCAAGATTGTGAACTGCAGAAAACTAACTTCGAAATATTAAAAATTTATTATACAGCTGTGGACGATAAAAAGTTGCCTACTGGAACTGCTTATTATTTTTTTGCCAGCCGTATTTTAAACAACTTTAGCGGTTTTAGGTGGCAAACCTTTTTGTCCACGGCTGTACAAGAAAACAATTGTTTTTTATAACTTGAAAATATAAGTGTTTTTTTCAATTGTTAGTATATACAGGGTGATCCATTAACGGTACGGAGCGGCTGCATATTATGTGGTAAAAAATCAATTAACAAATACAGTCAAAAGAAATTTCAAAATATAGCAAGTACTTTTTTAAAGACTAGCTTGGTATAGTTTTACAATTTAATTTTGGCCTGGATTATGTCAATGTTATTTAGAGAACTAAATAAATAGGCGAGCGGTTCACCCCTAAAGAAAGGCATGAACTTAGAGCATGAAACTTTTTTATTTTTAGTGTATTTTTCTGATAATATATATTTATATTAATATTTTTTATATTTTTCGGCGTGGTCAGTCAATTGTTAAAAACAAAAAAGTTGTAAAAAAAAATTACTCGCCGAATGCCAGTTTTTTTATTGTAAAATGGACAATATACACAATTGTTCTTCTTTGACAAAAATTCGAAAAATGCTTTGTTTCCGAGATATTTACAATTTGATGTGAAAAAAATGACGAAATCGACCAATTTTCGGAATTTTTTTCTGAAAAACTACTACAGATTTTAATTCTAAAAAAAACATAATAATCGGGGGATTTCCTACTTTAAGACATATTATTTTGGTAATGGTCAATCATTTTATTGAAGGTCTAAAGCGAGTAAAAAAAGTCTTTTAAAGAAAATTATGATAACACTTTAAATTTAAATTTTCTTTTTACAATATTTTGGATTACATTATACAATTTACAATAAACATTATTATGATTTTTTTAATCGATATATGTTAACAGTACAAATGTTCAAAATATCATTTTGTTTGGTTTTGTAGCCGGAGTAGGGTTTTTGCAAGTAATTAGTAAAATTTAAATACATATTCGATTTTTGGTTTTATAAATGGCTAAAATTGACTTGAAAGTTATACAAAATTAAACTAAATAAGATTTTTAAATCGTAAAATTAACGTAATAATAATAATTGACCTAGCGATCTCGAAAGTTATTGGATAATTTATTGTAGGTATAGGATAATTATTTTATTTTTAATTTACAAAAATATTAAGGTCACTAAAAGTATATTAATTTCTTTTTTATTTAATTTTTAAATAATAAGTTTTTCGCAATTTTCGACAAGTTCTTGAGTTGAAATAAGCGTTTCATCATCAATTTCGGATGAAACATTCTGACATTCACCTGAGCACGCACAGACTGTACAGCATTCCAGGTTCGATGACAAACAGTTACAATTTTTCGTAGAAATTATATTTAATTATTATAAATGTAGGAAAAATTATGGTTATTTCCGCATTAGCGGATTGAATTATTAAATGTTATTGTTATATATCGATTAAAAATATCCTAATAACATTATGTTATGCCATTTTGATGCGTATGTTTATCGTGATTTTCTTTAAGACTGTTTTTTACTCGCTTTAGACCTTCAATAAAATAATTGACCTACACCAAAAAAATATATCTTAAAGTAGAAGATCTGCCGATTATTATGCTTTTTTTTTAGAATTAAACTGTTCAGTAGTTTTTGAGAAAAAAATTTCGAAAGTTTGTCGATTTCGTCACTTTTTTCACATTAAATAGTAAATATCTCGGAAACGAAGCATTTTTCGAATTTTTGTCGAAGAACAAAAAGGGTTTATTTTTGGTCCATTTTACAATAAAAAACTTTCAAAGCCATTCGGCGAATAATTTTTTTTACAACTTTCTTGTTTATAACATTTGACTGACCACGCCGAAAAATATATAAAAAATATGTAAATTATCAGAAAAATACACTTTATAAAATAAAAAGTTTCATGCTGTAGGTTTTTGTTTTAAAAATTTAGTCGGTTACCTTCAATTAGAAACATCTTTTAAGGGGTGAACCGCTCGCCTAAAGAGGATGTTCTATCACAACTTTACTATTTTAGCATTAACTTGAAAACGAAAGAAGATATCGACCTCCGGTTTGTGTATTTGTTTTCCTTAATAAATGGTCTATAAAACCATGAAAAAAACCTACCTCGTTGCATTTAATTTTTCTTAGTAAAAGGAGACAATTAAAAAACTTTTCTGATTACCGTCGCCTACCGTTGCACAGGAAAATAATATTTTTATTCCGGTATCATAAATGTAAATGTTATTAATAGTTCTTTAAAATGAGCCGTCATTAAAATTTCAAGATGGCGTCTTTCATATTGGCGTTGCTACGGAAATAACAAAAAAAAAGTTCATACAAAACTTGTGAAGGGTTTAACAGTGTATTTAAAAAATGTATTTTCAACATAGGTTATATAAGGGAAATTCCGAAAAAACGACAATTATTTGTAACACTATAGCAGTTGCGCCCCCTAGCGCTGATGTTACAAACTTGAAAATATATCAATTTCTTTTGGCTGTATTTGTTAATAGATTTTTTTAACGCATAATCGTGGCACGGCTAGTTTCCTAAAAATTAAAAAATATATCTATTTCTCTGAAAAGATATTTTACATTTTTTAGAGCAGTTTAAAAAAATATAAAATTTATTACTTTTTCTGCTTGTTGACTTTTTAAATTTTTATACAGCCGCTCCTATCACCCTGTATAGTATGTAATTATTTATTTGCGTCATTCTCACTTATTATTTTTACTGAATTGGGTGAAAAGAGAAAAACCGATTGGAGAATGAAGGGGAATGTTTCTTTATTTATTTTTTTTGTCTTTCACCTGTTCAAGACAAATCTGGGGACAGGTTCAAAATTATCTTCCTTTATAACCGAATATTACAAAATAAGTATCACGAATCCTCTGTGATTAATCGGTGTAGTAATTTGCAATAAAACAAAGAGTTTTTCAACAAAAACCTCTATTTAACAAGTGCTGTTCGTTAGCATAATGCCTGCCATTACCGAACCGCGACCAAATGGTGAATCACCGCATTTAAACGACAATAAACTAATTAGAGGTGGAGGTGTAGTAATTGTATTATGACTAGCGAACCGTTAAAAACAGCTTTTTTTCCACGAGAACTGAGATCAACATTCTCAAAACAGACGAGGAAAGAATATCGCTAAAAAAATTGCCAGAAGAAACATGTTACACTTGAATATAATTATGTACATGTTTGTATGTATGCAACGCACAGTACAAGCATTTGGCAGCAACTGCGAAACTGTAGAATAATTTTAATAAACAAGGAAAGGCAGTACAGTTAATTTTTTCAGTGTAGTATTTTTATAGGCTGGTTCTAAATCGATTCTCTGTATAAAAAAGATACTGGTAACTTTTTTTTAAACTGTATTTCAGATAATTAATTCAAAATTCAAAAAATGATTGATCTCTTCTATGCAAAGCTAATTTGGCACGACTTAAAACAAACGCCTTGTGCATCCGGTATATTTACCTCCTTCTGCAAACTGCCTTGAAGTACACCCAATTGTTTTTTTCAATTTTTTCCTCGGAATACGTACAAGGTTGTTTCCCAAGTATGTAACAGATATTATTGCAGGATTTTTTCGACTACCGAACAAAACTAATTAAATGTGTAAAAAAATGACAACTTGCCGATTTTTTGCGACAAATCCGATTAACTATGAAGTAGGTGTGGATGCTAAAATGGAATTTACGAACAAAACCTGCGTAAAATACATTACTGCAGTGTTCTTGTTAATGACGTATAGAAATTGTAACGGAAATAAATGTCGAAAATTTGGGAATTTATGGAAAACGTTATTGTGTTTATAAAAGGAAGTTTGTCTTCTTTTCCCCGACGTATTTTTTTAACAAAAGTTTACATCGCCTCGTATACTGTGTTACACGTAAACTGATCCAAAATGACGATGATCTCACGTAATTACCTATCGCAAGGATAAAGGAAATTACCCCAATTACAATTTTATTCAGACAGTTGAATATGTATCTCTCCATTGTATCTTTTCCACTTTTTGCCATTTATTATTCGAATCTTCAAGCGTTATGTTTTATCAAAGTCTAAGGTCACGAATCAATTGGTCAGATGTCTCTGATTGTTTCAAATCAGTCCTCAACTGTTGTAGAAACACACCTAGTAAATGTGTTGCTTTTGTTCTCAACGGTACCTTCTTTGCCAATACAAGAAACTCTAGCGTTGCGGAGTAGTGCGACTGGCTGGCAATTACCGGGCATTGTAATTCTTTGTTTCTGTTTTGGCGCGGGACAACGTGATACGCTACGATCCGAGGCATTTTGCAACACCAGAAGGTCATGAAAAAAATTATATGGGTAATTATGTCCATTTGATACAGTCTCCGGGCGGCTGCAGCTATTAGTAATACAAACGGAAACTGTTATTTCTGTTGAATTTGCAAAGTTTAGGCGTCAGCATTTGATCACATTCCAAAGGCAATGTGGTATTGTGCATTAAAGATGATAAATTTTGTTTATATTGACGATTTTCCATTAACATTTTTCTAACAAATTGTCGTTGGTCATCAAACTTTGAATATGCCAAAAAAATGTTAATATAATGTTTGGGTGAACCATTCCAACAAGTTTTCAGATAAATATTTTGATCAAAATTTTTTCTGGGACAGAAATATAAGTGGAAATTGAACAAAGCAGCAATTGATGGTAATTTAAATGATCTGCACTTGATCCAAATGTATTTGGGATAAGCGGGTATTGAGATAAATGGAGATCGAACATCAAAAACTAAGAGTTTTTCCTATGGATCAAACTTTGGCCAGATCTTTTCCGAAATACAAAGTGTTGCATTGAAGTTTGGTACGACGAAATTCTTAAGGATGCTAAATGCTACAGTACTGTTAAGTTTATGTCTGTCTTTTAGAGGCCATCAGCTGCTACCTGTCCCGAGAACATACTTTTTTTGAGGTTAAGTTACATGAGTTCCAGTCCCTGTTGATACAATCAACTGTTTTTTTATACACTTCCTTGAGATCGGAATAAACTTTGCTAAAACTTTACTGTTTACCATTTTTTTGTAGATAGAAGGTCAAATAATAGATTTAAACGCTATAGGTTGGTACCTTTTTTCCACGATTGTCCTTAGTGATAAATTTTGGTTCCCTGACTTTAATGTATACGCAGATGACTTGGAACGTATTCAATGATGATTTCTAAAATTCTTATGCTAAAAAGAGAATGGTTTTTATCCCAATATTGGTTTTCCGCATGACGATCTATTACAAAGATTTTCGATGTCCAGTTTAGCGGCACGCCGACTTGTGTTTTAGCAAACAATAACATTTCTTTTTACTTTACACAACTTAATAGACTGTAATATTGGGTTCACTTAACTTTGGAATGTCTAGGGCTGGTTTTACACTTGATATGATGTGAAATTGTACAATATAAGTGAGATTCGACTTTTCCTTAAGCTTAGTGTACTTGATTTCTCCACTACTGGGAAAGTTCTTATTCTTCTTCTTGTTCTAGTCACTTGTCACTATTTTTGTAGAGGTTGTACAGGTTTCTATCTCTCAATTTGTCTCTTCAACCGCTCATGAGTACAGTTATGTATTCCAAAATCGAAATAAATCCATTCTCGTTTTCAACCTAGACTTTCCCTGGTTTCGATTCGCAACTCAAAAGGTGAGGCTTCTTCCCACCTTACCTCTCAACCCGATGATTTACATACTCTTATGGCAACACCGTTACCCTTTAGCGGTGACGGCGAAAAAGCGACAGCAATTTCTTTGTGCAGACGTGCAGTGAAAGCGGCGACTTTCGGTCTCGCGTCGATTCGCGGAATATGGGCCGGCGATTTGTTATTATTTTTTTCCGTCTGATTTGCAATCGAAAGTGTCCCAGATACACGCCGACATGTAAACGGCCCGAAGAGAATGTTTTGCGATGGGGGGTGGTCTCGGTGTCTCGGATGATGCGGTAATGACATTTCGGAGCGTCACGATGGAGAGGAACGTCGTGAATTCATTAAGGACGAGTGAAAGTACAAGAAAGAGCATGAGCGGTCATCGGAAACTATAGAGAAGTGGTGTCTTCCGAGAAAAATTACAAGCGTGTTGAGATTTTACTCAGTAACATTTAAAGGCATAACTTTTTTGAGGTTAGGTTTTCTGCATTGCGTTTATTCGTATACGGAGTGGGCGACATCTATTGGTGTATAGCGAAGTCACTGTAAAGATGATCAAAAAAGTTGGTTACGTTACTCATATTGTATTCATTTTGTATTTCTTGTATGTTTTTGATTATAATCAGTATAATATTTGTATTCAGTAAAATAATATTGTTTTAACAGACTAAAAATATGCATTGACCAAAAATATGTGTTGTTTCAGTGGTCGTCAGTTAAAAAGTCAGTCACTTAATTAAAAAGTTTTCACGTAGGCTGCTGTTGATTGATCACCTTTATGTCTGACATCTTAGAAATTTGCAGCGCATCTATTAGTGAACTGCACCAATAATGTAAAATTTTACTATACAAAGAAATGTGCTTTTTACTAGCATCTGCAATTGGTCATAGACATCGCCACATCTATATTTAGGTATTATAAAAAATTTGACTTCAAGTGAAAATTTCGAATCAAAGTGACATGTAGTTTAGGTTGGGAACTTTTTACTGTCCACAACTGTACGTGGCCAGCGAGCTGGAAACTAAATTTATTTCCTGTACGCTGTCATTAAACAACGTTGATGGTGTGCAGCGCTTTGGAATCAGGTTACTTTTACAGATTGACGTTCTTCAGTCGGTCAGACCGGTTTCAACGTGTAATGTGTTGCAACCGCACCCAGCATTATTTCACTTCACTTTTAGTCTCGATCTCGTTTAATGTTAATGCATTAATTATTGAATTAAATCGGTCGACTTTTATCTGGACTGGTTTTTTTAGATAAAGTGAATGCGTTGCAGAACTAAAAAAAAAGGAAATAAGACATGAAGTTGTATGTACGGGGTGATTCAGTATAATTGTGTCGTTTATAGAAGTGCTGATTACTTTTTTGATTATCCCGTTTCATTGGAATTCCTCAAATAAACGGATGAATTTCTATTAACCCCACAGATTCCATATTTGCACCACAGGAGTATATTTTTAAATCTATATACAGGGTGGTCCGAATTTTATGCAGGAAACTTCAACGGCAGATAGATCTCTTTAAAATAATAGCTGTTTGCCTTATAAACATAGGTCTGGAACGGCCTCGTTTTAGAGATACAGGGTGTTGAAGTTGTTAAAAAAATTTGATTTTTTGTTTATATCTCCGGAATCTATTAACCGATCTCAATAAAATTTAATACAGATAATGTATGACAGTAGGCCTTGAATTACTTAAAATATTAGCTGTAAAGGTTCAACCAGTGGTGTACAACTGGACAGGATCACTTCTTTTTTATAAAAAAAACCCTACGCCACTGTATTTTTTACAAGTTATTGTAACGGATTTATATTCTAATGCACAAAATACGTAAAACAGGTAACTTGAATTTTTTCTGTAAATTTCACCGTTCTCAAGTTATTCATACCAATACAATCCCCTTGTGGCAGATACTTCTAACCATAATATTACAATAGTGTTTATGTTTATGCTTAAAAGTAAGTGCAATTTATAAGCACTTCAATAAAATTCTTTACACTCGTCGCTTTCATCTTTTTGGATTAAAAAACGTCTCGGCAACTCGGGATGAGTAAATCGAAAATTTGAAAAGTTCTACATAAAGATGGTAGAAGTCTGTACCATTTACAACCTGTGCAAAATTTACTTCCGGAAGATGCAGAGAGACGCCTGAATTTTTGTCAGTGGTTGTTAAAGTCATAACATGATCCAGAATTCTTACTAAAAATACTTTGGATCGATGAAGCTACGTCATGAAATTCGAACAAGATCTTTTCAAGACGAATTTTACTGTGAAAGTGTGACTTGGAATAATTCGCAATAAAGTTTGTGGACCTTTCTTCTTGCTACCATCCAAATTCCCAATAATTTCTAAACTTTAGAAAACCATCTATTTGAATTATCACTTTCAAGCATAAACATAAATATTCTTGTAATCTTATGGCTTAAAATGTCTGCCACAAGGGGCTGTATTGGTATGAATGACTTGAGAACGGCGAATCTTAGGGAAAAAAATTCACGTTACCTTTTTTACGTATTTAGTGCATTAGAATATAAATCCGTTACAATATGTTGTAAAGAATACAGTGGCGTAGGTTTTTTTATAAAAAGAGGGCGACCCCTGTCCAGTTGTACGTCACTGGTTGAACCTCTAGAGCTCGCATTTTGGGGAATGCAAGGCCTACTGTCATACATTATCTATACCAAATTTTATTGAGATCGATTTATAGATTCCGGAGATATAAACAGAAAATTATTTTTTTTAACAACTTTAACACCCTGTATCTCTAAAACGAGGTCCTTCTAGACCTATGTTTATAAGGCAAACACCTATTATTTTAAAGAGATCTGTCTGCCCTCAAAGTTTCCTGCATAAAATTCGGACCACCCTGTATACCGTGCGCGCCTAAAAGTATGGAATAAATTCAGTAATAACGAAACAAATTTTTTTTGGAAAAAATCCTCGAACAGATCGACTTTTAATTTAAAAAATACATATTTTAGCATAAAAGGCGATTTTCAATCGTCATTTGTTTTCGAGTAATGACGTCATCGACATTTTTTTAAATAGCAACCCCCTATTTTTTCTTGATTCTGAAAGATCGCTTCATTGTCGATCCGACAGTATTAATGTGTTGCCATCTTACATAGGAAAGTTTTCGAGTAAATGACGATTGAATGTTAGAAAACCCAAATCAATTAAGATAAAGCAAAAACGTTATCAAATTTAAGGCTTTTTTCGCGAGTGAATATTTGTGAATACGTCTGACTTGTAGTTACTGTTTCTATCTGTTTTCATCTTTTTTCTGAACAGATCGCGAAAATGTATATATTCACTATTCACTATTCAGTGGTGCAGCCTGTCATATTGTAATATGTATTTTGACGACTTTGACATATGGGTTCTAACTTCTAACCAGTAACCATAATTTGTTATCCTTTATTGCTTGTGTTGTGAGAATTGGTGTTATCTCACTAAATAATAATGTATTTGCTTCGAATAAAACTGAAGGAATATATCAATGCTTTCTTTGGAATATTTTTAAGTGGCAAATTTATAAAGCGTGAAAAGTATGTTAAATTTTTTATAAAAAAAATTAAACTAGAAAGAGGTTAGGTCGGTTTTTTATGTAATTCATACAAAAAAGACCTGAATTACAAATGATTCCACCAATATTATCTCTGGCCTAGGTCACAAAAAAAAGAGGATAATCCTGAAGCAAAGTGGATCGCAAATATATCCCATATAAAAAATTAATCTTACCACTAAGTAAAATATTTGCTGTTTCAACGTCTACGTTTACTAAAACATCTGTGCCTCTAAAGTTTAAATTTAAACTGACCACTTCCACAGCCGTATCAGAATCCATCATTTTGCTGAACGATTTTTATCCTCATTCAAACAAAATGTCAAAAAGAAAAAGGTTAAGTTACCGGCTGATAATACTAGTTGAATATACCAACAGAATATTCAGCTGAAGGGTGAAGAGTTCAGTCATTTGAACTAAACTTGTGACGTCACATAGTAGTTTAAATGACTGACTATTCTCGCAAAAACGTAATATTCACTCATACTACACATACTACAACATACGACTTCACTTGCGAAAAAAAGCCTATAGTTTTTCGAAATGCCTGAAGTTTTTTATGGATCACGTAGGTGTAAATCTTTACAAAGTGTCACTGTCATACCGACTTTCTAAGTATTGTAAGCGATATAAAAATTATTGTTGAATTTAAAGTATTATGGCGCATTTAACTGTCACACAAAGAACTGAAATTTTAATTCTTTTCGGACGCGGGGATAAGACTAGAACGCAGGAGGAAGTTTGCGATTTATTTAATGAAAAACATCCAGATCCCCGTATCAGCCAATCAACAGTCAGTAAGATAGAATCTAAATTTAGAGAAACTGGCAATGTAGATATTCCAAAACTTGGAGGTCCAAGCGTTAGTGAAGATCACAAACAGAATGTTTTGAAAAGTATGGTAGATAATCCTCATAATACTTCACGATTGGTTGCATTAAACAATGAAATTGTCAGATCACAGTGCTACGTATCCTGAGGCAGGAAAAATATCATCCCTACAAAATTCAACTTGTGCAGAAACTCAATGAAGACGATCCCGACCGCCGCTTACACTTTTGTGAAATTATGATGGATTTATGTTAAGTAAATAGAGATTTACACCGGCAAATAGTTTTGAGGCCACGTTTTGTCTGAATGGTACAGTGAACCGTCAAACTTGCAGGCATTGGAGTCGGGAAAATCCTCATTGGATGGCAGAGACACATACCCAACACCCACATAAATGAAATGTGTGGGCTGGAATAGTTGACAACAGAATAGTAGGGCCTTTCTTATTTGAAGGAACCCTTACAGGAGAAAAATATTTAGAGTTTTTACAAAATGACCTTGTTCCAGCGCTTGCAGTAATTTTTCCTAACGATAATGACCCTGATATTCCTGATGACACCATATGGTATCAGCAAGACGGTGCACCTCCGCACTATGCGTGCCCTGTTCGAGATTTTCTGGACAATTGTTTTCCTAGGAGGTGGATCGGCAGACGAGGACCGATAGAATGGCCCGCGAGATCCCCAGATCTTACACCCCTGGACTATTTTTTATGGGGTTACTTAAAGCCCAAAGTGTACGTTAATAGACCATATAATTTAGAAGAACTCCAGAATTGTTAGTTACCCCAGAAATAATTCATAGTGTGCAAGAAGAAATTTTACACAAACTTGCGTATTGTCAAGAAGTGGGTGGCAGTTCGAACACTTAATTTAGGTAGAAAACTTAACGAATTGTATTTGCTTGACATAGGAATTGTTATTTTTTTAATGAATAAAATAAAATTTTCTAACATTCAATCGTCTTTTACTCGAAAACTTTCCTATGTAAGATGGCAATATTTTAATATTGTCGGATCGACAATGAAACGATATTTCAGATTCAAGAAAAAAATAGGGGTTGCTATTTTAAAAAATGTCGATGTCATTACTCGAAAACAAATGACGGTTGAAAATCGCCTTTTATGCTAAAATATGTATTTTTTAAATTAAAAATCGACCTGTTCGAGGATTTTTCCCAAAATAATTTGTTTCGTTTTTACTGAATGTATTCCACACTTTAGGCGCGTACTGCATATTTAATTTTATCAAAACTCCATCATCTGAACTTCTATTTTATACACTAACGATTTCATATGCCCCCACAGGTAGAAATGGCATGGATTTAGGTCTGGCGATCGATCATGCCATAAAATAGGTCCATTGCGTCCGACTCATCTATCTAGAATTATTTCATTTAGAAAATTGGGTACCCTGCATCGAAAATATGGTGCAAATCATGCAAAAATCATATTCCATCCTTTCAAATACTAAATGGTACATTCTCCAAAACGATAGACCAATTAATCTTTGTGGTAGAATGAAATGTCCAATTAGGACACCACTAACAAAGCCCACTCATAACTTAATTGAAAATTTTTGGTGGAAATTCTTCCTTCGGATATCACTTAGACTTTCTATGAATTATGTTTGAGACCGCGTAGAACCGAGATGCTTATTCAGAATTTTGAAGGCATTCCCCGTAAATTAAAATCATGCCCGTTGTATCTGCGTGCCATTGTCTCAAAAATTAAAAGTATATCGCCCATTCGCTCCCGAATATCCTGTATAAAGAAAGAAATGCCAAAATAAAACCGTTTCTCTTTAATTAATATTACTAAACTTCATACTTTATTTCATACGCCTTGTTAGTGATTACTATTGCGGATAAATTCCGTGTTGTGTCGAAACGGTCCCGTTTCGTCAATTAAAATCCGTCCTTTTGTTTCAAATTTCCTATCAGGAACATCTAACGGTAAACTAAATAATATTTCGTCACATCCACACACTCCGAAACAAACAAAACGCGCTTAACTGTAAAACGCTGCACATTTTCCCGACCGTTCACCGGCCGTTACGAATTTCGTGTTATTTTAAGCGGGTCCGTAACAAATGGAAAATTTTCCGGAGCGTACGCCTCCTATGATTCACGTATTATAAAACAATTTACCATCCTTTCTGCTCATCGACGTTCAAAGGATCGTTTTACGGTCCCCATCGCGGCTCCCATTGTTCTCCGGGAACTGAGCTTCCCATGGTGTGTTCAGAAACAGCGGATATTCGCAAAGTTGCAACAATAAGGGAGGTAAATGGGCAATTGTGTTTAGTAGGTCGCCATTATTTGGAGTTAAATGATGTGACGTCTAGACCGGCGAAATCGGTGTTGAATTACTGAAACTTTTACAATTTCTAATAATAAGCTGAGAGAGTTGAATTGGCGGTCGTTAAATGTTTTATAAAATTTAGGTTAGGTACTGTTAAAAATAATATTAACAAATGTTAAAAGTGAAAAAAAGAGACTGTCCAAATAAAGACATATTGCAACAAAAAATGAAAAGTTGACACAAAATTTTTCACCTCCTAGCAATATATTTTTTATTAAGCATTGAAGGCATTTTTTTGGGTTCTTCATCTTCATCTTCATCTAGTGGTTGGTCCCAATAAGTCCCATAGCACCGCGGCCTAATTAGGCCTATTGTGCGTCCCAATACTAGTCCTATTCAGCAAGTAGATTTGTCCTTTTAACAAAGTCCAAAAGCTTCCTTGCTGACACTTCTCTCAGTTCCTTGGGTTCCAAATAGGGTCTCCCAAGGAGCGCCATTCTGCTACGTGCAAATCCCGGGCACTCGCCCAGGATATGCAGAGAAGTTGCATCCGCCGATTCACATCCTCGGCAGACCGGACTGTCTACAAGCTTTAGCTTATGTAGATGTTTCATAAAGTGACAATGTCCCGTTATGAGTCCTGTCACTCTCCTGAGCCGGATTCTATTCAAGCTCAGTAGCTCATTCGTTCTTCTCTTCGATGGATACTCCATAAGCTCCTTAGAATGGCTATGTCCTGGCCTTGAAGTCCAGTATTTCCTATGTTCTGTCTCTGTCCATTTGCCCAGAGCCCGCCTGACCACACTGGGAGATGTGCCACAGAAGGGCTCCGGGCCAATGAACACTGTCTCGGATCCCTTCCTAGCAAGTTCATCCGCTTTCTCATTTCCACAAATGCCTTTGTGCCCTGGCACCCAACACAGTCTGACTGTATTGTTGGTGGCCAGTTCAGTCAGCATTTGTAAACAGTCCCACACCAGTTTTGAACTTACCTTGTGTGCGGCTAAAGCTTTAATTGCAGCTTGACTATCAGAGAATATATATATGAGTTTACGTCTATAACCTCTACGTACATTCTCTGCCAGACACGCCATTATCGCGAAGATTTCTGCTTGGAATACAGTAGGGAACTCCCCCAGACTGTAGCTTGCACTCCATCTGGGTCTGAGTCCATATATTCCTGCACCCGTCCCTCTGGTCATTTTGGAGCCATCTGTAAACCATACTAGGCTCCACCTTTCCAGGGTATTAAACCTTTCCTCCCACTCGCTTTGATCCTCTATTCGAGTCTCAAATGGCTTGTGGAAGTGAAACTTTGGAACCATCTTGTCGGATACCATCCCAAGAATTGGTTCCGACATAGATGTATCTTTGATCCTGGAGTGGGAACCACCCCTCCAGTCATTATTATTCCTGAGTCGATATGCTGCTAGCCGCGCTTCTCTCTCCACCACTATATGCAGCGGTGGCAGATTTAGCATGACTTCTAGTGCAGCTGTCGGGGTCGATGCCATCGCCCCCGTTATACCTAAACAGGCCAATCTCTGAATTCTATTCAGTTTTTCCTTCGCTGTGGTCTGTTGTGTTTTCTGCCACCATACCACCGCGCCGTAAAGAATCCTGGGTCTTACTATCGACGTATACAACCAGTGTGACATCTTTGGTTTCAGTCCCCAGGTTTTCCCAATAAGGCGGCGGCATACACACAGTGTCTGCTTCGCCTTACTCACCACTTTTTCCAAGTGCGCATTCCAGGTAAGCTTATTATCCAGTATCACTCCTAGATATTTTACTTCCCTGGAAAATGTAATGCCCCTCTCCCCTATTATAGGTTCAGAGAGTCCAGTTAAATTTCTTCTCCTAGTGAAGGGTACTACGACCGTTTTGTCAGGGTTTACTGACAGTGCCTGCCCCTTACACCAGTCATCTATCCATTTCAAAGCCTCTTTCATGAGTTCTGAAACGATAATATTATGTTTCCCGACTATGAGAACGACCAAGTCGTCCGCATAGCCTTGTGTATAAAATCCCTTTCGATTAAGGCCCTCCAGTGCGCCGTCCACCACTAATCCCCATAACAGGGGAGACAGTACGCCTCCCTGGGGGCAGCCCCGGCCTACCTTACACCTTTTTTTGGGTTAATCAACTTCTACTTATAGCTAAATGATATTTCCCTCAGTGAATCGTTAAATGATATTTAAATTATCAGTTTCATCAGCGAATAAAAGTTTTATAGTTTGTTGCAATCTATAACTTCACACAAATCGTTAATAAATATAATAAACGGCAGAGGACCTAGATAGGAACCCTGTGGCACTTCCTTTGTTGCTAAATAAGTTTGGGATTTGAAATCACTAAAACAAATATAGTAAAGGAGTTTTTAGACCAATAATTTGTTTATTAATGTAATTTGTCCGATCAAAAATTTAAAAAAAAATTGAAATTGTAAAATTTTGTCTAAACTCCTGCTGGTAATTGGAAATAGAATTTTTAATAGACAAATATATACTGACATTTCAAAAACCTTAGAAAGTTGGACAAAATTGCAACAGATTTATAGTTGATTATACAGGGTGATTCAAAAACGGTGGCCAAAAATGAAACCTCGTATTCATTGGTAATGTTTAAGGGGAGTCTTCCCTATAAAGTTTTTATCTTTATTTTTTATCTTCGTTAAAAGGATACAGGGTGTTAAACTTCAAGAAATATTTTTAATTTTTTTAAATAATTTAAAAACTAGTAAGTGAAATAATTTGAAATTGGGTATATGTATTTATGTAAACATTGTCCAAAATCTGAGGGTTTTTCCTAAAATTTACATGCTCCAGTGGCGGAGATACGGGGTATCGGTGGTATATTTGTCTAAATAAAATATCAAGTCAATATCGTAAAAAAAATTTAAAAAATTAGTATAATCCTTATAGTTCTTGAGAAAAAAATTATTGAAGTTGTAGTATTTTCAACCTCTACTTCGTTGGGCTACTGTGGCGATTTCGAATACTAAAATTAGATTTTAGTATTATCGTTGCTGTGATAGTGTTTACATTAGTTTTTCAAGTGTCAAAAATGGATTTCGTGTATAGCAACTCGGAGTTGATGGATATCGTTTTAATTTATGGTGAAGCACGATAACATTTGTGTTAGTTCGTAGAAACTGGTTAAGACGGGCCCAAATGTATTTACATGTCGGTGGACAAAATTTTGAACAGTTGTTGGATAATAACATCAGGTAAGTCAAATTATTTAATTAATTAAAACCACAAATTAATTTAATTAATTAATAATAATATCTCCGATTATTTTTTATTATACTTTGCAGCCGTGTCTGTAGCCGACTGCATGTTTTGCATTGCGTAAGGTCAGGTTTTACAGTGCAGTACAGTGTATTTTTAAATAATTTTTGAATTACCCATTTTGATTTTTTATTTACAAAATTCAAAAAGAGTACATTCAAACATTTTTCTTTGGATAGGTTCTAAATCACCCTGTATAGCTGTAAAATCTGACGTTTCTGCTATTAAATCAATCATATGTTACATGACTAAAGTGGCTTTTGATCAGTCGGAATTGGTTAAATAATGCACTTTAGCTTCTATGACTGTTTTTTAACCTGCAAAATAGATCGAAACATAGATTACATATTTGTACCTATGTTTTTGTATAACTGTAAATCGATGTATATTCAAAATATTTGGTTTGTAAATTACACAGGGTTAGATTATCATAAATAAATTGCTATTTATTACATCGATAAGCATGGGCGTAGTAGCTACAATTGTTGCTTGGGGTGAGCCCAGTGCTATAAGCTCGAAAAAGCTCTCAGAAATCAGCAACTTCCCGATATATAAAATTTGAACAAGTTTTGAATTGATTCGCAGTCACCGACTTAGCGATAGGACAAAGACTATAAAATTAGATCTTTTTTTCTGGGGTGGGCCGTGCACACACCTGACCCCTATCTACGCCCATGTAGAATAGTTTTAAATCCTTTAAGTAACTGTGAAAAATGTTGTTATAAACTATCGCGGTATATTTCGATGAAGCAATTAGATAAATGAATTCTATAACTTTTACAGACAAATAATGACTCTAATGCTCCTAAAACGCCAGATATCGTTTCTAGCACATTCCGCGGAAAAATTCCAACCATCCATTCTCACATACCAAACCCAGTTTCACCTGAACAAGGAAAGGCTTACGTAAACCCTTAGAAACCTCGTGATTGCATCTACCGTTCTACTAGACTAGTTTTCGACTATCAGCGCTGTGATTACGCAACCTTTAACTTTGTGAGGTAGATACTACCGGTAAGACGACTTCAACGCGGTAGTATCATACAAATGTTCGAATTAGAATATAAACCTCTCGACATGTAAGCTTGACCCACTTGATGCTTATTAGCTATTAATGTATTCAAGAGGAAAAGGTGAGCTACTTGTTTCGCTGTCGTCCGGTTTCACCAACACTAGGTTGTATTCGTGCACAGGATGATACGGAGAGCAAACGGTTAGCAGTTGTGCTCTTCGTACAAATAACAGATTTAATCGATAGGAAGAGGAACATTCGAATAGAGAACTAAATACACTTGACCGAACAGGAGAAATATTTCCTGGTCTACAACTGTTGTTATTAACTATTACGAAAACAATCACTAAAATTACTTGCCTGTTGACATGGTTCTATTAATTTTTTGCGCTGTCAGCCTTTCCATTCGAACAATTTGCACATTCAAGGCAACATTTATTTTAATTTAGACATAAGCACACAGACAATAAGATCTTGAATATTTCGATTACCCAAATAATTAATCAATGATTGTATCCAAAACTTATATTCAGAGATGTTTTGTGATTTTTCCGCCACTGTTAGCCGATGCAGGGGCCGATATTACCACCATTAAACGACATGGGGGTGGCGTTCTAGTACGGTAGCGGAGACATATATAGAAATTCTATACAAAATAAAATTTCAATCGCAAATAAATGGTTACCATCTTCATCAGAGTCTAACGGAACTTGCCAATAGCCAATGCCAAGCATTGAATCTGACAAATTTAACTCACTGCAATATCGGTACTTTCAATTTACAGGTAGTGCAAAATTAATTGTAATCGTCCTCTTTAGGATAGTTATGACTGTTTTGTATTGAAATGTTATATTACTTAAAATATATATTGTTTAATTAATAAAATCATAAATAAGTTTGAAGAAAGGACAAATTATTTTGACATTTGTTTCATGTTCTAGAACGAAAAGGACTTTGGCGTTCTAGAACATAAAAGTATTTTGCAGCTAGGTGATAAAAAAACTCACTTTATCAACTGAAAATTTAACGAAAATGTCGGCAGTTTTCGAAAAAGTAAAGTTATCAACTTGCAAAGACATCTGCAACCAGTAACTTCCTGTTACGCCCAAATAACTCAACCTAATTTTTTATGCAAACTGCCGAGCTTTCCTTTAAGCATTATCATATATATTAATCTGAATTTTGTTATATAATGCAATAGACACGAACCCGGCAACAATAAACCGTGGACTTAGCAAGCGAAATACTTTACAAGCTAATTTATTTAAATAAATTTGCTGGATAATCTTTTCTTTATAGCAGAGCAATCATTGACATTTGAACTATCGCGTATAGTGAAAGTTAGCCGCTTACTTTTGGTTTACGTATCAAGTCCTGGTCTTTTATAGAAGCACGCTATTAAATGCACAATTGCAGTATAAAATTGCATGCTGTCATAAATTCTACGAGACCTCAATTAAATTGAAATAATGACTGGTTACTTTGAAACGGTTTGGTAACTCCTCAGATGAATTAATTCGAAATTAGCTGACGTTCTAAAATAATTGAATACAGCTATTTGATATTCCTAAAAGGACTGGCGTCGAAAATGTTACCCAGTGGCGTAGAGACAAAGATCACGTAATTTTCCCGCGATGCTCATTTTAATGCATCGGTTGTAAGATAGGAGACACCTCTTGATTCAGGTATTTCCCACGCTTAAACGTTAAAAATAAATAATTAAAAGGTCGAAACAATTGTTAACGGTGATCGGAACAAAACTTGCATACCGGATTTTTACCTGGAATGATTGTAGTCATTAACAAAGCCTCTTTATCGGAGAATTTTATTTGGCAATTACTTACAAGGGTATCACAATGTATACTTAATCATGTAAATTTTGTAACGGTTCTTGCGACACTATTTTGAGCAATACTTTGTAAACAAAAGTGGAATTTAACCTAGTTAAAATTTGTTTTCTGTAATTTTTTAAAAATAACCTCGAAGGTGCGGTATTTTATATATTTTGTTGGAAATGTTGAATATTAATGAGGATTTACGCAACAGAGATGGAAAATATGTAAATATAATAGCCTTAACGTTTGAGGAATAGAAAATTTTATACAATGCATTTTTTTGTACTTTGTTTTATACTATCAGTTTTTGCTCTAGAACAAGTAATAGTATTAAATAAAATATGTTTTTACTATAGAAATAGCCGAGTTTTATTAACAGCTTTGCTCAAAAAAGGGCAAGATATTAAAAAAATTGAAGGTCTAAACTGTAATTGAATTAAGGTACCATAGAAAAGCATACTTTTTAGTTTCTATAGTGGAAATTTATCAACTATTTGACCATGATTTTTTTCACTGGACCTCAAATAAAATTGGTAGCTAAATATACCGCTTGTTTCGTCTAAATCAAACTAGCTTCAACTATTTTATTGCGGGTTTCTTTTTTTTCAAAGTCAACCTTAAGATGCGTGAACGAAAAAAGTAGTGTTTGGTGTTCAATTTTATAAAAAGTAAATTCAATTACAGCAAATTATCACTTCTTTAGTTATTTCCACATAGCAACACATCAATTGAAAAAGGTCGCTGTCGCATAAAAGTTACCACTAGTGAAGCAAGATGTCTTCACTTTATTTCTTTGTATATTTTTAATAATAATAATAATAATAATAATAATAATAATAATATATCTACCCCTCACTAATCTAAACCCAGAAGTCGGAGACTTGTGCGGGAGAGGGGGCCGCATATTATTATTCACTAGGCCATCTTCCACCCTACGAATATAGCTGATCCACGGTCTTACGGTCGCGGGATTCGAACCCGCAACAGTGGCATTCGTCGATTCAAGTACAGACACCTCGAACCTATCGACCACCAACCCAAGATTTTAGATAAACATGTTCAGTTGAAATTAAATTAACTAATTGTGAAATTTAGTTGTAAAAAATCAAAATGATGACATTTCTTCTTCGTTTCAAATGACGAAATAGTTATTTTTGATTCTGGGTCTAGAAACAATATTTAAATAGAGAATATTAAGAAACAATTAGTGTTAAAATACTACGACTCTAATATTAAATATGAATGAAGTGGAAAGTGAAACGGATTTTTCAAATGATGAAGGATATTCGTCATTTCAAATATCGAAAATCGCAGAAAATGCAGCATCCCAACTTTTACCTAAGACCAATATGAAATAGACATAATGTGGCATACTAAAAGGAAAATTAGGAAAACATCTGAAAATGTATTCAATAAAAATGTTCAAAAATAAGTACCTAGTCATATCATTGAAGCAAAAAAGGATTTTGCATTCCAATTAAGTAAAGTGTGTTTTTGACACTTGGGAAATGTCACCATTTTTTAAAACTTTTCGAAAAATAGCATTTTCGGCTTAAGAAAGAAAAAGTATCAGTTTCGTAGCAATTGAGCTGTGAGAAAATCCTTAATTTCGCAAGTATTTGTAAGAACCTGTCTCTTATGTCAAAGTGACAAAAAGGGCACATGTATTTATGTAAAATCTGAGGGCTTTTTCTAAAATTTTCATGCTCCAGTGACGGAGATGGCATATTTTTCTAAATAAAATAGTACGCCACTGCTTTCAGTTGGTCTTTTAAGTTTTACTCGAAAATCTGATTTTTTTCGAAAAACATAAAAGAGTAGTAATTTGTAGAAAATTGAAGGACGAATCCGAAAATATCATGGTTGTTACAGTAAAGTAGTGGCGTACTATTTTATTTAGAAAAATATGCCACCGATACCCTGTATCTCCGCCACTGGAGCATGTAAATTTTAGGAAAAGCCCTGAGATTTTGGACAATGTTTACATAAAATTCACCAAAGAATACGAGGCTTCATGTTTGGTCACCCTGTATATACATAAATTAATACGATTTAAAATATTATTTGTACTTGGGTATTTATTAATTTAGATTTTGGTAAGTTAATAAAATTTTAAGATTTTATTCATTTATCACATAGATCTGTACTAGTTACTTCAATTTTTCGTAAAACTTAAACAAAAATGCATCAATTTTGTATTATACTTTTATCCTTTCGCGAGATACCACGACCCGACGATATCCACGACCCTTTTTCGCACTTCTCGCGCTACCGCTGGCGGAAATCCTTCCGCCCTCCGCCCGTCGCACCACCAGCAAGCCGCGCACGATCACACCTCTTCCCCGGGATCGCCGTCCTTACGGACTTACCTCTGAGAACGTCGGCGGGAATCAGCCTCTTGAAAGTCTTGGGCCTCTCAGCGTCGGCCTTCTCCTCAGCGGCATAGGCGAGGGCTAGGAAAACGGCGAACACCACGAAATACTTCATTTTTTTTTATGGAACTGCTGACCTCCAAGAAGACCACTTCGGTGAACTTTCGAGTACCAACTGAAGAACCCAGTCGCGGACGCCGGGTTATATAGGCTTGGGGCTCCCCCCCAACGGGTTCCCGTCGGTGGTTCCTGCGGTGATGGTGCTCTAGGTGGATCCTTAAGGGGTGGCGCGGTGTAATTCGTCGGCGCGGCGCCTCGCGAAGCGGTCTCCGGGGATCTGATTCGGTGTAGGAGGTGAAAAGTAAATGTTTTCGATGCTATTGTCAGATCTTGGGAAGTGCTAGATGTGCATGCAGAGCTTCTGCATGTTTTTTTAGACTGTAACAGTTGGTTTTCCTTTAAAAAGTTTGTTTAAAACATTTCGTACCGGAAAATAATACACAAGCATATTTAAATTGCAATACTGGAAAAACTAGAAACTGTTTTTGGACTGTTTAAGTCTGAGTTACTCATGATGCATAACAATACAAGGTGTCCGCCAATTTCACCGACAACGTTTGACTGCACATTCACGACGATAAATAAAGATCTACGAAAAAAGTGTTAAATAAAAAATTTTTGGTTTCTGAGTTACAAGCCTTCAAAGTTGTCAAAAATAAAACTAATTTAATTAATAACTTCATAACCCTTTTACCAATCGCGTTAAAATTTGGTACAGTTATTTGAAACATTATTGCATATTATTTCTTAAAGCTTTAGTTAAATCGATATACTGGGTGATAGTTTTCTCTGGTTACCTCTCCCTTTTAGCGGTCAAAACTTTTACAGTGGTCGTATTTTTTTAGAGCGGGCGGCAATATTGAAAAGGTCGTTTTATTTAAAAAAAATATTGTCTCTTGAGAAAATCGCCTACAGAAAGCCATTTTTGAGAAAAATAGCATTATTTGCATATGTGTATAATGCCATTTTTCTCAAGAATGGCTTTCTGTAAGCGATTTTGTCAAGGGACACTACTTTTTTTAAATAACGACCATTTCAATGTTGCTGCTCGTTTTAAAAAAAATACGAATACTGTAAAAGTTTTGACCATTAAGAGTGAGAGGTAACCCGAGAAAACTATCAAAGCCTGTGTAGAAATTACCCCAAACCAAATACAAAAAGTAATTACGAACGTACGTAAAAGAACTGAGAGTGCATATAAGGAAATGGTGGATTGATAGAAGTGACAAGAATATAATTATTTAAGGTTTTAGTTTCAGTTTCATTATTTTATTTTTAATTTGTCAAAACTAAGATTAATAATAATTATTATAATACCACATTACGAGAGTTTAATTAATTTCATTTTTTGTTTTTGTTTTGCTTCATGGACAACTTGATATCAACAACAAATTTATAAAAAAAAGTAAAGACGTGTGAATTTTTGATTTGGCTACAAAATCGTTATTATTTAAATTTTTTGATAAAATTTGGTATTGCCCCAATTTGGGAAGATATGAATCCAGTAAATATATTTTTTCTCAAAAAATCCCTTATATGAAATGTTAGAACTGTACTGCTAAAAACGGACGCAGTACGCCTTGGATTTTGTGAGATCACGCTCATTTTCTTTCACAAAGCACACTTCATGAAGCTCTACATCTTAAAAAAATCGCACATTAAAGATTTTACAAAAACAAATGGGCCACACTGTATATATATAAAAGAATAGTTATTTTCTATTCGTTTTTCAGAACTGCGGCAATATTCAATCAAACAAATGCATACCTGGCAATTACCGACCAATGAAATATAACTAAAAACCGCAACAATTAACATGAAATCGAGGAAGTTTCTTGTACGATGTCGAGATCGTACAATTACTACGTTAGATCGGAGATTACTATTTCTTACAATAAAAGGGGAACGTTGTAGAGTGAAATTTAGAGAATTTCTAACATATGTTTAGTACCGGTTATTAAAAGTTACAATACACTCTCATTAGACTAATAAAAATTTTCCGGAAACCATACACATTGCAGCTACTACCAACCCATACAAGATTTCACATCGATCAAATCAACGAAATTCCACATCCACTGTTAATTATTTTTAGCATATAGTTCAGGAGATTCCCATGGAAGATAAGGCATATTCTACGGACTAAAGTGCATTTCGATCATTAAAAATTAACTCTAGACATTAGTTCCTATATACAGGGTGTCCGGTAAGTACCTCCTAATCTCTCGGGAGTGTATAGGGGAGGTAAAAATAAAACTAGTCCTTCCTATAATTTTTTTTCCTAATGTGCCCCCTAACGGAGTTATGGGGGGTCAAAGGGGTACCTAGAAATTAACGTTTAGGGTTATAACTTTGAAACCACCCTGTATATTTTAATAAAATTTTCGTACGTTGTATTACACATGGAGCTCTACGATTTGATGCTAAAATCAACTTTTTGCTATTATCAGGTGTCCAGAAACGGACTGGCCCTATCACAATTTTTCTCAAAATTTTGACAGAAGTAATTTTATCAAACTGAAAATATTATTATTAGATACTCTGAAGGTTTTTCTTTAAAAATGGTACTCTTTATTTATTTCGAAAAAATGAACGGTTTGCGAGATAAATCGGTTTTGAAAAAAATTGGTAACAAATACAACAACAATTAAAATTTATTTTTTTTACATATTATTTCATGCATTTAATTTCTTTAACTTTATCAAGTCCAGAAATCTTTGAACGGGTTGGCTATACTTTATGAGCAAGTAGTGACCAATTAAAAATAACATTTGAAAAATAACTTACTTACAAGACATGCAACAAAGAACATTCAACAATGAACAAAGGTACCTAAATGTTACTTCGGTAGATGTTCAAAATGAGCACCCCGTACTTCAATGCACTTTCTAATCCTACGAATGTTTTCCCGGTGCACTTGAAATAATATTCCGTGATTATTGCGGAGATGGTCACAGTTCTGTGTTAGCCTCAGCAGAAGTTCCTCTCTACTATTTACGGGTGTTGAATAAACGTTATTTTTTAAATGACCCCACAGAAAAAAGTCTAATGGGTTTAGGTCGGGCGACCTAGGTGGCCATAATACAGGTCCGCCTCGACCTATCCATCGATCACCAAAAACATTCGTCAGATGTTGACGTACTAAACGATCAAAGTGGGGTGGTGCACCGTCATGCATGTACCACATTTCAGTTCTTATTTGAAGGGGCACTTCTTCTAACAAAATATTTAGATTTTCCTCTAAAAATTGCAAATAAAGAGCACCATTAAGTCTTTGCTCCAGAATAAATGGACCAATCAAATGATTCCCGATAATGCCAGCCCACACATTCACCATAAACCTTTGTTGGTAGCGAGTTTGAACTAAAGCGTGAGGGTTTTCTTCATCCCAGACATGTAGATTATGCGAATTAATTATGCCGTCTCTTGTAAAACCTGCTTCATCGGTGAACAAAATAGATGTACCAAAATTATGATTCCGAATATGATGCTGTAAAAACCAATTGGCGTATTGAAGTCTTTTTGGATAATCATCTGGAGACATAGCATGTACTTTTTGGATGTGGTACGGGTAAAGCAATTGTTCTTTCAGAGTTTCATGTACAGCCCATTTTGTAACATTGTTTTGCGCCGCAAGCTTCCTTATGCTATTTGAAGGATTATTAGCAACGTCTTCCAATATTTGTTCCTCTACATGAGGGTCTCGTACTCTCCTCGGGGCTCCTGCTCCACCACGGCGTGGCAAAAAGCTTCCTAAATAAAGGATTCGGAAGAAATTAGTTTCACTAACGTTTTTCACTATTTTTTTTTACCTGTTTCTCTTAAACTACGATCAACTCTTTCAAAAGTTTTTGGACTCGGCAAATGTCGACCCGGAAACCTTTCCTCATAAAGTCTTCTTGCCTCCACGGAGTTGCATAATGCTTCCCCATAAATTAGGTGCATATCAGCATATTCTGCACAGGAATATTCTTCCATTTTTAAATGTTATTTCTAACGGCTTAAAACGAATACCACAATAAAATTGAATTTTTATTCTGTCACGCGCCTTTGACAAGTACTTTAAAATCAACAGGGTCTAACAACGAAAACAATAGAAAAGAACTCCATGGAGACAAGAGCAATAATAATTTGTAGATGTATTTTGGTCATAGATGTTGATTTTACAAGAAACGGCATTATTCATTCCCTTAATTCACCACCAGTAAATGTTTATGGTGAATCTGTAGGCTGGCACTAGCGGGAATGATTTTATTGTAAAAAAATAAATTTTAATTGTTGTTGTATTTGTTACCAATTTTTTTCAAAACCGATTTATCTCGCAAACCGTTCATTTTTTCGAAATAAATAAAGAGTACCATTTTTAAAGAAAAACCTTCAGAGTATCTAATAATAATATTTTCAGTTTGATAAAATTACTTCTGTCAAAATTTTGAGAAAAATTGTGATAGGGCCAGTCCGTTTCTGGACACCTGATAATAGCAAAAAGTTGATTTTAGCATCAAATCGTAGAGCTCCATGTGTAATACAACGTACGAAAATTTTATTAAAATATACAGGGTGGTTTCAAAGTTATAACCCTAAACGTTAATTTCTAGGTACCCCTTTGACCCCCCATAACTCTGTTAGGGGGCACATTAGGAAAAAAAATTATAGGAAGGACTAGTTTTATTTTGACCTCCCCTATACACTCCCGAGAGATTAGGAGGTACTTACCGGACACCCTGTATAAAGGGTTAGTCACTATAATCTGACAACTTATTGTGAGTTTATTATTGGAATTACAAAAAAGTTTTTAATACAAAAGTTTTATCTTTTTTTATGAATTTCTATAATACAGTATTAGAAAAAACAATTGAATAATGGAAATAACTAAATTAAAGATTTTTTTTAATGGAACTCTATATATCAGTGCACCCTCAAGTGGATCACGTCGGGGTCACTACTTGAGGTTGTTTTCGCTGTACAGCAAGAATAAAACGCTCTCTCAACGGTACAAATAAACTATTTTTATTGAAAACTAAGCTTGCGTTGAAAAAGTAATGTTGACGGTTTGAGGGTTTGCTGGAGAGTGCCCTGTGGTTGAAGTCGGTCGTAGGTAGCTTGGTAGTCGGTGGCAGAAGTCCCTGGTCCTGGCGCCACTTTGCCGGGGTCGTCTTCCGGGAACCCCGTGGTGCGTCCGGCGGCTTCTTGACGTTGTACTTAAAAATGGGTCACTTGCAACATGTGTATTCACACTGTATTATAAAAACTCATGAAAAAGCTAAAACATTTGTATTAAAAACTTCTTTGTAATTTCAATAATAAACTCACAATAAGTTGTCAGAATATAGTGACTAACCTTATACAAATACTCCGTTACTCTACTCTGATTTTTTTCTTCTGTGACAATTTCGGTGGCGAAATCGCCTTGTTTACTTAACTTTTTCACTATTCTGTGACGAAACGCGTAATTCGCTCTCGTGCCAATGAGGTCGGGTTATGTGTCTAGTAACCAGAAGACAATGGGTGCAGATAAAAATCTTATCCTCGCTCTAGTAGAAGAAGGTGAACATAATTTAATAGAAAGGATCTACACGGAGATTCGATTTGCTATGCCAGATCGCTGGGAAGGTTGATGTGTCAATTAGATTTCAGTAAAAGTTGGAGGTTTCTTCAAGAAATGTCGACAACCCCTTAGGGAGTGATTTGTCGAAACAAAGAAGAATATTATTAACTAAAAATGTATCCTTTTATCAAGAACTAAACTATCCTTTTATAAATAGCTTTAGTTTAGTTAATAGTGTGCTAGCATATAATAACAAACTGAATAGATTCCTTGCTTTTTTTGTTAGTCAAAACTATTTTGGAATCCAAGAACTAAAGTGCAATTGTAGTCTCTTTAAGGACTACAGCGCAACTTAGTATCTAGTGTGCTTAGGGACTAAACTCAACCGAGAATGACTAAAGTGTAACTTTAGTCATACTCTGAATATATATCTTGCTCTCTCTGTTGCGAACTGTTCCGCTCCTACCTTTCCATTTGTTTAAAAATTGTAAACAATATCGCGAGCTAAAAATATATATAATTGAATTATTTACGTGGGGTTTTTAGCGGCTTAGACGACCGCAGCAAAACGTGTAATAATAACAACAAATAACTTTATTATTAACACTTATTACCGTCAGGTTTCCGTTTCATGGTCGGAACATGAAGGAAAACTCTGTGACTCAACGAAATTTCGTTAGAAAGATATTATCTGTAAACATATCACTGCCAGGGTCGCACGGTACGTAATATGGCAGTGGAAAATGTGTTGATATAAGTTTAGTTTCGGTAGCAAACACAAACAAAACAACTGCTGACCTTATTTCCGCCTGTGAACTGAATATTATGCATTTTAATTTCGTGTACGACATTCGAAAGGATATTTTAGACAAAGTAATAGCGTATGTACTTATTAGGAGCTATAGTGTACGTTTTAATCTTTACACTTTAGTCATGCGGTACGATATGCAATTTAGTTTCTAACAAGAGACTAAAGTGCGTTTTTAAATCCTAAGATTTTAAAAAGTACAGTCCTGGGATATACGATGTGTTTTAGTTCTGCTAAAGAACTAAAGTGTATATTTAATCCTAATCCTAAATTAAAAGATGCACTTGTTATAAGATGTATTTTAGTTGTGTCAATGAATAAAGTGCGCTGCTAAACACCTATATTAAAAAATACACGTTAGTTTTATCATACAATATGCATTTTACCTCTGTTAAAGAACTAAAGTGCATAAAAGATGCATTTTAGCTCTGTGAGAGAACTAAAAAGAATCTTTAATCCTAAATTAAAAGACATACTTGTTATAACATGTATTTTAGCTCTGTCAAAGAACTGAGAAATCTTAATATAGAATATGCATTTTAGTCGTATGGCATAAGATGTATTTTAGTTCTCATTGAACTAAAATGCATGGTTAATCTTCAAAATTAAAAAAAAACTTTTTAGTTCTATGACACAAGATGCACTTTAGATCTGTCAAAAAACTAAACAGTATATTTAATTCTTAGCTAAAATATGTACTTCAGTTACCTGAGTTACCTTTGTTAATAAACTAAAATGTATTACCTATTACTTTTGCACTTTAGTCCTTTTGTATATGATATAGGTATTTTAGCTCTGTCAAAGAACCATATGTAATCTTAAGATAGAATATGCATTTTAGTCGCATGACATAAGATGTATTTTAGTTCTCAATGAACTAAAATGCATGGTTAAACTTCGAAATTAAAAAACTTTTTAGTTCTGTGATACAAGCTGTCACAACACTAAACAGTATATTTTATCCTAAGATAAAATATGTACTTTAGTTAGTTGAGTTACATTTGTTAATAAACAAAACATATTATTACTTTAGCACTTTAGTTCTTTTGTCAAAGAACTAAAGTGCATATTTTAATCCCGATCCCATTTTGAATTAAAACATTTGTGTCAGTTTTAAAACTTATCCAATGGCTTAAAATACGACAATTTTATGCTTATATGTTGTGTGGGGGAAGGGTACGAAGATTATTACTTGCTCCCAACTAAATATACTGAAAAATTAATTCACTTTGCGTGCGTTATTCATCAAATCATTGCTGTTTCTAACATTTAAGCTAACTAGCATCTACACCGCTTAATGAATGCATAATGCATCACATTGTGCTGGTAATGGCGTTGTTACACAATTATTAATTAACAATCGATAGAGGCTCGCGATAATTACTATAAATAATTGATGATTTTGTTGCTTATAAATGTATACAAATTTATTATCAGTCGATAATTCAGGTAATCCAACGCAACGCTGAAAAACCGAAAGGGCATGATGCTTGACAAAGGCAGTTAAAGTTCACTGATTGCTGTGTTTAACACAGAATGCGCTTTGTAAAGTTTTTAGTGTACTGCTGAGACAAAAGCAGTTAAGCTTTACAATAGAGTTATTGTCGGCTATAATGTATGGTTAGTAAAGACTGCACTTTATTGCTGATCCTCGTATTACTTAAGCAATTTTATAAAAAAAATCTCATTGTACTTATACGAAAAATTCTCAAATTTGCTGACAAAAGGAAATAAGATTAAAGTTTTTTCCTTTCAATGATACACAGTAGTTTGTTTTTTCTATTGTTGATTATAAATGTTATACAGGGTGTCCCAAAACGACTCGGACCCCCTCGATAAGTTTTCAGGATTGTGTGGTATCAAAAAAAGTTCCAAATAAATACTGTAGGATGTCAAGGAATCATGATGGCGGTGGTTTGACCTTGACTTTACATTTCAAGGTCAAACCAAGTTTAACTTGGAATAATGGAATACTTTATAGAGCGCCAAAATTTACGCTCGAATATAGAGTCGGAAATTTTTCCCGATATGTCCTTGCATTTCACTTAGAGGTCAAACCCATTTTCTATGAATAACTCGACAAAAATATTTCAAGTAAAATTTGTTGGATTTTGAATGACACATTAGATCGACCCAACCTTGAATTGACCTTAGACATTCCATTAAATTATAGCACTTTTACATAATTTATTATTAAAAATTTTTTTTTAACGATCTGCAAGGTAAAAATTCTCAGATCTCAGATTCTGCCATAAAATTTCATGCTGTAACTGTTACTGCCACAAAAAATAGCGTATTCCATTTGGTATTAAGTCGGCTTTAGTTTGACCTTGAGACTTGTGGTGAAGGTTAAATCCCAGAGAGTCACCATTAAATTGTCATTCAAAATCCTACAAATTTTGTTTGAAACATTTTCTTCCACAATTCCATTTTGTTGAGTTATTCGAAGAAAATAAATTTGACCTTCAAATGATCAGCAAGGACATACCAGAAAAAAATTTTGACACCACATTCGAACATAAAAATTTGATGCTCTATAGATTGCTGGCATAAAGAATATGGTGTTCCATTGACCAATTGACCTTGGTTTGATCTTGAAACTTGGCCGGGTTCAGATTAAGGCCTCCATAAGTTGGCTTGGCGGAATACGGAATCGAAGTTGGGAGCATCTTTGAACCAACTTAGCAACTTGTCCATAATTAAACTCATTAGTCCAACTTTAAATTCATCCAACCATTTAAATGATATTTAAATAAATGTCAACTATTTAATATTTTGTGAACACCCTGTACGTCAAAACGTAAATTTTTCTATGCTAACGCTATTACTTTGACAAGAAAATGTTTGACTTCTCAATAAATTCAAAAATAAAAGTGCTTCTCCTTTTCGGACAATAATCCGTGAACACGCTGTATATATTCTCGTAGATATTTTCTATAAAATACGCGAGACTACAGTAAAACCGAGATTTCTACATTAAATTTGTGGGCAGAAACAACTAAATTTGAATGGGACAACTCTGGAAAGTTCCGAAACCTCTCCTTTCTTTTTACACGAAAACAAGTTCATTTAGTAAAGGTTAAGCTCGTTCTCTGCGTGAATCATGGTCGATAACGAATTCAAATGTATTCAAATAGATGCATTTATAATCGTAGCGAGTAGCGCTCCAGGTACACTGGCGTATTCTAAATTAAAAGCGATTTAGCTCGTAAAAAATCACTCCATATACGCTGACGAGGAAGAAATATACCAGTCGTACGTCCATCAGCGTGTAAGGCATAAGGCAAGAATAGGTGCATTAGTCAATTTATTCATCTACACTTCCGGCATGAAATCCGTTACGTAAGAGTTACAGCTGCTCTACAGGGTGTACAAACTTAGTAGGACTAACTACTATTATAGGCTATTGATTATATCCAAAAAAAAAACAAAGTTAAAACTGAGAACTATGACGTTCAAACAATTTTATTTTTATTGTATGAATCGTTCAAACGGTCATTCTAGATGAAAAAACCGCGGGTGCTATTAAATTAGAGTTTGGAAATTGGAGATAGGGGTGAAAATGCACCCCTTTCAGTTTTTTAATTGTAGCTCGAAAACAAAGCAAAATTTCGCTATAGTTCATAGGAGAAATTATTTAGAGAATTGAATTTCCCATCGAACTGGCTTATTTAAAAAAATTAAAAGAAAAAGTTTATGCAAAAAATCGTTAATAAACAATTTGAAAAAAAAACAAAATATAAGATTTTTTGTTTTCTTTACTTTTTTGATTTTTTTTTTTAGTAGTAGTAGGCAAAGAAAATTGCTTTACATAAAAACTAGATGAGATTCCCTTCAAAATGATGCGTTATCAAAAGTTTTTGGACTAATATTGACCGAGTTATAACCGGTCAAACATGTGTTAGATTTTCGTCGGTTTTAACATAATAATGGTTATAATTCTTACTATTTTTAAAACAAATCGGTTCTTAATAAAAAATTATTTCAAAAGTTTTATTTGTTAATAATAAATAAATATTTTCACAAGTCAAAAAAGTAAAAATAAAACAAAAAATCTTATTTTTTTTGCTTTTTTAAACGTTTATTAACGATTTTTTGCATAAAATTTTTCATTTAATTTTTTTATATAAGCCAATGGGAAATTCAATTCTCTAAATAATTTTTCCTATGAACTATAGCGAAATTTACGAGCTACAATTAAAAAACTGCAAGAGGTGCATTTTCACCCCTAGCTCCAATTTCCACCCTATAATTTAATAGCACCTCACGGTTTTTTCATTTTTAATGACCCTTCGAACAAATCAAGTGATGAAAATCCTTGAACGTCTTATTTCCTTCTTTTTTTTTTGTAAAAAAAATGTGAATTAAAACGTATAAGGGTAAACCCGACGAAAATCGAAAAAATGGCCTTTGAGCGGCCATATATCAGTCAATTTTCATCCAAAAATACTTTACAGTCTTTTGTTTTGAAGGAAACTTTATCTACTTTTTTTTCTATGAAGCAATGCCTATACCTATCTTTACTCAAAAAGAGAGGTAAAAAAGTAAAAAAAATAAAAAAATCGAATTTTTAACTTTTTTTTTTCAAATTGTTTATTAACGATTTTTTGCATAAAATTTTCCTTTTAAATTTTTTAAATAAGCCATTTCGATGAAAATTCAATTCGCTAAATAATTTTTCCTATGAACTATAGCGAAATTTTGCTTCGTTTTCGAGCTACAATTAAAAAACTGAAAGGGGTGCATTTCCACCCCTATCTCCAATTTCCACCCTCTAATTTAATAGCACTCCGCGTTTTTTCATCTAAAATGGCCCTTTGAACGATTCATGCAAAAAAATTGCTTGAACGTCATAGTTCCTAGTAAAATCCTATAATCAATAGCCTATTATTCTAATTGAAACAAAACAACAAAAGTCAGTAACGCTCAGGATACGTTTTTTCATGCTTGATCCGGTGGTGAAAACCCCATCTTGCTGTCACGTTTAGTTTTGGAGATACATGATATTTTCGGAGATGCTGTAAACGCCACTATTGGCTGTTGCTGGCACTACCACATAGGAAACTAATACGAGTATTTACAAAAGTTAGGTTCCACTGGAATCTGACTGAAAATTATAGGAGCAGTATTAAAAAAATGTGGAAGGGGTATAAAAAAGTGTCTTTTTAAAATATGCAGTTGACGAATCCGAGGGAATGTCATAAAACTTCATAATTTCGAAAATAATGAATTTATTACATATTTCTCTTCGACACTGTACACTTTCTGGTAAAACATTTCTTAATATATAATTTATTATTATACCTATCCGTTTAATGACATTTTTTTTTTATGTTCACATTACAAATCTTCAATGCTTCACACAACAGCCTACCTCTAATTCTAGGTAACTTCATAATTACTGCAATTTGTACCAGTTATAATAATTTTTTATACTTTCTGTCACGTTTTCGTGTTCAGAGCTCCCACATATTTGTAATAGCGGATAATTTCATCTTTTCCAAGCGCACTGAGCCGGTTTTATTCCGTTATTCCAGAATGTGCAGACAAACAGATATAGATGGGTTAATACTTTATTTATAAATTATTCTGAAAAAAAAAAAAAAAATTGAATTTATTATTACTTTTTTCCCAACTTTATCTGGTGTGTCCTTTAGATTTACTGGACAAAACTAAGTCGGTCAGAAGTTAATTTCTCATTTAAAAAAGGTCTGTAAAATCTGTGGTTGAAATAATTTTGTTTCCAATTTTTTTTTTACTTCTATGTATTAACAGTTTTTGATATTTATTTCTTTTCTTTGCATTTTTATATTACATTTTGTCAGATGCTGTTATATCAATTAAGTAATCTGACTATTTCTTGTGTATAGTCAGGCCCAATATGGTTTATAATATAATATTCTCTAATATTGTTCGTGGTATGTATGTAGAGTTTTTCAAAAGTAACGCGAATTGTGCGCCATTTGATTCCGAAGAGCTGGCAGCATTGTGACAAAATGGAGCGCTATACGAAGGATGAGCTAGTAAAGATTGTGAAAATTCATACAAGGACGGAGAGTGTGTAGTTGAGACTGTGCGTAAAGTACGTGGAATTTCCGGTAGAAGGAACGCCTTACAAATTTGAACAAACAGGTTCGGTTGCAGACAATAAAAAATCGTTGGAGGAGAAGTTTTTTCCAGTACAAAGTAAAATACACCGTGTCACAAAAAAGTTTTGGCAGTTTAAGTCCGTCCTAATGGCGGCTTGTGGCGCCCTCTAGAAGATACAACGAAATCGTAGATAAATTCGAATTTCTCATCCAAAAACACTCCCGAACACGAAATTTCATGAAATTTCGAAAAGTAATCGAAAGATATTAAAGAAAATATTATTTATTTTTTCAACATCAACAGGGTGTATGTCGAAAACTAAGTGTTTATGAGCAACATTGTATACGACTTTTCCCCATTAATTTTCATCGTAGAATCTAGTGATCAAGTTTGGCCCATTTTTTAACGGACACCCTGTATATTACAAAAATAATTATGTAACAATATAAACTAAAGTTACATAAGTATCATAATTTTTTTATTTGAAACACATGTCAATTTTAAAGGTGGTGAGAGCAGCAGTTGTTAGAATAATTTTTTATTTAGATTGCGTCTGGGTAAAAGTAAAAAAGGATACACTTTCAAGCTGGCGTAAGCTTTATATTATCGTCCTAAAAAAAACTTTCCTCGGTCTCCGATCTATCGGAATTTATGAGACAAAACAAATATTCAAAATATCGAACTGGACAATAAAATTTGTCGGCGGTATACTTATTTCGCAAGATTAGATTTCTATTCGAAATTGGACGCGACGTCACTTGTTCCTTTTTCATGCAAGAAAGTTTATGATTAAATCGAGTAGGCACTTATGATTTACGGCCGGTCCTTGTTCGACAAAGCATTAAAATGACTATTAGATATATTTCGTTCAAGGTAAATCTATGTGTTTACGGAATTACGTGTGACTGGGTTATAAATGTTAACAAGCGACTGAGAACCTAATTTGATACTGACAGTCATAAACTAGATGCTTTTAAGGCTAGGTTGGAACTATACATTACTCCCAACAAGGACTAGGTTCTATCGAAATTTGATAACAAGGATTTTTTTGACGATGAATGGTTGTATATTTAGAATTATTAGTCCAATTAAATAATCCTTTATACCGCAATTTGGTCAGCTTGCCTGAATTTTTGATATAAGTTAGTTTGAGATATACAGGGTGTGGCGTGTATAATCTATAAAAATTAAACTACAGCTTCCTAACAATATTTGTAATATAAAAGTCTTATAAGAAAAAGTTCTATTTTCGCGTTTTTTTTCGCAAATTAAACTTGAATTTACAAAAAAAACGCGAAGACAGAACTTTTTCGTATAAGACTTTTCTATTACAAATATCATCAGGAAGCTGTAGTTATATTAAAAATTCAGGCAAGTTGACCAAAATTGCGATTCAAAAATCATACTTAATTATAATAAATACAGTTTCATTCTTCGATATGTTGTACTTGTGGATTTAAAAAAATTGATAAACAGGACGGTCGGGAGTTGTATTTTTACAAACTCACTTTTGTCTAATATGGAAGTTGACAGAGAAAGTAGAGCATGCAAATAAAACAAATAAACATATATCACTACAATGTTTCTAAAACTTTATGTTTCCAATTACAAAACATAACTTTGAATTGATTCACTCATTTTCTTTTACACCCACCTTAAACTGTTTTTTAATTGAAGATTTACTATATTTACATGCCTATGGTTTATTATGTAGCTAAGTTGGCAGTGCCAATAACGCCCAATACTACCGAATAGTCGCTTAAGTGCAGAACTCAACTCAACAAAAATTAAGAAAAAAAAAAGAAATAAATAAAATATAGACGGTGATCCTTTTTTCCTACAACTTTTTTTTATAATTTTAACGCGTAAAAGCTTCATTTGAAATTCCATCAAAAACGTCTCTAGCGAGATCATCGTCATCGAGCATCTTTAATTAACAGCTAATATCGCTCTAATAAGCTGCTTATGCTATCCTAATAGCTTGCTAATTCGCGGTGTAATTTTAAAAGACCCAAAGGCGGTGTAAATAAAGCAAAAGTGAACGGCGGCAATCGAAAGTTTCGGGTTAGTCATCGGTCGAGGAGGATATACGCCATATTTCACCGTTTCTGGCACGGCAAAAAAAGCGTGGATACGCCGGCTATATGAGATGAGAGATTAAATCCGCCCACGGATGCGTTGTTCTCTTAAGGAGAATTAAATTTCGGTATAAATGATAGCCTGACGACGGGAGATATACTGAGAAAAGGATTGATTTGAATTGTAAAGGGTTAATGGTTTTAAATGAAACCAATCCCTGATTTGTATGCATTTTGTAACGAATCGACCCTATAGAAATAATAACAAAGACGAAAAAAAATGTTTTTTCCTGAATATTTTTTGACACAGTAGATATTTGGACCAAATTTGGTCTACGGGAGTTTATCGTGATGCATAATTTTAGGCCCCCTTCATTTTTGGCAAAAGAAAAGAAAATTTTTGTTTTATTATTTATATCCAATAACTAATCGATTCTACACCAAACAGAACCTACCCCCTCTTTCCTAGTGAGGATCAATTATTAGAGGTCATATTGAGAAAAAGTGCCTAAAATCAAAGGATCTCGGTTTTTTGGATCGGAGGTTAGTTTGTCTGTATCAGGCCATTCTAAGGTTGCTTCAAGGTTAAATTGAGAAAAAGCCGAGCAATCAAGTCCGATCATATATTATACAGGATTTTGAGGTCACTGAGTCCAAATCCGAGGTCAGTTTGTCTGTATCAGGTTATTTGAAGGTCGACTTAAGGTCATTTCAAGGTCAAGAAGAGAAATTCAAATTTGAGGTCAATTTGTCTGTGTCAGATAATTTTAAGGTCATTTGAAAGTTAATTTATGGAATAATCATCCCTGGAATCAATTACCGTTCTTATAGTCACTGATTCCGAATTCAAAGTCCATTTATCTGTATTAATAAAGGTTCAAGGTTATTCCAAGGTTGATTTGAGAAAAAGGACTTCTGCTAGGGTCAGTGAGAGACGATTTCAGACAAGGTCATCTGAAGGAGCAAATGAACAGATCTTTTATCTCGAAAACTACTTATTTGACACAAAAATAACCTCTACAGAGGTTGTAGGAATTCGCATGGGTGCCGCATCAGTGATCCCTTGACCTAAAACTTGACCAATCCTCCTTACCATCGGTTCACATTAAGCTAATCGACACAAATAAAGAAGTGGAGGACTAAATCGTCATATAATTATTACCTTCGGCTTTAGCATTATTCAATGTGCACTACGAGGGTTTTTTTCTTGGTTTGACCTTTAAATGACCTTGAAATAACCCTCAAATGACCTGATGCAGACAAACTGACCTCGATTCGAACTCAGCTATCCCAAAAACCCATATAACAGGCGGTTAAACTAATTGCTCGGTTTTTTCAATTTCAATTTTTTCGACCTTCAAATGACCTTGAGACGACCTTTAAATGACCTGATACAGTCAAACTAACCTAGGATTCTAACCCAGTGATTTCAAATCCTGTGGTTGGACTTGATCGCTTTTTCTCAATTTGACCTTGAAATAACCTTGAAACAACCTTATAATGACTTGATACAGACAAACTAACCTCCGATTCCGACTTCGCGATCAACAAGAACTAAACTCCGAGATCCTTTGATTGAAGATACTTTTTCTCAATCTGACCTCTAATTGACCTTGATCCTGACTAGGAAGGAGGGGGAAGTTACCGTTAGGGCTGGAATCGATTAGTTATTGGATATAAATAATAAAAATAATAAAGGAGGTCGAAAACTGACCTAATTAACCCCTGTGATTAGTATTTTGTCACATTTCATAAATGGCCACAACTTTACAGGATAGAGAGGAAAATTTTTGCACTCACGTGACGAAAGCTTGTCGCGTATAAAAAGAGAGACAACATAGTTTCATTTCTCAATTTGTCAGTTCCCGACTTAGGCGTTTTCTTTCGTGTCATATGCGTGCAAGTAAATGAAACGTGTTATTATTGTCACATTTTAGCTATTCCTGCGTATTTTTTAAAATGGAATCGTGTGCTAGTGTTAGTGGCCAATTTATTAATAATAACGGTAGTTGTAAGGGAATGAATCTAACGGATCAAGAACGTTGTATGATAACCAGGGAATTCAAGAGCAAAACGCCGTTAAGTCGACGAATGGAAATGTGCAGCTCTTTGACCAACGTATCTGCCAGAAGTGTTTATCAATGACACTGAAATATACAAAAATTCACAAGGATATAACTTTAAAAATGAATTTTCAATTTTACACAAAATTTTCTTTTAGATTTTGCTTGTTGTATTTTCTTTCACATCTACTTAATGAAACCTAACCCGATTCTGTATTGTTGTATAAATTAGTACTAACTTTAAACTAAACAAAGGACAATTGCATTAAACAGTTTTCTCAGTGTAGGTCGCTCATGCCCAAACAAAGAACTGCTATCCTCGGATTTTTTACGATCTTACGTAAAAGTTTCATCCAAAGAGATTGCGATTTGTTTTCTCCCAAAAGGCCAAACTCGCCGCGAAATATCGCCTTACAACAGATCTACAACAGATACAATACAACCTCTGCATTTATATGCAACAATAATTTCTCTTTCATATCTCGGCTGTCCGCTATCCTTTCTTCGCCGCCTTGATAAAATTCAGGCTGTTTTAAGTGACTAGAAATCTTAGACAACGCTCGCCAGACTTCGAAAGGTCGGTACATTTAATTTCAGGCGAATAAGAATTATATTTCAGCTATTTTTAATTGAGGTTTATAAATAAATTGCTAAAGAACGAAATGATACAACTTTTTACATATCTGTTAGTCGAAAACGGCTTCATATTTTGTTCCGATGCTCGATCATGATCTGCCAGACAGATTTCTCACACTGAATCTATGCACTGGCAGTCCTTGGCACAAGTCGTGGTTGATTTTATTATTTCGAAAGAGTTTGTTCCTCTTTCTTAAGGTTTAAGGTGGGACGGGGTTGGGTCGTTATACTTTATTTATTTATTTATTGTAATACGGTTTAAGCTCAGACCATAAAGTTTACGATTTTATTATTGAAACCCATTCGTCAATTGGGTGTGTTGCGCAGCATTTTTTTAACCGTTGTTTATTTTGCATAAAAATAGCAACAATCTATCGTTACACAGAGTGGTCGTTAAATACGTTGCGACAATAAAGGTGCGATTCTCTGAATAATTTTAAGGGAGAAAGTTTCCATAAACTTTGGTTATAAATATAATTGAAACAAAAAGGTACATTAAGCCCTGGGATGTTACAGCAAATTCTCACGTGTTTATTTACTTAGCAGATTGTGGAACACATAACTATTTTGAAGCGTTTTGGTCGTTGGAAAAGCGATAAAGTAACTGAAGGGAAGGATATGTCAAAGATTTTCTTCAACAGAAGACTGGGAAAAAAATTTTAAACCACAACATTGCTGACGTTACCTCTTCTGCAGCTTGTTCTCTAATTACGGTAACAAATATTAATAGAATGACGTCTCCCAAAGAAAATAAGTCCCCTTGTGTTAGTTTTGGTTGTGGAATCCAATTTCATACTGCAACTTTTCATTTTGATGTAAATACAAATAAATAGTTAATTGTTTAATATTGTTTTTTATATTTAAATTATTATTTTATTTCGCTAGTGACTAAAATAATTTTATCACTAATTATTATTAAAATTTTATTTTAGTTACTAGAAAAAAACAGCCTGTAAACTTCTACAAATTTGCAACTGTTGCACAAAGATTAATTTTGTTCGAAAGACGAGTGAATTTCTAGTTATTTTTTAGGTTAAAATAGACTTACTACACAGTGGAAAAAATTGAAACTTGCAGGAACTATTTGTTGCAAATACGATTTTAAATACAAGTTAACCACTAAAAATTCAAAAAAATTGCCGACGTAAAAATTTTGAACTTATCGAATGACCTTTACTGATTACTCAATTACTGTATTCAAAATTGTATTTGCAATAAAATATTTCTATACTTTTTGGATGTAAAACGAAGTTTCAGAATTATTTTCGATTTGTTGAATTTTGCCAAGAAAAAAGAAATACTGCGTCTTTCCGAAGTCAGTTGAACATGTATAAAAACGCCTAGCAATAAAATTTAATGAATTTCATAGGCGTCCCTAAAAAAGTTTTCTGCTAAAGGTAAAAAATAATATTAATTTGTATACAATGTGCAGAAACTTTCTTTTATATGTATCATCATTTGGCCAACAACATATTTTAAATATTTATGTTCTCAAACAATATTATATTGATGGTAAATTTTGGTTATGACATATCAAAAAACATTTACATTTTCATTAAATGATATTACTGCTCTCCAAAAACCAATGGGAAGGTATGAACATATCCTTGCCAGGAAAGGTTGTTAGTTTAGGTCAGAAAAGATATTAAATAAAAATAATCAACAATAAAATAATTCCGCATTGCTGCACTGCACTGCTAGGAAATTTGTCAACAACTGAAATTTATGGCCCAATCGCCCGGTGCGGCTGTGTTTGTTCGGCCTTTGCCCGCGCGCGCATTCTTTAACTGGTCGTATATATTTCTACCACCTGCACAACCAGACCTGTGTATGGGTATGGCTAAATAAATATGGGAACAAGTTTTTCAAATATTTCAATGCCGAGTTGCTGTGTAGCGACCGAACCTGGTACTCACTGCCTACCATATCTCTTTGGTCTTCAATTGAGATCGGAACGGCTATACTAATAAAATTGAGCATACAATTTTTTCGAAATTGAACTTTCCATAACATCATCTAAAATAGTTTCTAGAACACATTTTAAAATAGTTATGCGTTCTTTTCACATACTCGAAGAAAACTGGTATTACAGATACGGTTGCGTTATAGAAGAATTATCAAGAGCGAAAGTAAGTCTAATTTATTTCGAAATTTGTTATGCCGTTAGTGACGTATATTTAACTCTAATATGATGCATTTTATTAAAAAATGCATTTAGACAAGAACATTCGCAGGTCTCTAAACAAATTTAATCTTTTTTTGACAGTTACGAAAGTTTTTTTTGAAACACAGTTCCATATGATAAGAAGGTAGATTTGAAATGTCTACTGCAAATTTTTCATTAACAAAGGACGTATGTCTTCGATTTTTAGAAACACTCGGTACATTTACACAAATTTTCAAAACATTACGGATGTACAAAACTAAAACAGATCTCCCTGATTAACATTTTGAGCACCACTCATTTTTTCACCAAACTTTCGACTTCTTTACAAAAACTGGAAGCTCACTGCTGCCGTCATTTGTTATTTACAGTTCGGCCATGCAAAATCCAAGGCCTACTCACAATTTTTCGTATAGTATACATTACAGAATTGTCCGCAAAAATACTTTCAGTTATTCAATAAGATTCCAGCAGCCGCTTGCATCACTTACATACAAACTACACTGTTTTATGTAAGAAATAATGATACCTATACACCTACAGGGTGTAACGTAAAGGTTGGGAATAAATTAAACGGTGGATTCTTTAGTTTAAAAAATAAATTTTTGTCACATGAAGTTATGCTCTACGGGTTTTCTTTTCCAAGCTACAGGGCGCTAAAAAATTTCAAAAAATTTAGTTTTTCTCCAATAACTTTCGAACATTAGAAGATAATGGAATGAAATTTTATCCATAGCTTAATTTGATAATCCCCTAGTAACAGGAAAAAGATTGGCTTTGTAAGTTACTCAGTGGCGTGCGTACGTCTTATACCGTAAGGTTTTTCGAAGAAAATTGTGGTACGCCACTGGTAAAAACATTTTTTTAATATCTTTTTATGATGCACATTTTATTTTAAACAAAATTACCGTCTTGCGTTTTATTCCTAGCTCTTGTCATTTTTCCGCAAATAAAACTTTTGTAAATACCATTTTTCCCCGCTGCTAACATAGGAAAATGAAAATAACAAAACATTATGATGTATGCTTTGACTCAGGCACCGAAAATGGTCAAATAGGCATTAAAAAAAGACTTATTTGTATTGAAAATGATATTAAAGTATCACATTATTTTAACAATAATAAAAAAACACTAGTGACTTAGGAATTTAAAGAATTTATTGAGTAGGTAATAAGAAATAATAAACAACAAACAAGATTACAAAAGATGCTGGAAATGTTGCCCCTCAACTTCAGTACATTTTTTAATGCGTTTTCTCATGGATTCTCTTACTCGTCCAAAAATTCCAGGCATATCTCGAATTAGCTGACAGCCCATTTCAACTCTTCTTCAACGAAGAATCTGTACATCAGAAATGGGAACGGAATAAACTATGGTTTTTAAGTGCCCCCATACATAATAGTCAAACGGATTAAGTTCGGGAGAACGAGCAGGCCACGCTCTTGGCCTTACACGACCTATCCATTTATTGGGGAACGTTTCATTGAGGTATTCTCTAACTTCTCGCCTAAAGTGAGCTGGGGCGCCTTCATGCATAAACCACATGTTCTGGCGTGTTTCAATTGGAACTTATTCTAAAGTCGCATAGCTAACACAGTATTCCCGTTGGCAAGGCCGTAAATAAAATGCATATCTGCTAATTCTGGAAATGAGTAGTCCATTTCTAACAGATCTAAACCAAAATACAACCGTTTAAGGAAAGCTAAATGTCATAACTGACAATGATGTTTTGTCTGAAAACATCTGAAAACAAATTTTGGTGGCTTGGTCAAAGCATACTTCATAATGTTTTTATTTTCATTTTCCTATGTTAGCAGTGGGAAAAAATAGTATGTACAAAACGTTTATTTACGGAAAAGTGACAAGAGCTAGGAATAAAACGCAAGAGGGTAATTTTGTTTAAAATAAAAAGTGGATCATAAAAAATTATCAAAAAAATGTTTTCACCAATGGCTTACCACAATTTTCTTCGAAAAACCTTACGGTATAATCCGTACGCACGCCACTGAGTAACTTACAAAGCCAATCTTTTTCCTGTTACTCGGGGATTATCAAATTTAGCTATGGATAAAATTTCATTCCATTACCTTCTAATGTTCGAAAGTTATTGGAGAAAAACTAAATTTTTTTATATTTTTTAACGCCCTGTAGCTTGGAAAAGAAAACCCGTAGAGCATAACTTCATATGACAAAAATTTATTTTTTAAACTAAAGAATCCACCGATTAATTTATTCCCAACCTTTACGTTACACCCTGTATATATACACGTATCTAATCAACCAGTACCTATACCAATGAAAAGCGACTGGAGTTATTTGTTATAATTATTATAATTCTCGCACTAGCAATTGGATCACGTTGTTTAGCGGCTCGGTTTCTCAACATTGCTCGGAATTTGCGGTAAGAGTAATAAAAAAAAAGGTCCGAAAAAATCGCCAGCGTCGGCCAATCCCATGCATTTTTCATAAAACTGTAAACAAACAACGGTAATTGCTATTGTCACGTAAATAGAGATATATAGGTCATTATCGTTAGTCTGTGCGACAAACCAGTCGTATAAATCACTTTAATTAAAGTGTAGTTATCGCACTAATGAGAGGTAGTTGGATTTCAAAGGTCGTGATGTGAAATATGAATTTTAAGGTTTTTACATATACGCGCAAAAGGTTAAAATATTATTAAATAGAATTTCACTTATGAAAACGACTTTCTGTAAAAAAAATTGACTATTTACAACACTTTTGAAGTAATCAAAATCATCTTGATAACCACACTCATAAGACAAATTTGACATTTTTACCACACCTTATACATATACAGGGTGTCCCAGAATAACGTGTACAACGAAAGACCATGTATAATAGGCCACTTACCGTGAATAACCCTGTATAAAAATACATAATAAATATTATATTATTACTATAATTATAAGATATCAAGTAGATTTTATGTAGTTTCCATGGGAATAAAAATAGTAACAAGAATTTTGTATTTGATTAGGCAAATCTTTGAAACCTGTGACAGAAACGGTTTAGTCCAATTAAACGTAAAATCGTTATTCTTATGTACTATTCTTATTTACAAAAACATCAAAACATGTTATTGAAACGTCACCTTTGCATTTTCACTCCTCTCATCTCGGTACTGATAAAGTCGTGGATTTTATTTAAAAAATAACCATTAACAAACCTACTTCTGGCAAATTAGAAGAATCTGCTTTTACGAAACTTGCTTCTATTTTTTAAATTTAATATGTACAATCCGCAGATGCGGAAATTCATCTGGAAGTAGCGCCAAGCCGACTGACCGTCCCATGCGGTGACGTCATTGCATTGTCACGGCCGGCTGAGACAAATATTCGCATTTTAAAATTCATATAGTTTGAAAACTGCACAACGAATTGAGTTGAAATTTTCAGAATCGGCTAATCATGAACAATTCTTTGTATACAAAATAAGAACGTTTTTGAAAATGTACTAAATGACCCCATTCGCCAGCTGTGTGTACAATTTTTATATACAGGGTGTTAGTAAATAAGTATATCCAAACCGTTGGATATGTAGGGGAGGTACGGAACATTGGCCTGCTCGCTCGCCGAAATTAAATCATCTTGATTTTTGCATTTGGGGTTTTCTTAAGTCATTAGTTTATTCCACTCCCGTTGAAAATGTTGATGACCTGAGGAATCGAATTATAGTCTGCTGTGAGACAATAAGAAATATACCAAGAATATTTGCGCGAATACGACAATCAATGAGGCGAAGAGTTGAATCTTGTGTCACGTCTGAGGGAGGTCATTTTGAACATTTGTTGTAGCTTTGCGCCTTTTCAAAATTTTATTAGTGTTATTTTCTGTTATTGTTCTGGTTTAATGTTATTGTATTAGATAGTTCTTGATAATGTATTAAAGAAATAAAAAATACGCGTTAGGATGTTTTATTTTTTGCATCAAAACGGCGCCCCATACGAACAAAAGGCAAGAGAGATTTTTTGTCACAAATTGAACGAGAAATTCAAAAATGATTTTTAATTTGTAATATCTCAGTGGCGCACTATTTTTTTACGCGCGCCAATGATAAACATAAAATTCTTAATTGCGTGTCAAAAAATGCGCAATAACTACCTCTTAAAACCCACCAAATTTCATTTGCACATCTCGACCGGTTTCAGAGCAATAAATTAAATCGTCAGTTTCTAAGAAAAACTTTGACACCCCGTATCTCGGAAAACGAATCATTTGCGGACATACGTTTATAAGCAAACTGCCATTATTTTCTCATGTAGAATCACCCCCTGAAATTTGTCACACTTATTTACTAATACCCTGTATACAAATATTTATTAAAGTAATTTTTGTGGGTTCTCTAAAATATAAAGAAATTCCAATATTTAAAAATATGTATAGGTATTCATGATAATAAAAATATGTTAGACATTTAAAAATATACTGTGAAAATTTAAATCATTAACCAAACACGTCTTTCTTATTTTTTTTAAAATTTGATCGTTTGAAATTTTTTTTAATACGATATTACTACGTATCGAATTTACAGTCATTCATAAGATAGATAGACCCGTCAAAACGTTAAGTATGTCACATAAAAGTAGGCCGCGTAGCGATTTACAATTACCTGCGTATAATTAAACTATCATATCGACCTTATAATACGTACAATTGAAAAGTATTTGCCCATTAACTGCGTTAGTATAATTAAATTTGGGACTAGCTAGAAAATTCGTTCGCGAACAATGAGGAATTGTCAAGGTTTGCACGGTAGACGAAACGACACTTTAATTTGGACAGAACAATCACTGTAGGTAATTTATAATTGTTACATTGCCCTGGAAATATGTAATGATGACGTTGTTTCATGCAGCAGGTAATTCCCAGATAAAAATTCTGTAAAATCAATTATACCTAATATTCAAAAGTATATCAAACCGATTAAAATTGAAATGAACACAATACTTGAAAAAATTAAGGGAACAACAAATTTTCCGCTACAGTACTAGAACGCCACCCCCACATTGTTTAATGACGGTAGTTTCGTTAGAATTCTGGACTCTTTTTCGGACGGTATCCAACTGATTTGGTTTTCAAATATGGTATTAGTTTTGGAAATTTTCTGATATTTACAATTTTTTGGTATTCAGTGTACTTTTTAACATGGAATATACTGACCATAACGTCGCAGATAAAATTTTATTAATTTTATGTTCGAAATATGCCAGTAACGCAGCTTCGGACACTTTTTGAATTTTCTTCGAACTACACCACCCTTTGAATTCGTTGTAGGTAATCTCATACTATCTCGACGATTTTTTGGGGATTAATTGTGAAACAGCACTTGTGCCGCTTCCAATACTTCCCCTGATAAATGCCCGTCTTCACTTTGTACCAAGTTATAATGTACCCTCTTTAAATTTACAGATTTGACCTTGTTTCATTTTATTTACTGACTTTATTCTAAGTATAAGAATGTTTGTAGTTTATGACCATTTCTTTTTGTTAAATATTTTTGTGGCTTTTGTAGGTTATAGTTAGATACTGTTTTTTATGTTTATAATTATCGTTTCTACCTTATCCTTTATCCAACACTTGTCCATTGGGTATTGTGGTATAAATAAATAAATAAATAAATAAATAAATAAATAAATAAATAAATAAATAAATATATTGGCAATTAGGAATGTTATTGAAATGTAAAATCCTTAAATNTTTAGTGTTACCCTGTTATTGGGATTTTTAATCCTGTTGTGTTCCCTACTTCTTAAATAAATAAATAAATAAATAAATAAATAAATAAATAAATAAATAAATAAATAAATATATTGGCAATTAGGAATATTGTTTGGGAGTATACAAATCTTTTACATGTCTAGATTTTTTGTATCGACTTCATTGGTAGGACTTATTTGAAAAAAAATTACTTTATTTGACAATCAGCTTAATACCTTTAATATGAAAAATGTTCACATTCTCATTCAACGAAACTGCCTTAATTGCACTAAAGACAATATACACGTATCGTTCCATTTTTCACGGTATTTGAGCAAGAATATGACTAGGCATCTGAGTAACAAAGTTGGCAGAGCTCTGAATGCTGAATGCTCTATTTCTTTCAAGTAGTTTAATAATGCACGAATTTTAGTAGAAATGGAAAATTATATGTTGTCGTCAAGATTTTTGTACAGCTATCTACTTGACCTCTTTGTTTTCTTATAAGTAATCTCAGTGATATCAGCGAGATCGTCGTTGCTAAAGTGCACACAGCACAGACCAGCCAAGCCTGTGGCTACTCGACACAGACACTAAAACCGTTTCAAGGGCACTGAAAATAAAAACCCGTTCATGAAGAAAAGTTACCTCTGGGCTATACCGCGTGTCCTGAATTCTTACGCTAATTTTTGTTCTGGTTATTAATGAAACATACTTAATTTGGAAAGAATTTTCTGACAATTCAAAAACCTATATTTCCGAAATCGGTCATAAATTAGACAGCCACACCAAAAAAAAAGTTCTGACCCAGAAACTAAAACTATCATACTTTATGTATTTTTACCTGAATTGAATACCGTAAGCCAAATTTAATTTTATGGTGTCATTTTCTTTAATATTTGATTATGTGCCAAAAATAACCCATGTCGAATGAATTGTTCATCAGTGACTTCTTGTATAAATGTTTCGATACGTTTAAAAAATTATAAAATTTACATATTTCGAAGAATTGTTCACTTTATCTACTCTATAGCAACAGCAAACGTTACAACATAATTTTCTGACAAAACACCTAATTTCAATGCGCATTACTCGGAAATCACTTTTACTTTTTCATCTTATCTAACACAAACGAATTTTGAAATGTCTGTCTTCACTTAGCATCAGTTCTAAAGATCCTTATAGAAACAAAAAGACCGAAACACCGGTGTAAGCTGTAATTTACGATTTTCGACAAAGTAGAATCCATATAATTTTTAACTTTAAACATACGACTGGGTATTATTTTTTAAATATAATAATTTTTATATGTAGATCGGGAATACCCTACAAATTACATTGGTAATATCGTTTTCCCAATGGTATGTTCCGGTATCTACTTTTTCCACGAAACATTGCAATAAACGTCTAATAATATGTAATGCAAATTTTTAATGTTATATAATAACATAAATATACCTATAATCGAGTCGATAATACTAAATTAATATTAATACTGACATAATCGTTCTGTGTGTTATAAATATATTTATATAATGCTTAGAATAAGAGGAAATTTATCTCCACGAATTACATTTTAGAAAGTTTTTAAATATCCTGTCGGTGTAATATATTTTTTGGAGATTGTCGCTGTAGCTTGATAGGTATCTTTAGTGGGAAGACTGCGTTTACATTAAATTAAATAAATCACCTGACGAGGTATCTTCAATAAAATTGATGTGATCATTGTGATCCAAATTCAAATTCCGCATGTTTGTATGGTCACAAGAATGTTATCTATAATACATATAATCTTTCCGAAGTCAGTTGAAAATGTACAAAAAACTTGAGGGTTGCTTTCGCTATACAGCAAGAAATAAACGCTCTCTCAACGGTACTAATAAAGAATTTTATTGAAAACTGGTGTACAGAAAACTTGTGCATGAAAAGATGTGTTAACAGGGTGAATGTTCGTTGGAGAGTAGTCTTCTCTGTGTCATTCGGTTGTAGGTAGCTTGGTAGTCGGTGGCAGAAGTCCCTGGTCCTGGCGCCACTCTACAGTTGTCGGCTTCCGGGAACCCTGTGGTGCGTCCGGCGGCGTTCTTGACGTAACGCCTAAAAATGGGTCACTTGCAACATGTGTACCCACACACCCCCCTGCCTAGCAATTTAATTAATTTTCTGTTAAAGGTAAAAAATTATAATAATGTATAGAAAATTTCTATTATTTATGTTCATCTGACCAACAACATATTTTAATTATTTATGCCCTCAAACAATTTTATTATATTGACGGTAAATTTCGTAAAAATTGCCTGAATCACACCAAATTCCGCATTGCTGCACTGCACTGGTAGGCAATTTGTTGACAACTGAATTTATGGTCAGGTCGCCCAGTGCGGCCGTATTTGTGCCGCGTTTGCCCGCGCGCTCATTTTTCAACTGGGCGACCAGACCTGTACAGGGTGAGTCAACGGTTGGTTAAAGTAGATTTACTCCGAATTGCTAAAGTTTATCAAAAAACTATTTATACAGGGTGATAAGTACGCTAACAGGTACATTTTGGATAAATAAAATAATCAAAATTGTTACATTAGACTTGTCAGTGCATTGTTATTGAGATTTTCACCACCAAGAACGGCGGTGACAACATTTTTAACATTAAGGCGATGTTTCGCATTGTATTAGCTATATCCTGCACTTTAGTTTCGTGCAACTCTCTCGGTTTCGAAGGTACTAATACATTGAAAAATGCAAAGGAAAAAGCCTCGGAAAAAGAAAAAGGGTGTGCAGCGAAACTTAATTTAATGGTTGAATTAACTTTGTTGTGATAATACAAACCGTTTTTTTCCTTCGGCAAAAATGGCGGTTTGTCAGTGTTATTATAAATCGTGTTATGTTTATAAATATTTAATACACTGCACCCTTTTCAAAGCGACTACTGCAGCACAAAGAAGTGTTGATTCGTTACATTTTTACCTTTTTTTTTCAACCTTGGCAGCACGAGAATGCAAAGCAGATCAACCAGATTTCCGTAAATTTTTTGTTGTTTTGACTGGATTTGAGTAGGAGTAGATTTTTTATAAGATAAATAGATCAAGGTAATTGGAAAGTGTCACAAAATGACACAAACCATAAAAAAATTGACAAAAACTTCGATATTTCGTTTGACTTCAAAGGGCGCTAAGGAAGAACACCCTGTATGACACGATTCTAAGACCAGCCCAGGAAGCTTCTACCTCAAAAAAACGACAACGTTATACAACTGTTACAGCATGAAATAAATGTTAATGAAATCGAAACTTGCTAAAGGTTAATCATTTCAAATTAATCGGTAATATTCCGTTCGTCAAGTGGGATTTTGTATCTAAAATCTGGTCCAGATCCGCAAACAAAAAATTAGAACTATGTTTTATGCGATAATAAATTACTATTCCCCAAAGAAAGTCTTTGGTTAAATTTGGGTATGACAGATGTATATTTTTTAATACATTCTATAAAATCTCGGTTAGCAACAGACACAAATAAACCAGAAGATATATTAGCTTTTCATCCTTGATTTTTTTTTAATGGTAAAGTGATGTGTTGGAACTGGATTCGTTTGACATGATGCGAGATCCGCGTATGAACTGGACCAATATTTCATTTCGGTCGTTTCATAATATAGAAGAATTAATTAGGTAAATGAGATAATTTAAAGTGTTTTTTTTTTAATTAAATATATGGATGCGGTTGACGAGAACACTAAGGTAGGTGTTTCAAGAACACATTAGAAAGTGATGTTCCAAATCCTGCTGAATGAGGAAATGGTACAAAATTTTTAACTGATCTTTCCAAAAACCTTTCACATATATTCAATTATAACATTTTAATCTGCAACAATACGAATCGTATGACTCAGAATTTCGACTGATAAATAAATCATTAACAATAATCGACTTTTCTGCCTTTGTACAGTAGACCAGGCGGGATCTGTTTCAAAACACCCATGTATGGATGTTTTATATAGTATCGCTAATTTTTGCTTTAATGGTTCTAAAATGATATAACAAAACATAATTTCAATATGCGCGCGCTTCAAAACATGTGCTAAACTTATTATTAAACAAATAGTCGAAAAATTGGAAAAAAATCCATTTTTTTTTCGCCTTTTTTCAACACTGTTCAAAAACTATTCATTTTAGAGAAAAATTGAAAAGGAAAAAAAAGATTCGTAATTAAATTTTACACCTATATACCTATTTTCAAATTAAAAATACAAAATAATTATTGCAAATATAGCAAAAACAAAAAAAAGTGAAAAAAATTACAATATTTTTGCGCTTTTTTTAAAAGTACTTATATTATATGTAGGATCCTCATACTTGATCAAAAAATCTTTTTGATATAATAAAACATCGCACCAATTTTCGTTAAAATCGGTACGATAGTTTTCGAGTAATAATTTTGCAAGATTGTTGAAAAAAAATTGAAATTTTTAGCAAAATTAACTGAGCCTAAATTAAGACTTCTAGATAGTTGAAAATGGTATCACATAAAAAAGGGTACTCAAACTTTAAAATGCGTCCAGAAAAATTGAAATCCGTTAATTAGGAGAACCGTGGTATTTGTTTAAAAATACAGTCATATGCATCAGCCGGAGGTGTCTATGGTTCTACTGCTTAATATACAGTGTGTTCCAAAGTGATGGAACAATTCATATTTTTTCTTCCAGTTTAAATTTACTTTACTTCACTTTTCTGCAATATTTTCTATTTTTTGAGCCATGTTCGACAGACCTATAACATTACCGACATTTTTATTAATAGGGCGCTCTATATTTTATAGTATAAATAGATAGGCTATTCCTACTTTTTTGTCACAATTATCAAAAAATAGAAACATTAAATGAAAACAATAATTTAGTACTATTTTTTTATTTTATTACAGCAAATGTTCAAAGTGGCCCTCATTAACCATTGCACAATGCCCAATTCGGTATTTAAAGTTATCAATTACATTTTGAATAACATTTGGTGTTATGTTTCGAACTTCTTTTCTGATACGATTTTTCAATCCTTCGATAGTGCCTGGTCTGTTCACATATACTTTTGTTTTTAGATCACCCCCAAAAAAAATCTAGTGGGGTTAAGTCAGGGGAGCGTGGTGGCCATTCAAGCGGCCCTATTCTGCTTATCCGCCGATTTGGGAAAACTTTATTAAGGTAATTTCTTGTGGAGGGGCACCATCATGTTGGAACCAGACATCACCACCAGGCATATCGTGCTCATTAGGGTTAGGAAAAATTAATTCCAGAGCTGGAATCAGCTGAAAACGCAAAAAATCCAAATAAATGTCACCTGTCAAATTGCCCTCAAAGAAATAAGGTCCCAGTATGCGATTTCCTACTATTCCAGTCCAAACATTCACTTTTTCCGGCCGTTGTGTATGTTTCCCTTGCATCCAATGCAGATTTTCTTGCTTCGTCAGTGAAAATTATGTGATTTTTTAAGTTGAGTTGTCTTGTCTCTGTCATCTGCCCACAGTTCTTGTAAGACGTTAACTGTGTAAGAATGTCACTTTTGAGACTTCAGAGTTCTGTAAACTGAGGATTTCGACAAGTTGAAGTTGACCGAGATAGATCCAATGGATGAGTGAGGATTTTCAGTAACGGCGAGCATCATATTTTGACGGTTATTTTCGCTTACCGTTCTTCGCCTTCTCGAAAAAAAGCTTTAAAGTAAGTAGAAAAAGATTAATAAAGAGTAGGTACGTTTTTTAAAGTACAAAAGAGACTATTGATTGTTTGAAATAGTCGTCAGTACGATATAAAAGACAATTTTTTACATTTTTTTTTTTGACAACTATGACAAAAATGCAGGTGTAACCTTATATCGCTGAATTCATCTATTTATACTATAAAATATAGTGTCCTATTAAAAAAAAATGTCGGTAATGTCTGTTAAACATGGCTCAAAAAAATAGAAAATATCGCAGAAAAGTGACAATTTCTATTCACTAATTGACCTGTTTCGGCGATTTTTTTATATCTGAACTGGAAAAAGAATGTGAATTTTGTTCCATCACTTTGGTACACAGTGTACCTATATTCACATATAATTAATTACTAATGTAAGTAATTTAATGTGTCGTTATCATTAATGACTTGTTCTAAAAAAAAAACTTTCTCTTCTGATCCATTAATGCTCTAAACTTGTCGCTCACGTTGATAAAAGAAAAACTGATGTTATATTTTATGAATATTTATATAAGGCTTACAACAGCTTTCAAATGAATGTTATAGCTAGACGAGATTATGTATTTAGTAAAAAGAAAATACATGTTTTTCTCTGCATATGTCATACATTACAGGAGAAAGAAAAAAATTGTGTTACCACATACAGAATTCAATATTAATTTTTTTTTTGGTGGCAACAATTTATTGGACCAGTTAAGAGAGAACGTTAAATTTTTGAGTTTATCTTATCCTCATTATAAAATCAGTTTTATGTTTTAAAGGTCAGATGATAATAAATTCGGTTACGGTGACTGGATACTCAGTCGTTTTCTGTTAATTTTAATTTATTTGAGACAACTTGGAGATCTGCTAAAATCCGAGAATTACTTGAATGAAAAAGAAATTCCAAGTGACGTAAAGGTTAAAAATCATAGGCAGGCACGAAAATTCACAACGATTATTTCTGGAACAAATTGCGAACCACGCGAAATGATCGAAATTAATTGGTTACAATATTTTTTAATACCATGAACGTAGAGCGTAAAAAAATCAGAAATTTTATCTTTTTTTATATTTAACTAATTGTAAGATAGATTATTCTTCTTCTTCCTAGTGGTTGGTCCTAATAAGTCCCACAGCACACGCGACAATTAGGCCTATTGTGCGTCCCACTACTAGTCCTATTCAGCAAGTAGATTTGTCCTTTTAACAAAGTCCAAAAGCTTCCTTGATGACACTTCTCTCAGTTCCTTGGGTTCCAAATAAAGTCTCCCCAGTAGCGCCATTCTGCTACGTGCAAATCCCGGGCACTCGCCCAGGATATGCAGAGAAGTTTCATCCGCCGATTCACATCCTCGGCAGACCGGACTGTCTACCAGCTTTAGCTTATGTAGATATTTCCTAAAGTGACAGTGTCCCGTTATGGGTCCTGTCTCTCTTCTGAGCCGGATTTTCTTCTAGCTCAGTAAATCGTTTGCTCTTTCCTTCGAAGGATACTCCATGAGCTCCTTAGAATGGCTATGTCCTGGCCTTGAAGTCCAGTATTTCCTGTGTTCTGTCTCAGTCCATTTGCCCAGAGCCCGCCTGACCACACTGGGAGATGTGCCACAGAAAGGCTCCGGGCCAATAAACTCTGTCTCGGATCCCTTCCTAGCAAGTTCATCTGCTTTCTCGTTTCCACAAATGCCTTTGTGCCCTGGCACCCAACACAGTCTGACTGTATTATTGGTTCAGTCAGCATTTGTAAACAATCCCACACCAGTTTTGAACTTATCTTGTGTGCGCCTAAAGCTTTAATTGCGGCTTGACTATCACAGAATATATTGTAATACTATAAATAATTATTAATTTTTTTTTATATTGATGGAAATTTAATTGTGTTTGAGATTTGTACTTAACTGACAAATTTAATCGTCAATTTATAGTATTATAAAGATCAAGTTTATCTTCGAAATGTCTTAAATTGTTTAAATTCTGATTGTTTTTATAGTATTCTTAAAATCTATAAAATTATATTCTATACTTACCCAAACAAATTCTTTTAATCTCACACGTAATTTTGATTTTTGGTCTTTACAGATAACTTTATTTTTTATATAAATTTTTATTTTTTTTTTAAATTATTCTCAAACTATAATTGAATGATGACAAGTTTTATCGAGCACTTGAAATCTCAGTAGTAAGTTCACAAGCTATTCACATTTATAAATATTTTATGAGGTATTTAAATTTGTTTCTTTGTATTTAAAAAAATTAGGAATGCTTAATTGATTTTGATCTTGATTATGATTACCTATCCTACACTTTGCTGTCTATTTGTCTGTGGTTTCTTACTAGTGGATGTCCTTTCTGTCTTCTCCTTCCTGTATCCTCGCCTTCCTTTCCGTCTTTGAACTGTCTTATCTGTTGCAATTTTCTTTTATTCCTACTATCTGCTAATCTCCTCCTTAGATTGCTACTCCTGGCCTTTTTCTTTTCTAATTGTCTACGACAATGGAAAGAATATTTTAGTTACCTTTATGATGAATATATTATTTCAGATTTCTTAATTTTTCCTGGTTGCTCCTTTTTTTATTGGTTTTTAACAATCCCACACGGTCGCTGTGTTGTACTCTGCTACTCTTCTTCTCGTCAATATCTGATCTGTTCTTGTTATTTATGGGATTCCCTTTTTTATTTATTCTTCTGTAATTTTCTCAATACTCTTGATTTTCAACTTCTTTTTATGGCTCCAATTTTAATATCTTCCAATTTGACTTTTTCTGTCTTAATTCTCCTCTCACTATTTATTTTTTCGTCTCCTAGATAACCACCTTTCTCTTTTTTCTTTCACCGCACTCTTATCTCTACTTACAATAATTTTGGATATGTCGTATTCAATATCAACCAATCATATCTCTTTATTACTTTATACAATTTTACTTTCCCAAATTTAATACCTTTTAATTTTTTTTTTTTTTAACTACATTGCTTTACTTTATATACACTTTTACTTCCTTTATACAGAGATTTCATTTTACTTTTAATATTATATTACATTGTCCAATTTTATCCCGCTGTCAACTAAATCATTTTTTCTATACTGTCACCATCTATCTAACATGTCATTATTTATCGTATTTCAATTTCTACTTATTACAATATATATGAGTTTACTAAGACAGATTAGGCCAGACTAGCTTTGGAAAACTGTTTTTTCTTAGGTGCGGAAAATTGTAGGGTTGAGGAAAGTTATTTACACATTACAAAGTTTTTTTTTCAAATTTTAGTCGATAAATAGTTATTTTTTATTCTAGTATGCGTGGTCGATGGTTTTTCGGGTTGCTATGACGTGCTAGGAATCTTTGACTTGTCCTTGTTGTTCTCGGGTTAGGCTCTGTGGGCGCGGATTCGCTATCAGAATCCCTAGTCCTCCTAATGATCAGCTCCTCAAACAATGGTGATCCAGTGTAACTGGTTATATTAAAACATTTTGCAGTTCTTCACTGTCTAATACAAAACTGTATTAGGTTAAACAACAAAAAGAAAGTTGGGGCCGATAATACGTTTCTATAGTTTTCAAATGGTTTGAAATCAAGTCAAGTTTGACTAAATTGATCTTGCCTCTATTTATAACTATTTCAAAGTAGATTGTCTATAAAGGATTCTATTAATGACCGATATTCACCGTTTGACGTTTAAACAGATAATGAGCTCCGGTGATAGTCTGGTAACACTGCGCATCTAAAACTCGGGGATATATTTTTTTTCAAATCAAGTAAAATAGTTCTTATAAGTTTGCAGCTACTTGACTTGATGTAGTAGTAACAGTAGCCGTAATAGATAACATGAGGCTATCTGTAATATTGACCATATTCACTCTTAGATTTGGATTTTATCAGACTTACTGGCCAGGTACTTGTCTCTGGTTATATAACTGCAAACGGTCATAGTCGACATTCGGTCGCCTGTAAGGGAAATGCGTTGAAACATCGCTATCGCTGTCGGCAGGAAATGCAGGTAATTTTTGGAGTTTCTTCTACGATGGATGACCTTGCCTAGTTTAGAATATTTTATATATTTTTTTAATTTGTTTAAATTATCTTAATACTTTTATAATAGAATAAAATTATGCACCGTAGTCTCGCGTCACGACTTTTATTTTTGCTCTTTTCCGAGCCCCCTAACGCATATCCCTCCGCACGCCCATGGCCGGCACTTGGGAGCAGGCGATCACCCGAAAGTGCAGAAACCGTACGGGCATCCGAGTATCGAGCAGGCCGTGCTCCGCGATAATTACCCGTTGTTTCAATGCTACAGCGGCTAGAAAGCGTGTTTCCCTCGGTTGACAGTCGCTAGAGTGACATGTCGCCGTGACGAAATAGCTGTTAGTACGACCACTGACATGTTAAGGAGAATAAGGACGACGAAAACAATTAAAACTCAGCCGATGTGGTACACGTGGAAACGCCCGGGGGCAACATGTGTTGAGTTGAGGACGGATATGTAAATGGGAGCAACGAGATGTTGCGAAAAGTGATATACAGGGTGTCACAATATTTCTCACAGTCCTGTTAATGCATTTACTTCGTATCATAAAGTGACATCTTATGTGGAATATGGAAGTGATAGTGTATCAAATTTCAATAAAATCATAAACGGCGTTTCAAAGTTATTTAAAAATATATATATTTTTATCAATGCCCTCTAGCGTCTAAACCAAACGACATGAGTTGGCAGTACTGCTTAGAACTTAAAACCTTAAAGTTTATTTATTTCGCTAAAATTACCTTCATTTTAGTTACAGAATAAGTAAATCCTTAAATTTTCTGCGCAATTGCAAGTACTTATGAGACTTGAAGGCATAAGGGATGTTATGATGTATGATGTATGTAACTTAAGTAACCTTGAACCAACTTTTAGAAGAAAAGTTAGTTTCCAAGTTAGCGTTTGGAATCAAGTATGAAGCCTTCTCCAAAAATCTCATATTGCTACAACGAAACATTTGCGTTTAAACCTTTCTTCTTCATGAAATTCTGAGTGCTCTACACCGAACTAATACAAGTTTTAGCTTTGGAATAATAGAAAATAAACAAAGTGTTAGCTAATCACATAATATTTCTTTTATTTAATTTAAAAATACAATGGATGATAGTAGTTTTAAATCATTTTTTATGATAAATATAGTAATTGTGGTCTAATAAAATTGAAATACAAAATTTCTTTTTCTCTTTTTAAATATCAATTACCCAAATTCATTGATTAATACAAAATTTTAAAATCAAATATACAAACCTTTCTCAGAACCTCACCCTGAGGTAAGATTGCTCATATTAAAAATTCTTTATCTTATTTTAACTTTTTTTTGAACAAAGACTTTTTCTAATAACTTAGCGGAAAAAATTTAAAATTGAATTACAACTATTTGCTCATGTGAGTTGGCGCCCAAACAAGAAATAGGACACAGAAGAAGCAAAATAAAATAAGCAAATAAAGGTAAGAAAAGCTCACATATCCCAAGATTATTACAATATATGTACAGTGTGTCCACTAATTACTGGCCGAAGATAATTTTTTGTTTATTTTTGAGAAGAATTATTCATTAAAAAAGTTTGCTTGTCATAAAAATTGCATTGTCACAGAAAAAAATTAGAATCTATTGTAGAAACGTTCAAAGAATAAGATGTGAACAAATGGAGGGCGAAGTGGCTTAATTTTTAATTTTACAAAAAAAAGTTACGTAAAAAATTCTTTATAACTCAAAAGTAGAAACAAATGTTATGTTTTACAACAAAAATAAAAAAATAAGCGTCATACCACTGACACGTACACAGGTACGAGTATATTATTATACGTTTTTAAATAATTTCTCATTTTCGAAATTAGCACCTTTATATATTCGTATTTATCTTAAAAATCCATAATGGTGAATTCGGAATTTTGTCAAAAGTGTAAGCCAATCAGTTATGAATCAAGTCAAATGGCAAGGGCAACATTTTATAAGCTACGTTATCAGATAAATCAATCTTGCCTACTAATTTGTAGGCCGTCAGAATTCAGGGTGAATTCAATGTACTCAGATTTGACCTATTATGAATTTGTTATTCATATTTATTACTTTTATTGCGGTATTATAATACTTTAAGTAACAAAATGCCCCTTTTTGAGACACACTTTCTTATATCTGAGGACATTGAGCGTCCTGCCACCTGGCCCGGACGGCCCAACTTCTCCAAAAATTGTGGGCAACGTTAACAATTAGACGAACCCTCTTGTCATGTAGGTATATCTAAGAAGGGCAACATGTTAAAAATAAATGTGACTTTTTACTTGTCAAAATTTTCGTTTTTCATTTCTCATTTTTACTATTCGAGATTATTTTTCTTCTTAGTAGATTTAAAAGGATGATCCAAGATTCAATTACAAAGTAATAGTGGAGCGGTCCGTAAATGATTGCTTGAAGACTGGCAAATGAAACAAAAAAAAACGAGTGCTTCTACTTCTGATCAATTTTTCTTAAAAGTCAAAGTAACAGTAACATTATAGTCCAATTTTTCCATACCCGTTAATGAAAATTGCGACTTTTGAAAATAAATCAAATAATGCCCTTGGACGTTTGCAGATGCAACAAATTGATTATTTTACTGAAGAAATTGATAGAGACAAACCTAAAAATTTGTATTTTTTGCCTAAATCAGAAGCCGTATAAATTACAAAGGCGCACAAAAAAACCACACACACTCGGATCAAACCTACTGCTTTCTGTGTACTTTGGAGTGCTGAACTCAAATCCCAAGCCGGAATTGCTCCATTAGATACTCACCAATTTTGAGAAAATCACCCCTAAAATGTTCAAATTCCTATATACAGAATGTTCCACCTAAAAGGGATTATTCTGTAACTCTGCAACTGTAAAAAATAAAAATAAATGTAATAAAAGTTGTCTGGGCCATGTAAAGTAAATATTTCTAGCTTTACAGGGTGTTCCATTTCGCGTGGGCGCTACGTAATTTTGTTATTTTAAATGGAACCTGTATATTATTGCATTTTTGAATTTCTTGGTTAATATTGGGTATAGTTTATTAAATGTACAAGATGTTTAAAACTTACCGTTTTCGAGATAATCATGAAAAAAATCATGATTTCAGCTCTCTAAATGAGGCTAGATAGCGTCTAAACCGTAAGAGTTAGAAACCTGCAGTTTTCACAGTTCGTTTTTGCATAAATTTCTCTATCTTGTCGTCTTTTAGTAAAACGTGTACGTTATTCAGACTCGGAAATACTGAGACCTACATTTAATAATCTCACGAGTTAAAAAACCTTTTTTTTCAAATGGAATAACCCATATTAATTGTCATGGGTGAATGCAAAATTGAATGCCCTTTCAACTGATATAAGGTTGTCCATACTTAACTTTAACAGTTTTCCAGAAAAATCAGGTTCTCTTCTAAAGTCCGAAAAACTAGTTATGTAACAGCGTCAAGAAGGCCTTGCAAAACCATTTTTCTCTCACATTTTATCAAGTCTGGACTGACAGTGTCGATATTTACTGGCGTGTTTAAAAAATGGTTTGACAAACAAAAGTAAACCACTAACAATAACTAAAACAAAACGCAGAACGAAACAAATTGAAACTCGGAACACATCAAGGAGAAGAATACTTAGACCGCTGATTTACGTCAATTGCTCGAAGTGTCCTCCATTTTGATTAATACACAAACGAATTCGGTTATTGAAAGACTGTTCAACATTGGTTAGCATATCTGGCGTAATTTCTTGAAATGCTACTGTAATGCGCTGCCACATATTATCTTCCGCGGTAGTTGATGATGTAACGTAAACTTTGCTTTTTATAAATCCCCATAAAAAGAAATCGCAACTTGTCATATCTGAACACCTTGAAGGCCAACTCACTGGTCCCCTGCCCCAATCCATCTGCTGGGAAAAGATTCGTGTAAAAACTGACAAACCGCAGCGGCATTGTGAGGTGGAGTACCATCATGTTGCATCCACATTCTTGGAAGTGTAGCTAAAGGAATGTCGCCTAACAAATCTTCTAGAGTGTTCGTTAAAAAGTTTAAATAAACTGCTCCAGTTAGATGCTGGTCAAACAAAGAATTGTCCAATGACATGGGTTCCCAAAATTGCTCCCCACACGTTCAAAGACCATCGTTGGCTATGAGTTGTCCGGAATTAGTGAGGATTTACTGTCATAATAATGGCAATTATGACTATTAACGAAACCATTTTTATGAAAAGTAAACTCATCGGAGAACATGACGTGTTTACAAATATCATCTTGATTTAACATCTCAAGTGTCCACTGACAAAACTCCAGTCTCCGCTGAAAGTCTACTTTTAGGAACTCTTGGTGTAACTGGATGCGATAAGGATGTGCTGCGCTGTGCTTTTGTAAAATCCTATTTATCGACGTTGTACTAATACAATTGCAAGGCCTTCTTGACGCTGCTACATAGCTACTTTTTTAGACTTTAGAAAAGAACCTGATTTTTCTGGAAAACTGTTTAAGATAAGTATGGACAACCTTATATCAGTAGAAGTTTTGCATTTACCCATCACAATTAATATGGGTCATTTCAATTTATGCCAAAACGAACTGTGAAAATTGCAAGTTTCTAACTCCTACGGTTTAGACGCTATCTAGCCTCATTTAGAGAGCTTAAATCGTGATTTTCTTCAAAAACAACTGATTATCTCGAAAACGGTGAGTTTTAAACACCATGTACATTTAATAAACTCTACCTAATATAGTAGAACCGTTTTAAGATTGCCATTACGTCACGAGTGTGTCCCAATATCAAAGACAGTCGTTGCGGGGGTGAAATAATTATTTGTTATACGCCAAAAAGAGATACAATGATGGCATCAATGTCTTCATAGTCTCAGTCTATCACAGACAATCGTTCCAATATTTTATGTGTATTAGAGTGAAAGAAAGTGGAGGACGTTTGTTGGGTATTAGTTTTAGACTATAGTTTGACTAGCACATTTAAAACAGAGTTGACAGTCAGATTAAAATTTTAACAGTTGTTTTGACCGCATCTCAGTACCTAATAGTTGGAAATATTTTTGGAGCGTTGAAATATCCATTTTTTGCATATTTTCGTATCCAGTAACACCAGTATTAAAATTTGCGAGATATCCAGATTTGGGAATTGTCAAGATGACATTTCATTTATATGCAAACAGTGGCTAATTTAACTAGGATTTTTTGGTCTTAGTTCATACGAATATAGCTTGTGACGCAATGGAAAATACACAGCAGTTTTAGTATATTAACCAAGGAATTGAAAAACGCAATAATATACAGGGTGTTTCGTTTAAAATAACAAAGTTATGTAGCGCCCACGCGAAATGGAACACCTTGTAAAGCTAAAAATATTTTCTTTACATGGCCCACATGATTCCAGACAATTTTTATTAAAATCATTTTTTTTATAAATTTTACAGTTGAAGAGTTACAGTTCCACTCTCTTAGGTGGAACACCCTGTATGGCACACAAAAAAATGACCTTACACTTGGACCAAACCTACTGATTTCTATGTATTTTGGCGTGCTAATTCGAAATATAGGAATTGCTCCATAACTCACCAATTTTCAGAAAATCGGTCATAAATTGTACAAATTCCTATATATGTGATGGTAATGGGGTGTAATCGTGGAAAACGATTAGACGTGATTATCACCAGGGGTTCAGGGGTTGATAACTGAGCCTCTGGAGAGTATAGGGCGAAATATGGGTGCATATAAAGGTATAGCAGGATCAAATACACAAAATAAAAGCTGAATTTCATCAATTCTATGGAACTCTATCCACAGTAGATATTCATTGCCCAGTATCATTACGGTTATAGCGTTTCTTTTTATCATTGAAGCTCCTGTGTAGTGGATTCTGAGGGCGTTTTCTATTTGTGTCTTTAATTTCTCGATTTAGTTTAGTAAAAAAATTAACCTGATTGCATTTGAAACTAATGATATTAGAACGGTTTTATATATACCAGCACGAAATTAACATTTAAAAAGTCACGTTCTTAGAGGTTGTAGTCATAACAAAATAACTATAGGGTAAAACAAAAAGTACCCCCATTTACTTCTCCAACTTTTCTCAAAAATTATTGATTTAGTTAGTTTGAATGAAATAAACAAACATATTTTTTTATGAGTTTTTCTTATTTCTTCTTCAAATTTTGAATACTTTCTTTTAACATCCTGTATTTGCATCTCAGATTTCGAAGATAGTTTATATTGTTTATATGTATAGTAGCCGCACTCAGATAAGGAACAAAGAGAAACTCCTAAATCCCATTATATTTATTGAAAATGTGTACAACATATCTCAGTGAGGGCGATTCTTCTCGATAAAAGAAAGACGACATCTAGTCTTGGAAAACGACCAGTATCAAGTGACCGATGGCGCTAACAAGTTGTGAAACAATAGCGGAGTTGTAGGACAAAAGAGCATCGTTAGCAAGCTTGGCGAAGCTGGACAAATCGGTTGTAATTGGAAGACCTCTCCACGTTGGACAGTTCTAGAAAATAACGAGCGTCCGATTGAACTAAAAAAACAAACACCGGAACAGAAGAGAAACACTTAGGTGTAATGTTTCAGTAGATACAGTGTGGACCAAGCATAGGCGATGGACGTAATATGAGAATTAGATTAAATTTAACCCAGTATATGAACGTGGAATATTAAAAATGATCTACTTAAGTAATTTAACAAATTTGATAAGTGTCATTTACTCTACTTTTAAGGTATACTTATAAAATTTTCTTTTTCTACAAATATTATAACGATACTCTTCAAGATTTTACTCTAAAACTGGTATCAAAATACTTATAATCGCGGTTCTAAAAAAAGTTATTAAAAAAAAAAAACAGTCGAAGATCATGTTTACGATATATTTGTTAAAATTAACAGAACAATTGCTACTTCTTTAGTAATGTGCACAAATCAACATTTCCAACAATAGGCGAGTTAACAATATTACCGACTTAAAATGACACATGCACACTTCCAGAAATGGCCTTGGAAGCAAAACAAGTAATTTTCAGAACAGCTTTAATCCCAAACACCTTAATTAAACCTGAATTAACAAAAGTGATTTATTTATGTCATTTAGAAAAAATAAATGACTTAATACCCCACAAATTGTTTACTTTAAGTTAATATGTACTCAGAGATCTATAAAGGTACTAAATAAAATAAATTATTTACGCAATTGGCCCTAAATACAATGCATATACCTAACATTCATTTTTTAGGAATATATTATTCCATGTAACACGATGGTTTCGAAATGTATTAAAGTAACACAATTATTAGGTATGAATTAATTATTGAAGTTTTTATAAATTTAACCTATAGATTCACAGAACTGTAATGCTTTTTACAGATTTCACGAAATGAAATGAAGGTGATTGAAGGCGATAATATGAACGTCAACAATGTTTTATAAAACAATTAAGACAGTTGGAAGCAGATTTTTTAATTGTTTTTCGATAATTAAATAATTATTTTGTTTTACCTACACTTAATTTGGTAACATTTCTCATTTGAGAATTACATTTTTCAGAAATAATTCAATATGTTCTAAACGCAAATCACATGTGTATTTCTTTGCATTGACTAGAACATAATTTGCGTTTTCTATAATATAAATTATACAGGCTGTTACAAATTCGCTTCTCACTACAGGGATCTCGGAAACGGTAAGAGGTACCAACATTATACCTCTAACAAATCAAGGCTAACATGATTAGTTTTCGAAATATTTGAAAAAAAAAACCAAATTTTGGAAATCCGTTTTTGTTTCATTTCAGCCTTGTTTGAGGTGATATTGAAAAAAGGAGAACACTATCTTATGGCCACTTTTTGCCCTCTATTGAATGGCATAATCAATTTTTGTATGTAACGTTTCGTCTCTTCAGGACCATCATCAACTTCATTTTTTTAAATACGACCCTAGACGTTTTATTACATTTTGTGCAAGCCTTTATGACCCCCAATACTCTACTGCCTCAGACTGAACCATATTCAGACGTTTTGTCTCGAAAAGTTCATCTTCAGTATATTCGTTCCAAATTTATCTAAATCTTTTATTTAGATTTTTGTTCATTGAATCATCGTACACTGTAAGTGTCGTTAGACCCTGTGAAATCCATCTAGTTATTTAAAGTATTACCACCACGCGTTACTATAAAACATTTGTTATTATTAACTATTACATCACTTTGTCATACATAACTCAATAAGTTGTTGCGTCAAAATTAAAACATTATTACANTTAAAAAAAAAACGAAATTTTGGAAATCCGTTTTTGTTTCATTTCAGCCTTGTTTGAGGTGATATTGAAAAAAGAAGAACACTATCTTATGGCCACTTTTTGCCCTCTATTGAATGGCATAATCAATTTTTGTATGTAACGTTTCGTCTCTCCAGGACCATCATCAACTTCATTTTTTTAAATACGACCCTAGACGTTTTATTACATTTTGTGCAAGCCTTTATGACCCCTAATACTCTACTGTCTCATCCTGAACCAAATTCAGACGTTTTGTCTCGAAAAATTCATCTTCAGTGTATTCGTTCCAAATGTATCTAAATTTTTTATTTAGATTTCTTTGTTTATTGAATTATCGTACACTGTAAATGTCGTTAAACCCTGTGAAATCCATCTAGTTATTTAAAGTATTACCACCACGCGTTACTATAAAACATTTGTTATTATTAACTATTACATCACTTTGTCATACATAACTCAATAAGTTGTTGCGTCAAAATTAAAACATTATTACAATTTTAATTTTATTATGACAAATTAATTCTTAAAATGCATATGAACAACCAAAACGCCAACTGAATATTATTCTTTAAAAAATTTCAATTTCAAAAACATTTTCGTTTTGGCAAAGGTTAAAAATGAAGATCAGCGTAATATTATCGGAATTTATTATATCTGTAACTGCAACTGTGAAAAAGCATGCCAGACGTTTTTTGTATGAATATCCTGAAAAAAAAATATTGGAATTTGTTTGAATTCTGAGCACTCGAGAAGCCTAGAAATAACTATGGACACGGGAATAAAACTCTAATAATGATTTATTGTAACGCGTGGTGGTAATACTTTAAATAACTAGAAGGATTTCACAGGGTCTAACGACACTAACAGTGTACGATAATTCAATAAACAAAAAAAATGAAAATAAAAATTTAGATAAATTTGGAATGCATACATTGAAGATAAATTTTTCGAGACAAAACGTCCGAATCTGGTTCGGGCTGACGCAGTATAGTATTGGGGGTCATGAAGGCTTGCAAAAAATGTAATCAAATTTCTAGGGTCGTATTTAAAAAAATGAAGTTGATAATGGTTCTGGAGAGACGAAACGTTACATATAAAAAATGACTATGCCATTCGATAGAGGGCAAAGAATGGCCATGAGGAAGTGTTCTTCTTTTTTCAATATCACCTCAAGTAAGGCTTACATTAAACAAACACGGATTTCCAAAATTTCGGTTTTTTCAGATATTTCGAAAAGTAATCACGTTAGCCTTGATTTTTTAGAGCCATAAAGTTGGTCCCCTGGCTACCCAACTTTGCCCCCATTTAAGCTACTTCGTACCTCTTACTGTTTCCAAGATCCCTGCAGTGAGAAGCGAATTTGTAACAGCCTGTTTCTTCATAATTGAAGATATGACGTTCCCAGACCACAAAGCACTAAATAAATGTAAACCAGCGTTAAATATATGGAAAGAAGACTGCAATGAAAATATTTAAGAGTTTTCGTCATCAAATATCATCAATAAGCCTTAACACAAAAAGTAGATCATAAAATAGAACATACGAGAACACCTGCGGAATTCTTTTAATAAATGTATACCTAGGTCCTAAAGAAATATGAATATATTCAATATCTACGAACTAAATGCTGTCATTGACGTATTAGAGTCAGATCAGACAACTACGCTTTGTCGGCAGTTTTCACAAAAAAGTTGAACGCATTTTTAACTCTGAAATACCTATGTATTTAGGTATAAGTAGTAGAAAAAATAACAACCAATGATCCAGTTAGAGCAATCTTATCACTCAAACCATGGCATGTAATAACTTTATTAATGGAATTAATTTTTTAATTATTAGCTACAACTATTTAGACAATTTGTTTGACTAAAATTAAATTTAGAATTGCGTAATTAATAAAAAAAATGAGGGAAACTAATTGCTCTCTCTCTGTTGGAACTCGTCGAATTTCGATATTTTTGTCTTGTGTGTTTTTGTAATATTTAAAAAAAAATACAAAGCCTTTATAAATAAATGATTATAAGTACGTCAGAAAAGTTCGGAAGAGTAACTTTATTTCTTTAATGTTGACAATTAAATTTAACTCAAATCCAAAAGTTTGGTAATGGCAGTAAATTAGCAAAATTAAAAAAATATCAGAAATGTCCTAAATATTGTTAGAAAATACTTCGCGGAATACGTGTTTTTGATTCTAATAACAACAAAAAGTGCATTTACTTTGTTTTTTAGTAGGTACAGATTTGTAACAAAGTAACATACAAAATAGGGTTTCCTAAGAATTGCTATTAGATTTTAATATTTTCCAAATAATTCAGCTGATGAGAATAATGGTCAAATACTAAATTATTTTAAACGTTTCCAACAAATTCAGCAGATACTTTTAGCTACATAAAATGTGAAAATATATAAAACCTTCACTATTGCACCATTCGGAGATTCATAAAAATATGCCGCCTAACTGATGACTGCAATGATTGATAAATATTAGAAATACTTATTCATTCATGTACCACGTTTTTGTTACACATAACAAATTATGAGGGCCGTTTGATTACTTGTCCATTCAGTTCCGTGAGATTTTGATCGTGTTCCGTAAACATTTTTAATGATCTGCCCGCATGTGTGGTGCTTCTCACGGTATTTTAACTTGGGTTAGGCTTTCGTGTTGTGACTGGATGCTGTTTGCTTCAGTCAATAAATTTCATCTATATTTTATCTGTTTATTTAAAAATCTTGCCCTAACCGATAAATTTCTAGTTAAAGGGCAAGACGTACAAGAAAAAAAAAGTAAAGAATTAAGTAATTTCCATAAAAAGTGAATTTAAATGTAGAATGGGACACGTATTGATATTATTTGGTATATGCGTTGTTGCAGTAACTTATAAGTAAGTATACTAAATATACCATGACATACGAGATACAAACCTGTACAAAATAAGTTATTAACATATATTTTGAGAAATAAGTGCCGAAATAAAAGGCATCAACATAAGGAAAGTCCCATTAATTTCGCTGAATCTGTGGTTAACTTTTTTTATCATCCTATGTGTACATTATACTTTTCTCGTCTTAAAATAAAAAAAGTTTTAATATTTTATGCGATATTTTTTTTAAAAAGGTACCAATCCAAGTCTAAGGTAGGTACGCTACATGAAAAAGTACCATTCAAACAAATCCTTCTTATATAATGTTGAGTCATTCTTGAAATATTGAAGTTGCGAAAAGTAAATTGAGCAAACAGTTATTTTCTTCTCAATAATATTTTTCGTTTATTGATTTTTTTATTTTTTCTTTATTTTGAAATTCTTATTGATGTAAAAAAAATTTGACGATCGAAATTTAGGAATAGGATATTGCATACATGACTATTAAATATTTGTCTCCAATAAATTAATTTTTCACATATGCAAATGATTCAGCAGATTCCCTAGTTTCATCTTAGGTTATAATTTAAATGAAAAATTAGATAAAAAATAAAAAATCTAGATCAGAGTTAGGTATATTGAAACAATAACGTACTCAAATTATTAAGAGACATCACTACAAAATGTCTACTTTTAGTGGTGATTTCAAAATATAACATCACATGCGAGCAATATACCATATGTCTCAAAAATTTGGAATAAAATTAATAAAACTATTATACAGGGTGTTGTAGGGGAATTCAAAATATGGTAATTTAACGCAAGTTACCTTTATACTAAGTTGCACCCCTGAGAAATTATAGGCCCTGAAAGAGGGTTTCAAATTTCGAAACAATTAGCAGTTATAGGATAGAGTAATCTCTGTAAAACCTCATCTAGCTAAAATATATGAAACTATCTTAAAAATAGGGACTTTTCAATCCTCAACAATTCGGTTTTCGCAGTATCGACCACTCTAGCCATAGATTGTCTAACATCCACAATAAACAATAGTTTTGAAGAAGGGAAATAAGTTGCTAGTCAATTTTTAGATCTGACAAAAGCTTTCGATTGTGTTTCACACGAAATTCTTATACATAAGCTACATAATTAATAGTTTTTCATCGTATAGTTCGGATTTATTAAGATCATATTTGAGTAATAGATTACAGTATGTTGTATATAATAATGTGAAATCATCCATAAAAAACATTGAACATGGAGTTCCACAAGGTTCTATATTGGGTCCGTTACTGTTTTTGATATATATATATATATTAATGATTTTCCTAATTTGTTGTTTTCCTTAAACTTTGAACAGTTAATGACATTAACTTATGTCCAACATGCATCGCTAGAAAACTGGTTTACTAGTAATCAACTCACTTTGAATACTTCGAAGACCGAAACTATGATTTTTAGTCTCCGGAATATGGAAAACTGGGATAATCCAGCACGCGTAAAATTCTTGGGAGTTCATCTTGAGCCTAAACTGATATGGGATCAACATGTTAATTATGTTTGCTCCAAGATATCAAACATATTTATTTACTCCGGAGTCTCAAACGAAGAGTCTCAATATCAAGCTTGCTGATAGTTTATCATGGCTATATCCATTTCATCATAACATATGCTATTTTAGTATGGGGTCATGCTCCCTCTATGAAAAAAGTTTTTACTATTCAGAGAAAAATTATTAGAATAATATCTGACCTTAGTTTTAGAGATGACTGTAGAGAGCAGTTTTCTAAATTGAACATTTTGACTGTACCCTGTGCATATATACTTCAATGTCTTATTTATGTCAAAAAACACATACATAACTTTGAAATCAGAAGTGAGACTCACTCTTATAATACCCGAAAGAGCATATACTTATGTAATAAATTTTTAAGACTTAGTAAAACGCGGGTCGGTACTAATTATTGGGCCATCAAATTTTTTTAATATAATACCTCACCAAATTCAAATTTTAAATGAAAATAATTTTAAATCGAGGATAAAAATATACTTAATAAAAAATGCATTTTATAGTTTTGAAGATTTTATTGACAGTAATGTAGCTCGAATATGAATGTTATCATTAATCTTAGTATGTCGTTTATCCTATTTATTTTAATTATATGTTGTTTATGTATATTTCTATAACAGTTAGTTGATTGCTGTCAACTAACAGTTATAGTGTTAAGTGGTAAATAACAATACACTATGTGTATTGTTATTTACCACTTTATTTTTTGGACGCGTGTAAACACTTTTATGTGTATGTAACATTAGCCTTTATAAATAAATAGAGTAGATTTCAATTTTCGACGGAATAAATTTATGCCTGAGAGAAATCGTTGAACAATTACTATAACTGTTATATATGTTATATATGTTATATATGTTATATATGTTATATATGTTATATATGTTATATATGTTATATATGTTATATATGTTATATATGTTATTTCATTTCTGTTGTTTAAGTTGTTTGTTATTCTTATTCCAATTTTTTTTCCTGGTAGTTTGACGTTTAAATTCACAGCCAACCTTTTTAACAAGAGTAAGAAAAGTTTTATAATTAAATTTCCATAATTAAATTTCCATAAAATAAAGTAATAATGTTTTCCTGTTACAGTAGTTTCGATAACAGAACTTTATAGGCTTATTCTTTTTTTGTAATTTTATCTCAACAAATACTGTACGGACTGTACACAAAACATCATTAATAGGAAGTTTAAAAGAGAACACGATTATTCTAATGAATGGTGAAAATGTATGTATCAAATTAATTCATGACTTGAATCCTTGTTGGCTGCAAATATTAAAGTAAAACGTGAGGAATAAGAGAATAAATATCTTGGTATGGAAGAAGCAGAACAGACGAAAGTTAAGCTGTCATATTTCAAATGAAACGGCACTCCTAATTTGGAGAACAAAATTATTTTTATAGTAATAGGTATTACACCGTAAAAAAATAGAGTAAATTTTCACTCAAAAGCAAGTTAATTTTCTGTTAAAACGAGTCTACGCTCAATTGTGTTCAAATAATAACACTATTCGTTGAGTAATATTCACTTAACTATTTGTTACCTAAATAAATTTTATATGGATAACACTGAATAACTTTTTAGTTGGCTTGCTAAACTGTGGTGTGTCACATTGGTATACCACACGTGATGGTAACTAAAACCAATTCTTAATTACAACTAAACTAAGTAAATGTATTTGTTGTTTGACAGCAGATTCCAAACTGTGCGTCGGTATCTTTTTGTACAATAGATTGATTTTAACACAATACGTTTTCATTCTTACACATTTTAATTCTTCTAACTAAAAATTGTGTTGATAAGCTCATTTCTTTGTTAAAATCTAATGTTTTATAATTCAATCAAAATAATTTCGCTCATAAATAACCTTGAACTTACACTATTATTTTTTACTGTGTATCTACTTTGCCTGGGTGATTTAGTGATGTACTCATATTTTTCTATTTTTTTTATTTGTCTGTTCTTTTCTGGGTGATATTTTTGGTTAGGCTTTCATAAAATAACTCTCAACTGATACTTTTGGTGTTTACTTAATTAACTTTTAAATATTTTTCTACAGATGAAAAAGTGCCCAAATAAATAGAAAAAAGTTATTTTCTGACTTTGAGTCGTAGCCTACATAGTAATAAATCAAAACCAACTAGAACATGGGTGGCAATAGAAGTATTTCCAAAAATGGGTCAGATGCTCTGAGTCCATACAGAATTGTGCTTAGACAATGTCAGACCTAGTTAAAATTGTAAGGTTCCTGAAATACTTGGTCAGCCATCACAATGCGATCGACCGCATGCGGTTCTCTAGACGTTCCGTCATAAATAATAATAAACGTTTCACCTACCGGCCTGGCAACCCACATTTTATTGAAAAAAGTACATTTTATAATAAAGTTTATTGCTCTAAAGTGAAAACTGTCATAAAACGGTGGCCAAGGAACTATTTGCATTGCGACTATAAACTCATTGTGAACTCCAGTCCTAATATAACTTAACTCAATAAAAACAAACCATAAAATTATTTTGCCCTACAATTTCACTCTATATTGAAATATAATGGTTTACAATGCGGTAGAAAGTCAATTTTGTTTATTTTATTACGCTATATGTCTCGATTTCTGTTTACTAGGTTTTAAATGCATAATTCAAGTTTTGGCTTTTTCTGTATGAAAGGAATATAGATAGTAAGAATAAAATTATTAAATACTCACATTTTCAATACAGGGTGTAAATAAATAACTGCGAAAAAATTCAGGGGGTGATTTCCTGTGGAAAAATAAATAAGGGTCTTTCATATAAAAAAATCTCTGCTAAGATACAATCGCTTAAAGAGGGTGCCAAAGTAGTTTTTAATTTTCTTCTGAATACCAAAAAAATTACAGACATTTGTTGATTTTCCCTTACGGTTTTAAACAAACATTAATCATTTAATATAATTTCTTTTAGTTTGTAATAATTTATACTAGTGTGTTGTTTTCTTTACATACAGTGTGTTTCACTTATAGTCGGAACACCTCCCAATTTAGGATCGCATTTCCAAAATTTGTTTTTTGATGTGATAGTACTCAAAAAGGTATACTTTTTGATATTATATTTTTTGACATGTGATTTTTCTACAGCCTAGTATCATTAATTAAAAACCTTCAAAAATTAAAAAACAGATTAGGCATTTTTTAAGAAAGAAATGGATACAAAATAGGTGCAAACTTCGAAAAATTTCACTTATTGCAGAGTGTCTGGTATTAACAGTGGAAAATATTTTCAAGGTATTTTCCCATAATTTTATTAACCGTAGGTATATCCATGCAAAGTCATTGATTTTACTCATACAGGATGCTCACCATATAATAGCTAAATTATATATTTTTTTATTGTGCCAGAAATGAGTTTCACAACGAAATTATATTTAAATATTACTGTTTTCTATTAGCCCACCACCATTTTGTATACACTGTTCAATCCGTCTCCTATTATTTCTAATAGCTCTCCTCAACTGATGTGGTGTTATTTATCAACATGCTTATCTTGTCTTGTGAGGTTTCATGTGATCGAACAATCGGGCCCTTCTTTTTTAGTTAATCTAAACGCAGAGATTTTTTAAATAATTATTTCTGAGATTCAGTACATGCACTTCCTCTTCATGTAAGACAGAACTTCTACCTTCAACTAGATGGAGCATCATGCGGTAATAGTAAGTTATTGGTTGAATGAGAATTTCCCGAGAAAGTGGATAGGTCGCAACAGTCCGTTAGTTGAGTGGCCGTCAAGGGCTCTAGACTTGGCGCCCCTTGATTTCTTTTTATGAAGAACTTTGAAAAATAAAGTGTATTAAACAAGACCCCAGAAGATATGTATGTAATAGAATTATACAGGCATGTCGACAAATAACACCACATCAGTTGAGTAGAGTTATTAGAAATAAGAGGAGACGAATTAAACAGTGGACTAATAGAAAACAGCAATATTTAAATTTTATTTTTTGTGAAAGTCATTTCCGGTATAATAAAAAAAATATATAATTTGGTTGTTTCATTGTGAGCACCCTATACGAGTGAAATCAATTAAACTGTATGGAAAAATTAATTAAAATTATGAAAAAACACCTGGATTTTCCATATTTTTTCCATACGGGACATTGCAATAAGTGAAATGTTTCGAAATTTGCACGTATTTTGTGAACACCCCGTAAAAACTATAATAATGAAACTTTGTATTTAGGGTTTTGAGGTATGATCAAATCGAAAATGATATCCATTTATTTCTTAAAAAAATGCCTAATATGTTTTTAATTTGTAAGGGTCTTTTATTAATGATAGTGGGCCGTAGAAATGATCACATGTCAAAAAATATAATATCAAAAAGTATACCTTTTTGAGTACTAGGTACCACAAAAAAAATTGGAAATCGACCAACGCCATCCTAAATATAGAGGTGTTCCGACTTTAAGTGAAACACCCTGTATATGTAATAAAATTATTGAATTAATTATAACAATTAAGTTGCCATTACAAAATGTCAACGTGACAGCTACAGCCTACTTGATAAATTACAGTTTAATAAAATTTCTACCCTATAATAATCATGCCATGTAACTGATTTTAAATAAATTTTCGCTCAGAAATCGTTAATTTTACAAAAATTTACAAGACCTTTTTTGTTTAAATTGAATCAGGCTATCTGAAATGAATTTTTAAATGGTAAGGTCGTGATAAGAAAAAAGTCTTAGAGGTGGCTTTTTCTACCCCTTACAACCGTCGCTGAAATCAAGGAATTGTTTACTGAGTGCCTTCTCGATAGCATAAAACGTCTACTTAATTTAATTTCTGTTACTTTTTTGGTATTTCAGTAAAAAATTAAAAACTACTTTTTTGGCACCCTCTTTAAGCGGTTGTATCTTCGCAAGGGATGTTTAAATGAGATTAAAGGAAATATTTCATATTTTCACATTGTAAAAATATTTTTTTTTTCTCTTCAGATTTATGTGCTACAGTAATAATTTCTCAGGACATGGTCTAATTGTAAGTATAAAATAAATCAAGATAAAAATATCTTCATTGGAGATATTACATATTAACAATTAAAAATTCTGAATTAAAATTCTAAAGTAAATTTTAATTAACCTTTTCATGAGTTATGGTAATTTCTATACCACATTTTGTTTAAATCTAAAAATATTTAAAGAACTAAAATAAAATGATGGTTTGGGTATGACTAAACATTTTGTGTTCAGTTTAATTTGGAATACACCAGGATACAGTAAAGTGTTAATTACATTCTGATCAAAGTTTTTGCTGTTCCTATTATGTACAAGACGATATCAGTCAAGTGAAATGTGATCATTATATTTTATGTAGTTATTTAAACATTTTTAGATAAATATGTAAACAATCTTGAAGATTCGTACAAATGTAGTCTTTTACTTGAAAGAGTGGCATATTCACTGTCGTGTTTAAAGATAAAAATACTTTTGTTATTAGATAAATAAGATTATACCACGGAATAAAGCGCGAAAGGGAAGGATATCAACCTAAACCAGGATATTTGAAAGACAGTAAAGGGGAATTAATAAGGGACGAGGATGACATATTGAAACAATGGGAAGAATATTTCAAAAAATTGTTAAATTGAGATGAAGATGAGAGCCAAGAAGCAGAAGTAAATTGGGAATTTCAGACACGTAACATACAGGAACAAAGAGAAGATACGCTAACATTGACTGAAGTAGAAGATATTATACATACATTGAAAAACAACAAGACTACCGGAGAAGATTAGATAGCAGCAGAATGGTTAAATATGGTGGGGAAGAGTTGGCCAAATGGATTAATAAATTATTGCAACAAATCTGGATACAGGAGAAAATGCCAAAAAATTATACTCTATACTCGTACCACTTTTCAAGAAAGGTGATAAAATGCAATGTTCCAGTTACCGCAGAATAGCCCTGCTTAACGTTGCTTATAAAATTCTGTCTTCACATATAAAGAATAAATTAACAGAAATAATGGAAAAAGAAATAGGGGAGTATCAGTACGGATTTAGGAAAACAAGGTCAGTGGTAGATCAAATTTTTACACTTAGAGAAATCCAAGCAGAGAGTTACGAACATAAAAAAGAGACACATGTGGCATTTATAGATTTCAAGCAGGCTTACGATCGAGTTATAAGGAAACAGCTCTATAAAGCATTAAAAGATTTGGGAGTGGATGATAAACTGGTTAAAATGATTCAACTTACACTGAAGGAGACCAACAATAGAGTATCATGTAAAGGTAAAGTAAGCAATGTCTTTAAAGTAAAGGAAGGACTAAGCCAAGGAGACCCCCTATCAACTACATTATTTAGCTGTGTGTTAGAGTATGTAATGAGAAAGGCCAACTTAAATAGGTCTAATTTGGTATATCACAAACGACACCAGTGTTTAGCTTTTGCAGATGATGTAGCAATACTGACCAGAAGTAGAAAAGAGTTAAAAGAATGTATCTTAAAATTAGAAAAATACGCACTGATGATGGGTTTACAAATAAATCAAGATAAGACGAAATATATGAAATGGACAAACGAGGATTACAATAAACAGGGGAAATTGAGCTTAACAAACGAGGATGGCAAAACATATGTTTTTGAAGAGCTTGAATATTTCACATATTTAGGCGTGCAATTTAGTAGAAAATCGGATACAAGGAGGGAAATTGAACAAAGAATTATGGCTGGGAATAGATGTTTATATGCTTTAAAAGGATTTATGAAAAATTCTAATGTATCAAGAGGACTTGAAGCAAAAATTTATAAAACAGTAATTCGGCCAATAGTAACATTTGCGAGTGAGGTGTGGGTCCTTGGTACAGCGGAGCAAAAAATGTTAAGAGTGTGGGAAAGGAAAATTCTTAGAAAAATATATGGCGGAAAACAGATGCAAGGAATTTGGGAGAGGAGATGTAATAAAGAACTAAGGGAGCTATATAAAGAACCGGATATTGTAGGAGTGGTGAAAGGGCAAAGGTTAAGATGGCTAGGGCACGTAAAAATAATGCATGAAGACAGAATACCGAGAAAGATACTAGAATCTAGCATAGGTGGAAAGAAGAGACGTAGAAGACCTAAAGCGAGATGGAAGACTGAAGTTATGATGGATATGCAAGACTGCAACATTACCAATTGGAAAGAGAAAGCGTGTGACAAAGGAAAATGGAAAAAAGAAGTACATAAAGCCATGGGTGTCTTGGCCTGAAGAGCTAATCTATATTAGAGATACCACTCGCGGTTATCGCCAAGTCCACACTGGCGCGAACAGTACGAGGGCTGTATGGTAAGTACCTAGCCTAGACAAGAGATGGCGCTGAAATTATTTAAAAAGTGATATTTTTCGAAAATATAACCTTTCACAACAATCCTGTCAAACTGTCAAGTCGCCATGTGGTATAGTTTGTGAATGTCAGACATCATTAATGTTTTTATAACTTTTGTTAAGTGCCTTTCTAGATCATTTTCTGTACAAGAAACTTATATGTAGTACAGAAATTTCACTTTTTTTAATAACATTAGCTATATCCATCCGTCAATATTGAGCGTTCGAAAAAATGTCACAAGACAAGTATCATTATATTTTTTATGAATGTTTCGGAATACAGATATGTGTAGGACAATCAATTCTCCACAAAGACTTAATGTATTATATTCATCACTTCAGTAATTGTACGTCCTCAAGGACGACAATGTTATTATAGACCACTTCTTTGTTTTTTTATATCGTTAATGGATTATATGATTAGCTAGTCAATGTAGATTTTCCCCATTAAAAGAGAAACAGTATTTACAACTCGTAACTATCTCCATTCTTTTTGGCTTTGATATAATTTAAAAACACCATAAATTCTTCCACTTTTTGATGTGTAAATGTCTACTACTGAGATAACTACAATGTTATCGAAGCAGATATTAAGACATACTAAATACACAGTTTTGTTCGTATAACTAGCTTTCTTCTTGCCAGAGCATTTTTTAAAAATGTTTTACTTTATTTTACTTTTACTTTTAATTATGAAGTAAATACTCAATAATAGTAATCAGTGTTGAAGGTTTTGCTTCGTAAATATGTATTAAAAGCGTTTTCTACCTTTTATTCGTGAGACCCATTGTCTAGGATTTCCCGTTGTTTTTACAGTACACAAATAACTCTTGCTTTTATTACCGATATTTATGATGTTTTAAGATTCCTAGAAAACAATAGATGCTGTATTTCATTTAGACCAATGGGGAAACGACGCCGATATTTGGAATGAGTTAATTTATGATCAACCATAAAACGTGAAGTAAGAATGACGACAATGCGGTCAATAAAAATAAGGGCAGATGCCACTCAATGTTCGACTGGAACCATTACTGCAACCTGCTGGTTTAAGTTTTAGGACTCGTAAAGCAAAATATGTTCCAAATTGTTTAAATGTAATCAGCATACTCGTTATCCTCCACTTGTTTTGCCTTTTTAATGGTTGTCTGGACAAAATAACAACAACTTGATTGGCAATTTTTCAAAAACTTTCTATATGTAATTGTATGTTCACTTTTTATTTCGAAATGTAGATGCAGAAAAATGGAGTAATTCAAATTACCTATACTACAAAACAATTCTGAATAGAAAAACTACCTACAGGAATTATAAAAATGTTAAATATTTTTTTATATTATCGTTTTGGTAATGGTTATGTGACAATATCTGTATTTCTGAACTATATATCGTAAATAATAGTTACAAGTATACCTATTGCTGTTATTTCGACAATAAAAAAGAAACTGTATCTCACTGAATAGAAGTGTGTGTGCTGTAACTTGTCTGAACTAATCCTGACATCCTGTGATGTGTTTTAGGTAAACATGAAGCTGACAGAGTCCTATTAGTTGGCACGCTACTTAACTATATGTATTTCAGTCGGAACAACATGTTTGGATTTGCTCCAAGCAAAATATTTACAGAAAATTAAGAAACATGCCGCACTAATTAATATCAGTACTAATCGTATACTTACTGTTGATATAGAACAAAAGTTTACGTGACAGAAATAAATGTATAAGTAGAATATGGTATAATACAGGCTGCATTTTAAAGTCGGGCGCATCTGAAAACGAACTGATACAGATTACGATCGAGGATATCACGAATTTTTCAGAAACATAGATTACCTACATGCATATCACTTTGCAAGAATTCAAGAGCTTTTACCCGGAGATTAACTTTTACGAGTGAGATTTTGCAGAAGAATACAATGTGAAATTCAGCGTCAACCTGAATTTGTTGCAAAAATAATATTTATTGACGAAGCTTTATTCATAAAGAATGGTGTTTTTAATTACCATAATATGCATCAATGGGCAGATCAGCACCCACGTGCTTTAACGGCAACACAATTTTGCAGTTAACGTGTGGGCGGGTATTATAGGAGAATATTTAATAGGGCCCTTTATACTGCCAAGACATTTAGGTGGACAGCAGTATTTGAACTTTTTAGAGAACTTTTTATTTGAATTGCTGAAAGATATACCTCTCCAACTAAGATGGCATATGTGGAGCTCCCGCGCATTATACTTTAGCTGTAGGGCAATGGCTTTATAACAATTTTTCAGAGCGATGGATTGGTGGAGGTCAAGACCAGTGATGGGCGGGTAGACAATGTCGACGTAGACAATGCAATTGTCTACACGTAGACTAGATGAAGACTTAATTTGGAAGAGTCGACAATGTAGACAATCTGGACAATGTCAACAATTAAGAAACTCTCAAAACTAGAAAAAGGAGTGGTAGGTATGTACCTCAAAAAAATAATTTCGTAAGGCTGTAACTCGTGATTCTTGCAAAAAAAGAAAAATTGAAAATTTGAAATTTGGAAAAGTACTTACCTATCACAACCATCTATAAAAAAAATGTATGAACCGAGTACAAAAGATCAAACACTATCTGCCGAGAATTCACAAAAAAAAGTGTGTCTCGCTTGATGCACCTCGATAGTTTTAGGTCAGGTCAGATTGACCAACATTTTTTTTTTCTATAAAATCTTTAAATAAAGATATGTCGCATATATTCTTTAATGAAAATTTTATCATTTTTAAAGTCAGCAACAATTTGGAATATCTGATTAAGTTTTAAGAACACTTTGTGTAGATATTTTAGTTTAGTTAGAACACGTTAATTTTATTCTTTCTAAAGGTGTTAGAGTTACAGAAATTAATAGAAAAAAATTTTATTAAATATTTCTACTAATTTATAATATAGGTACCCTTTCAAAATAATTTTTGTTTCAATCCTAGATCATATTATGTAAATATATAAGATCTAAGATTTTAATATCGATCATATAGAGCTGAGCTTTTCAATAAACGATAAATGGTAAATCAAACACTTCGCGGCATATTTTCTGCTGCATTTTATTAATTCAAATCTTAACCGACCAAAATTATAATTTGCTTTACGTCCGCTCATTTTATGTTTATGTAAAAACAGCCAAACAGAAAAAGTTGAGTGATGAATTGAGTACAGCACAAAATAGATCATACGTAAATGTAACGCAAATATAATATAGGTTAGATTAAACTGAAATTAGAGCGCTAACGCCGCTTTGTCTACATTGTCTACATAGTCTACGTTGTTTACATAGTCTAGGCGAAGTCTACACGTAGACGTCGACAATTAAAGTCGACGCGTAAACGCCCATCCCTGGTCAAGACGCGCCTATTACATGGCCATCGAGGTCCCCAGACCTCAATCCCTTTATCTGAGGGGCTATATGAAAAATGTGGTCTACTCTACAGAAATTAACTCTGTAGAGGAATTGCATAATAGAATATTTAATATTGGCAAAGAAATCCGAAATTCAGTGGAAACGCTAGGTAGTGTTAATTTTAATTTCATTAGAAGATTGCAATGTTGTGAAAGATCCGACGGAAGACATTTTGAACACAATATGTTGAAGTGTTTTTTTTATTTATATCTTATGTGCTTTTTTAGTTTTAGTTTAAATTATTAAGCATTGAAATGACACATGTCTTATATGTGATTTTATTTATTATGATTTCCAGTTTGAAAGGGTGGTAACTGATAAAAAATATTTTTTTTACTCAGAAAGTACTAATTTTTTGGAAAAATTGAAAGAGCAAGAAAAGTTTCTAATTTCATAGGGCAACAAAACCGTTTAATTTTTATCCATATCCATCTAGAAAAAAGTTCTGACCAAAACATCAGGAAGGGTTGTTTGTTTCAACCATTTCGAAGTGAAGGGTGCAAATAAAAATTTATTGGTAAGACATAGTTTCATCAGTAGAATATACGTACCAAATTTCAAAATTTTAGGTTAAGCGGTTTTTGAAAAAAAAAATGAAAACCGAATTTTTGGTTCACCCCATAAACGCGAATATATCTCTGCAGGGAGGGCTCAAATCGAAAAAAAATATAGAAGAGACCTCCCCCCTAAAATAGGCCATAGAATACCCCGTTTCAATATTTACCTGGAATTACAGGACACTCTGTACATCTACAATCTACAGAATTCACTTTGTGACTTTCGCTCCCAAGGAAGTACGTTGGGATAGTATTAGATGCGTATGTGGATATGAAGTTTGATATTAAATATGGGAAACTGTACATCACTAAAGAAGTTGAAGAATTAATCCTTTCACTACTTCTTTTTCTCTATCTTAAAAATTTTCGTTTTGTCTCTCCATTTATTTCATCAAATAGTGCCATTGTATCATTTAATCCCTACTTTTCTCCAAGCTCTGTCTCCTTATACGTATTTTCTATAGATAATAAATCGACAAATATTGGATATCTCAGACATTTTCAGCAAAAGATCTAAGAAAATTGTTATACAATTAATTTATTTTCTGAAGATTAGTGTATTTTTTGCCTTGTACCTGCATCTTTGTCAGTTTTAATATTTGAAAAGAGTCATTTGAATCATCTGCAATAGAACATATTTTTTATTTATTTTTTGCTCATTTAGCCAAAACTTTGTTAATAAATTTGTATGTGATTGTGTCGCAAATTGAAGGTTAATGCATTATTTAGACTAATTCCGCTATTGATCGATATAATTCCGTAAAATTTATATACATACTAAGTGTGCAGGTATACCGTTATGGATTATCGGAAGATATACAAATTACATTTTTAATTACGTCCTTTGGTGAGGTAGGCGGAAAACAATTAGTGGACGTCTTTTTCCGGCAAAAGCTACCCGGATTATTGGAAGTCTTTGCGTCAACTGTATCGCAAAAATAGCCGTCAGCAGTTCGGAGAGCCGTCGTTAAACACACGCCAGGGTTTTTCTTTGTTTTTTCGGGCGGGGTGCAACTGTGTTCGTGTTCACTGTTGCCAACCCTTAGCGGACAATAATTGATTCAATAAGGGAAAAACACGCGCTCGAGCTGTGTCGACAGCAAACATACCTATATCAGCGGACTAAAATAAAAATAAATACGTATATACAGACGGCGGGTGTCGCAAATATTTTAAGTTACGTTGCGAAGACACAGATTCCGGGCACGAATATGATGGCTGAAAAAAAGGCAGTAGGTTTTATTGTGAATTTTGTGTAGTATCGGGAATTTTTAACTATATTCTATATTTTTTATTACAAAAATTTTTACTTTTACTCTAAATGTATCTAACATCAAATTATAGGCCAATCATTATAGCTTTTTTTCGGGAAAAAAAATACTATTAGAAGTTTTTCTGCAGAATATTGTTCAGAAACGTGTTATAAACAAAATATCAAAAAATCAACTCGAGACTAGTTGGGAAACTTTGTTAAAACAATGGTCAAAATTATGGAAAAGTAGTTTTTCGACTGGCGTAAAAAAACTGTTATTCATAGAGAAAAAAAGGTTTATACAAAAAAGGTAGGTATTAAATAAATCTGTAAAATAAGACAAGTCCGATTAAATTCCGATAATTTGTTTATGCGCAAGAGCTCAAAAATGGTCGAAATTGTCCGCTTTTTTCAATTGCTAATAATTAATGCAATTTTCATCGCAGACACTTGTAATTCAGGATTTTTGAAGCTTTTTGCACCCTTAATAAGTGGTAAAAATTTCAGCCCAAAAACTTCATTAGCTTGGCGTTGGCGGAATTTGTTATCTAAGAAGATGCTATTTTCAATTCATTTTTCCCAAGCTCACAGGCGTTGTAGGGTTTCGATCATTAGTTGTTTTTGTACCTAAATAGTTGTATTGACATATGCATTTACTGATAATTTAATTTTTCAAATTTAATTTGTTTAAAAATGACTGAAAAAATGTTAATATTTATTACATCGTTAAGCGCGCATGCTAAGCCTCGCCTTCCCCACTCGTTCGCTAGACCAAGTAATAGAACGCATCGCCGCTATCTTCTTTTTCGAAATTAAATAGTTGAATTCACCTTAATGTTAATGTAGGACATGAAAATATAGCTCTTAATGTATACTCTCTCCAAATTTCGGCTCTTAATATTAATAATTAAGGTCACTGCGATTAAATAAATAAAAAAAATTATCTCAGCTTCTAATCAACTTACAACAACGATTTTTTTTTAAATTCGAAGAAAACTAAAGTAAAGAGGTTACTATTTTATTTTATAATAATTACCTATCTTAACAATTTAATAAATATTAACATTTTTTCAAAGTCAATTTTAAACAAATTAAATTTGAAAAACTAAATTCTCGGTAAATGTCTATGTCAATACAACTATTTAGGTACAAAAACAACTAATGATCAAAACCCTACAACGCCTGTGAGCTTGGGAAAAATGAATTGAAAAATAGCATCTTCTTAGATAACAAATTCCGCCAACGTCAAACCAATGAAGCTTTCGAGCTGAAATTTTTACCACTTATTAAGGGTGTAAAAAGCCTCAAAAATCCTGAATTACAAGTGTCTGCGATGAAAATTGCATTAATTATTAGCAATTGAAAAAAACGGCAATTTTCGACCATTTTTGAGCTCTTGTGCATAAACAAATTATCGGAATTTAATCGGACTTTTTTCATTTTATAGGCTTATTTAATACCTACCTTTTTTGTATAAACTTTTTTTCGCTATGAATAATAGCTTTTTTACGTGAGTCAAAAAACCACTTTTCCATAACTTTGACCACTGTTAAAACAAAGTTTCCCAACTAGCCTCGAGTTGATTTTTTGATATTTTATTCATAACAGGTTTCCGAACAATATTCCGCAGAGAAACTTCTAATAGTATTTTTTCCCGAAACAGGCTTTTTCATGTCTATAATGACTGGGCTATTATAGGTTTCTCATAATCCCCAAGTATTTGAAACTCACAAAAGGTTTTGTATTATACAAAGACCTACCTTGGGATTTTATTAGATGTGAAACAATTGAAAGTTCACGATTAGACCACCCTTGTAAGAGCGCTGAAGTAAGTGACACAACTATGTCATTTAATACAATATTTATAACTAATTATTAACTAAATAATTATTTATAACTAATTTTATTAGTTCTGATTCAGTGCCTGTCGAGATAATTACATATAGGTACTGACCAACATTGCAAAGCATCATTTCATTTTTATTTTCAAATACATCAAGTTTTCAAAATCTTTCCGTCGAAAATGTGTTGATTATTAATACAATAATTAATGAAGCGAAAACCTTGCGATAAAATAAGAAATGAAATAGTACCTACGGCCAAAGAAAAAATAAGGATATCTGCTTATGGGTGCGAATACTATTCCCATAAATTTCTGTAAATACAGTGCTGGACATAATTAGGTTCACCCCTAATTTCAATGAATTTTTTTTAGTATAACTTTTTTTTCGAAATCATTTTTCCGAAAAGCCGTTTCGTATCCATGTTTGTTAAGGTATTTTATTTGTTTTCTTAAAATTTCGATTGCATTCTTTATTAAAAAATTATAGGAATTCAAAAAAGATTTTGAATTTTTAAGGCCTTGCAACTTGGACAAAATTATAATTTCATTGCCGTAAATCACGTTTATCTTTATTTTTCTCATATTAAGTATATTATTTGATGCTTTACATATTCCTTTTGGATTTTCAGAAAAATGGCAAAAGATGTCAGGTGTTGAAAAGGATCAAATTCGAGTTCTACATGATCGAGGCCTTAATATTCGTAAGATTGCCACTAAATTTGGTCGCAATCTTTGCGTAGTGAACAATTAATTATGTGTGGAACCTGTTCGGTAACAGAAAGGAAATTGATACTCAACGGCGTAGGACGTAAAGCAAATAAAATTACCATCTCTAAAGGCAATTCACAAAGAAAACTGTCCCCGATTTACCATTGACAATATGTAAATGGATTGTAATAAGGTGTCGTTTTTTGAGAATCACCTCAATCATAAATTTAATTTTGCTGTTTTTAAGATCATCTGGAGTAATGAAAGTAAGTAGGTACAACCAGATGGGTTTCGTCATGATTGGCATCATTTGAGAAAGGAAAAGCTGAGACTTTCAAAGAAGAATTGCGGCAGCCTGATGGTATCGGGGGCACTTCAGAGCCGATATCAGCTGCGTTTGGCGTTTGTTTCCAGTAGAATGCACAGTGAAGAGTATCAGAAAATGTTGGACGCGATTTTGATACCATTTTATGAAGTGCAAGGTACGTCTTTCAACAAGGTGGAACGCCAGCTCACCACGGCAACAAGACCTGACAGTGGTCGAATGGGAGCCAACTTAATTGGCCAGTGTTCTCGCCGGACATGAACCCGATGGAAAACGTTTGTAGCATGCTCGTGTACCTCAACGTTGCTCAATTTAAAAGAGTACTTTTGGAGCATGGGCAGCAATACCCGAAGATCAGTTGGAAAATCTCGTTCAAAGTATAAATGCCCGTAGTTTTCAAGACGGAAATCGACATGGTGGTGGTATTAATTTATTAATGTTTCCTTTTTTTGTTAAATGCGATATGGTTTAATCATTAAATTGTTCTTTTAAATTAGTGAACTTATAATTTTGTCTAACTTAGGAGGCCTTTAAAATTCACAATCCATCTTTGAGCAGTCAGAATTTTTTTATGAAGAAAGCAATTTAGCTGAAATTTTAGGAAAGCAAAAAACACCAACAAACATGGAAATGGGCTTCTCGGAAAAATGATTTTGTTAAAGAGTTGTGTTAAAAGATACATTCAAATTTGGGGTGAATTATGTCCAGTACTGTAGAATTTTTACTTAATTAAAGTCGTCATGGTATTTTGTAAAATATATCATAATGGTGACCGGTAGTTCTTTTAAGAGTAACATCTTAACTAAAATGTAATTATTCCACCGTTTTTGTTCTGCAACGAATCTGATTTAGATTTTTTTCGTCCTACATCATCATGCGCAAGCACTCCAACCCTCCCATGATTACCGAAAATAAATAAACACGTCTACCCGCACATGTCCGTATAATAAACATAATGCGAGCGGCACATTATTAAAAACGTGTTTAGTTTACAGAACGCACTACACCCCATAAAGCAGATAAAAAACTGGGGCATCGGTAATCGCGTTCCCAAAACAGTTGACACGCGGCGAACAACAGAGTAACGAGAGGAGACGGCGCTCAATTTTTGTTATCCGCCGTGGCCTGCGGCGATTTCTAAATAAATACCGAATAATTAAAAGATCGGCTGGGCAACGTAGGGGAACCCCCGGTGAGTAGCTGCAGCGGCTTGGCTTACTGATATCAAATGTCTACTATCCTTCCCCAGCAAATCTGTTGGTCGTACAGATTAGTGTTTTGTGTTCATTGCTTGGTTTTAAAAGCAAAATATGTTATGAACAAACTAATGATGGTGTACTAATACATAGCGGCTATGAAAAAGAATTAAATTAGAATAAGTTATGTAAATTTTTTATAAACTGAATCATAGGGTTTACGATTTTCAGCAATCGAGCACGAAACATACAAAAACACATCAAAAAATATATAAAACATATGAGAAAATTTTGTTTTACAGATATGGATATACTATTTGCAATTAAATTTTATTTCGAGCATTTTCGCAGATTCCATGTCACAAGTAACAGAACGAAAACTACGGCCACTTTAAAGCACTTTTATCGATAGATCATATACGAATTATTTTGCTCCGAATTCCTCAATAACTTCGGCTCTAAGTAGATTTTGTTTGGCTTCTTTTATAAATAACTATGAGAAAAAATTATACCTCATCAAAGAAGTATACTTATGCTTTCAAAAGGTTTTGGGTAACTGTCTAAAAATTGTGTTCTACGTTCTATTTTTGAAGGTGAAGCCACATAAATCGATTTAAGAAAATATTCTTCAGATACCCTTTTCTCTCTGATTATTTCAATGAGAAGAACCACTCGTTCAATTTTGTTCGTCGTCTCACCCCACACATTTCATAATTTCAATACGATGGATGTTAATGGTATTCCACCCTGTTTTATAAAAGAGTATGTACAATGGAATTAAAAACTTTTTATTACATATTTTTATCTTACATAGCTTTAAAAACTCACACAATTCCATCTTTATGAAAAGATGCACTTGCGGCTTCAACTAAAAAAAAATGGAGAAAAAGGAAATCTTAGTATCTTGCATCGTTTTTAGTTTCACCAAAAATGCCTTATGGATATTTTCTTCATATCTTTCTAATTATCCGGGCATAGTTAAACATATGAATAAAATTTCTAGTAAATTTATGGCCGTTTCAAGAAAAAGAGAACCAATTACGACCTCTGTTATTCTTTATTAGTAACTGCCAACTGTTCACTAATGAGATAGAATTCATAGAACAATCGTAACAAAAACCGACTATGATTTGTTGAAAATGAGATATTGATATACTGGTATGGTTCAACTTGTCATAATAAGTTATCTTTAAACTTAAAAAAATATATTCGTCATGGCCTTAACGAAAAATATACTTAATGTACAATCAGTTTTTAGTGTAATATAAATGAAGACATTTTAAAGAAAAGCACATGTTGCGGGCATGCATTCACTCCGTAGTCGCCGAATGTTATTGTTGAGTATCCAAGGAAATAATAGTATTATTAAGATTGTGTTTTTGATATCAATCTAGAAACTAAAGTTTTAAAAGTCTTGGAAACGTATGTAAATAAACCTAAATAAAATATGTTATCGAAATTATGTAATTAATTTATCCTACACGAAGGCTAACATTTTAAACGGAAGACAGAAGGCCGCAATAAGGGGCTGCAGTGTCAGCGAAAAATTTTGAGCGAGAGACAGAAGGCCGCAATAAGGAGCTGCCGTGACAGTAACCATCTTCAGCTTGAAGAAGTCGGACGAAAACTAAAAGGATCAAGAAAAGTAGCAGTCAGTTTCCAGTCATCATCTGTCAAATCAAGTACGAGCGAGGTACAAGAAACTCAAAAGGGAGAAACAAGAGTCAAGAAAAGGAACCGAGTTATTCATGGTCGTAAAGAAGATCATATCTCCAAAGATTAATGTTATTACAAACGCAAATAATGAACAATAGGAGTAATAACAGAAATTTTAGTCCCAGTTTAGTGGCTATAGAAAAATTAGAAGTAACAGTAGAGATAGAGGTTATAATAAAAACGAAAATATGTGTTATTATCATCAAAAATTCAAAGATAAGGCAACTAAATGCGAAGGATCATGGTGCCAATTTTTAAAGTTGAAAGAGTTAAACTGAATCGTTCCGTAAGGCGGCAAATCACGGAATATGTTTTCAATGCCGCCGAATGTTCATTTATGATAAAACTAATAGATGAAACTTCTTAATCGATACGGGAGCAGACATTTCGGTCGTGCCTAGAGATATTTTTAAAGATTTCAAAAAAGATACAGATATACAGCTACCTGCAGCTAATGACTCAAGAATTTCAACTTTTGGCAAAAAATATTTAAAAGTTAATTTAGGTTTGAGAACGGAATTTCTTTTATTTTCACAGTTGCAAATTTTAACCACCCTATTATTGGCGCAGATTTTCTTACAAAATTTGGTTTAACTATCGATTTAAAAAATAAGCGATTAATAGATATTGAAACAAAGCTACGAATTAATTGTGTTATTTTGAACACTGATACTCATATTCCTAAAATATTTGCGATAGAAAATAAGTTTACAAAACTTTTACATAAGTTTCCATCATTATTAGCAGAACCAGATTTTACATTACCATTTAAACATTCAGTTAAACACAGAATACTCACTGAAGGTGCATTACCTTTCAATAAATTTAGAAGATTAGATAGCAAAAAAAAGAATTTGAACATATGGTTCAACTTGGTGTATTTAGACCTTCGTGTTCATATGTGTCTTCAACGTTACATATGGTCCAAAAAAGAAACATAAAGATTGGAGACCTTGCGGAGATTATAGGCAGCTAAATTTAATTACAGTACCAGACAGGTATCCTTTACCACATATACAACATTTTAATATGTACCTACATGGTTGTAAAATATTTTCTATAATAGACTTAGTTAGACCTTACCACCAGATTCCTGTCGCAGAGGAAGACATACACAAAACGTTCATTACAACTCCTTTTGGGTTGTTTGAATTCGTGAGATTACGTTTTGGATTAAGAAATGCTGGTCAAACTTCTCGAAGATTCATGAACGAAGTTCTTAAAGAATTAGATTTTATTTTTTGCTACTTAGATGATATCTTAATTTTTAGTAAAACTAAAGAATCTTAAACACTTAGATAATTTCAATATTAAAGCTTACCAAGTGTCTTGTTCTCAGATTGCAGATATACGAGTACTCTATTTCCAATTCTATTCATCTTTCCTAACTTGCATAGCCCTATCACCTAAGGTTATCATCCAATAATCTGTTTTATACCACGCTATATTAATATTAATTTATTAAATCCCCAAAACTGCGGGAAACAACTACTCGTACTCTATAGGCTACATGCTCCAACTATTATTGAATTACACCACATTAGTATTGACTACACAGTTAGTGAAAAATAAAGTAAAATTTAAAATAATATTGTTGAATTTGGGGTAGAGACAATCCTAGGGTAATTCAAGAACGACCAGCGTATACCAAAGAATGACAGTGTGGTGTGGATTTTACGCTGAAGGGATGATTGGTCCGTTATTTTTTGAAAATGACGCTGGAAACGGAGTGACTGTCAATGGAGAACGGTATCGAGCAAATGCTATTGAACTTTTTGTAGCCTCATTTGGATGGCATGGATTTGGATGACATTTAGTTCCAGCAGAATGGTGCCACCTGCCACACGGCACTTGAAACTATCTACTTGTCATATAAGAAATGACTCATCTCACTCGGCCACCAAGATCATGCTATTTTAAGCCATGTGACTTTTTCTTGTGGGGATTCGTAACTTCCAAAGTTTATTCTTCTCAAATGAATACCATTCCAGAATTAACGGCAAAAATTTGGAGAGTTATCAACGAAATTCAGCCGCAGGTATGCGAAAGCGTGATACAGAATTCTCTTAAAAGAAGTCAAGTATGCTAAATAAGTCGGGGAGGACATTTGTCCATTATCTTCTTTCATATTTAATGGCAATGTCTACCCTTTAAGAGCATGCAAAAACTTTTTATTTAATAAAGTCTTTTTTCCTTATTTGAAATCCTGCGTTTCTTTTGCTGTGTGTTGTGAAATAATGTAAGTGTACAGGAATTCGTCCTTGGACAAATGTCTCAAAATAATATCATGTTTATTTGAAATTTGTATTTAAAGAAAACTTTTTTATTTAATATTTAAATGCGACGTTTTAATTTTACAAGGGCATTTGTACGTAACTTTTGTTAGTTTAATTTTTTACGATTTCATCAATTTTGTTGTGTTTATTCCTATTATTCGAACCTTAAATTTAAAATTGTGTATGTTCCTATACACTATGTTTATTGTTCCGATGAATGAAGCACCGAATGTCAAGAACTGGTTAATGGCTCATCTAACAAAGTCTTCAGCATGCGGTTTCCAAAGAAAACGTTTAAATCTGAACTAATAACAGGACTACAACTCGTGCCAAAAACAGATTAGTGCCTCCGTGTTGAACAAAGCATTTCCTGTGACTGTCAAGAAAGCAGATGTGATGCAAGTTCCTATTGTCGGTCGGTATTTGTCCACAATAGATGACTTAACTATAACATTATTGCCTTCTAGTCTTATTATTGTACGCCTACAATTATGGCCCTCTAGATATATAGAAGCTTTAATAGTTACGCTGGGCATATTCAAAATAACTTAGAACTATGTATTGTAGACCGGTCTGCAAATGATAGGCGATACTAAAACTGACAGATTGTAAATAAGTAAAGCTAACTGTAATGTACAAAAATTTACTCCCTCTACTGATTATTTACAAATTTTTATATGTCAAAATAGATATTTATTATACAAGGGAAAAAAGTACTAGATTTTAGCTCGAGGTTGTGTTGTCACAAAAAACCGAGAGGTAAAATCTACTTTTTTCCCGTGTATAATACACTATTTTTTTCTGTGACGGGAAAAACAACGATTTAATATTGAAAAAACATTATTACAATATATTAGTCACTAAAGTTTTAAATTTGTAGGCTGTTATACTTATAGCGACAATTACATCTGCGTTGCTAAGGAAACCTTTAAAGTAATCAAATATCTGTCAACTTAATTCTGTGACTTGATTTAAAAATTGCAAACTTAGTGGTTGTTTAGTAGTTATTTTTAATAATATAAAGTTAAAATATTTCTGATTCCGAGTTTTCTCTGACTCCACCGGAGTTAGTAGAAGCAGCGAAAGTAGCGTCACAAAAATTATTGCCAGCTAAATCGCGTTACTTATGTATATTGTATATATCCGGGAAAAAAGTACTCACTTTTTTCCCGGGGAAAAGCAATTTCATGAAAAGTGACATTTTGTTACCTGTCAACAGAGATAAAATGTCAAACTTTTTTCCCGTTACAGAAAAAACACTTTTATTATATATTTGCGATAGTAAATTTAACCCTAATAATATGACAGTATGAACAAAATTGTTATACTTTATATACAGTGTGTCCCAAAATTCATATTTTTTCCAGTTCAGATTTAAAAAAATTGCTGAAACAGGTCAATTAGTAAATACAAATTGTCAGTGTTCTGCAATATTTTCTACTTTTTTGAGCCATTTTTGACAGACCTATATTTTATAGTATAAATAGATAACCCTTCTAAAGATCAATTCAGCGATATAAGGTTATACCTACTTTTTTGTCGTAGTTGTCAAAGAAATGTAAAAAATTGTCTTTTATGTCGTACTGACGACTATTTCAAACAATCATAGTTTCTTCTGTACTTTAAAAAACGTACCTACTCTTTATTAATCTGTTTCTACTTATTTTAAACATTTTTTTTCTCTCTCAGCAAATCGATAAACACATAAAATACACCAGGGTACCTTAGGTATAACGTGAATCGCTTTAGTTCCAATTCATTTGTTGTTAAATTATTTTTAAAAATGGTTGCTCGTTTAAGAGAAAACAGAGAATTGAAATTAAAACTATAATTGGATGAGGAGATAAAATCCGTAGTCAACAGGAGGCATGTGCCTTATTTCACCATAAGTATCCAGACCAGTCGAGCTACAATAAGTATAGTATCCAAAAAGTTTGAAGAAACTCGAAGTATCTCAGCCAACTTCAACTTGTCGAAGTCCTCAGTTCATAAAACTCTGAAGTCTCAAAAGTGGCATCCTTACAAAGTTAACGTCTTACAAGAACTATGGGCAGATGACACAGACAAGAGATTACAGTTTTGCGAGGAAATTAGAAATTTATTTGAAAGACAACCCAACTTAAAAAATCACATAATTTTCACTGACGAAACAAATTTTTGCTTAAACGGAACCGTGAACAGGTAAAATACTGGGTTTTGAAGCCCAGAAAATCAGCATTGGATGGATTAGATAACTGCTTACTAAACGGTAGTATTGTCACTAGTGATTTTCTCGAAACCGGTTAGTTGTATGAAAAGAATGTAAAAAGTTAAAAATCAAGATCATTGCATTACTGTTTAGATGGTGAAAATAAATTTTAAAATATTTCATGGTAAATAGTTAATAATATTTGAAAATATGGTGTGCATTTAACGCTTTATCAGCCAATATCTCGAAAATGGTTGGCTTGAGAGATTTCGACCAGGTATACCTCTTTTACTTAAAATTTATAGGGGAATAAACGCACTAATATGAAATGTCAATGTACGGGGTAGCAAAAAAGTTAGGGCCAATTTAATTCATGCGTACCCTTGTAGGTGGCGCTCTTACAAACAGCGTCAAAACCAATGACATATTTAAATTTATCACCTAAGAAACCCTCGTACCCCAATTTTTACGCCAACATTCAAATTTGTTTGGAAATTATTCCTAACAAATCAAAAGAAATAAAATCTTTAACATCCTGTGTATCAAAAACTAAGCATTTGTGGACCCACGTTTATAGGAAAAAAGTCTTATTTTGACCTGAAAAATACGCACCTAAATTCTTTGTACTGAATTTTGAATTACCCTGTATATAGAAAGAAATTTCTAATAAAATACTGTACCTAGTAATTTTCAGAGCGATACTTTCAATAGCAATCAGTTTTGAAAAAGTAAAAAAAATGGTCACAAATAGATAATTGACGCTATAATTACACAGAATGTTAGGTTCTTATATAAAGTCTATCTAAATGTTCGAGAGTTGAATGACCTTTGAGGTTGACCGATTCATCCATAAGCAGAGACGTACCTAATGTTTTTTAGAAAGGATTATAATGGTAAATATATAGGAGACTTTTTATTTTAATAACATTAAAATAGCACTAAATGACTAAATCAGATTTAACAACTACACAAATTCTCATTTTATATAATTTAATATAGCATTTGCAAGACAATCAAAAGTTTAATAATGATAAATAATGTACTTCTGAAGTTCTATTACATTGGTGCTAGTTGTTCAGAAATACGAAACATCAACTTCATCAACAATTAGCAGCAACAATCATAAAACCTCTACAAATATCTGTTTATTGTATTTCGTATGCAAAACACGAAATAAATGACAAAAATTGTGGTTCTGTTACTATACAGGGTGTAGCGTCCGACAAACTTTAAGGGTTGATTCCTTCCTGATTCAAATAAACAAAGAAAAATACTGACAACTGATTCATTTATAGGCAAACTCATTTTCCTTCCTATTGCCACCCCCGGAATCGTGGATTATTCGAACTACTTCTTTTCGACGCACAAAAATACAACCAATAAAATAACATGAAATTCACCTCTGCATGCAGCAGTAGCGACCGATTATTATTTATTATACTTTTAAAGCGTTAGGTATACTATCTAAGTATTCCATTTCCAATCATTTGTATACACAACTTATCCAAAAAAAAATTGGGAATAGATGCGGCATGAGAAATGGAGTCAATATCGTAAAAAAATTGTAAAATACCTACAGTTTCCGAGAAAAAAATTATTGAAGTTATAGTACATTCAACCACTACATAGCTGGACAACTGTAGTTTCTAGCGTCATTCGCAATAGGCGTGGAGAGCCACGTGGCCTCATCGACTCCGAATACTGAAATCCGATTTTGCAATCGTCGTTGCAATAGTGTTTACCTATGATCTGTGGTGTTTACAATAGTTTTTTAGAAGTTAGTGTCAACAATTGTTTGCGTGTATAGCAACTCGTATGGATGGATATCGTTTTAATTTATGGCTAAGCAGGACAACATTTGTATTATGGTAAAGCATTTGTGTTATGGTGAAGCAAGACAATATTTGTGTTAGTTCGTAGAAACTGAGTAAGACAGACCCAAATGTGTTTACACGTTGGTGGATAAAATTTTGAACAATTGTTGTTGTAACATCGGGTATGTCAAATACCCAATATTACCAATATACCAATATTATTTAAAAACATAAATTTATTTTATTAGTTAATAATAACAATAAAGGCAAAAGCAGTTGAATTTGCCAATATAAAATAGGTGCTATAAAATTCTATTTATTTCTTTTCTTGCGAAAGTTTTTTGTTCGTTTTAGGCTTTACAGTGGATCAGTTTCCAGTACCGTGCAGAAGTGTATTTTTAAATCATTTTCGAACTGCCCTTTTTGATTTTTTCTTTACAAAATTGTATTTGTAAGGGTCCCCTGTACATCCAGAATTTTTTTTGAATAAGTTCTGAATCACCCTGTATAGAGACATTTCTAGTACTCCTAAAGAAGATTTACATTGCAAACGGATTGTTGCAAAATGGTTCAAGGTGTTCCGTATGAAAATTATTAGGAATAATCGGTTTTCTTCTATCTCGCATAATTTGGACCACTTTATACAGGGTGTCCGGAAATTATGCGTCAAGATTTCAGGAGGTGATTCCTCACAAAAATTAGGGTCACAAAGTCATATACCAATTTTTCGAAAACTTACTGGAGGTAGTGTCAAAAAAAAATTTTTTTTTTAGTTTTTCTTAGATAACTTTTTTATTTGTGATTTAAGTTTTTCCAAGTCTTTCCTATGTATTACTAGTGCCCTTGTAGATTTATGTTCCAAATCTGATGCAAATACTCCAGTGCCAAACGGTCTAACCCGACCTTAACCTTCGATCTATGGCCCACAACTTTTTTGTTTTCACCGCTTTATAAATTTGAACAGCACCATGTTAAACAGTATCAGAAATTGTTTAAAAAAGTATCTTGTCTTACGATACAATAAAATGAACCGTTTCTGAGAAAAACGACTTTTCATGTGTTAACGTTGTTTTAAGCTGATATTCACAGTTTCATCTCAACAATACAAAATTTATTCACTAACTACATTATTAAGTAACATTTTTATTTAGTCTACATTCTTATAATCAGTTCTCGAAATGTTGTTCTTCCATTTCGACAAACAAATTCATTCTTCTCAGAAAGTTGCGACGAACCTTGAAGAATATGAACTCTTTCGCTCTTATTATTGCAAAACTGTCAATAATTCGTTGCCTCAGCTCTTCCACGTTATTCAAAGGCCTTCTGTATACCAGTGACTTAACATAGCCCCAAAGGAAAAAGTCGATCGGGTTCAAGTCGGGCGATCAGGCAGCCCACTGTATGAATCCACCACGCCCTATCCACCTCTCGGGGAAAATTTCATTGAGGTACTCTCATGCAGTAGCCACATTGCACGTCGCACTCCAATAGGAACGTTTTCCAACAAACCTGGCAGATTATTTTGTAGAAAGTGTAGGTAACCTCACCACCAAGCCTTTGAGGAAAGAAATGTGGCCCAACTAAATGATATCCCACGATGCCAGCCCATACATTCACAGAAAATTTATTGTGGAACCCAAGTTCCACCACTAAATGAGGATTCTCGTCACACCAATAATGTTTATTATGTAGATTTATTACACCATCATGCCCGAATCCAGCTTCATCCATGAAAAGAATTGAACTGATGAAATTTCTGTTGCCATCATGGAGATTTATAATTGTCCTGCAAAAATTCAGTCGTGCAATCGGATCTCTAGGGAGTAGGGCTTGGACCTTTTGATAGTGGAATGGATGCAGGAGTTGTTCCTGAAAAAATTTCATGGACTGAGCTTTTGGGAATATTTTCCTGCGATGCAATTAACCTGACGCTTATGTCACGATTATTATCAACCACATCCAAAACACGAACTTCAGCCCCAGGAGTTCGAGTTCGTCGTGGGCGACCGACATCAAACCGCCTCGTCTTAAAAGAGCCAAACTCACCTAATCTCTGATGGACAGTACTGAACAACTGCGGTCGTAGAATTCTTCTATTTGGAAATGCATCTCGATACAAACGTTTTGCTCTTGATGCATTTACCGCAGCTAAGACATAATAATAATGCATGTCGCACAGCTCCTCATTCGAATATTTATTATAATTATTATTGTTATTATTATTATTCATTTTATCAGTTTACTTATTACACACAAGTTATCACAACAGAATAATTCACATAAATTATCTATCAAAAGTAGCTAAGGCAACATTAAGTTATTGTTTTCAAAGCCTCCTTTGTAAATCTTAAAAATCAGTTTAAAGCAGCGTTAACGTATGACAATGTTTGAAGTCGTTTTTCTCAGAAACGGTTCATTTTATTGCATCGCAACAAGAGAAACTTTTTTAAATAATTTTTGATACTATTTAACATTGTGCTGTTCAAATTTATAAAGCGGTGAAAACAAAAAAGCTGTGGTCCATGGATCGAAGATTAATGTCACGTTAGGCCCTTTGGCACTGGAATATTTGCATCATATTTGGAACATAAATCTACAAGGGCACTAGTAATATATAGGAAAGACTTGGAAAAAATCAAAACACAAATAAGAAAGTTATCTAAAAAAAATATATTTTTTTGACACCCTGTATCTCCGTCAATATTGAGTTTTCGACACATTGTTATAGGACTTTGTGACCCTAATTTTTTGTGAGGAATCACCTCCTGAAGTCGACGCATAATTTTCGGATACCCTGTATTTCAAAATAATAATACCAACTTTCGTTTTAAATTATTTTAAAAATAGACTAAAACTGTTTTTTCACCTCCGTTATGAATTGATTTGAAAATCTCTAATGAGTTAATTTACAATTCAATTAGAGCATTTTTGTCACGAATTACCCAGTCTGGCTAATTTCGGGTATTTAATCAAATGAAAGACGTTTAGCGTGACTGGCACAACATAAAACGTGTTGTAATTGAAGGCGCAACCCATAGTTGTTTCTCTGTTAATGAGAGTAAATAGGGGTGTTTTGGAAATAACGGTTAAAGCATGATAAATTAATCAACAGAGGGTGCTGCGGAAAAGGAAGTGTTTGGAGTCATACGCGGTAGGATGCGGGCCTATTATAATGCAATCATGTTAATAGATATACTGTACTGTACTCCAATTAGGATACAATGGACTAAATTAGGAAATTGTGGAATAATCTGCCCAGCTTTTGATCGTAATATCAGCTTAAGAGTCGTTTTATGTTTTACTTGAAGAATCCTTTTCAACTGCAATTATTACAATTTTATAGCAACAACTCATCGAATTAAAAAGTTTTAGTCATGTAATCCCAATATACAGGTTGATTCAAAATTTACCATAAAAAAAATTGGGGAAATTTGCGCCTTTAAAAATTGGATTTGTATCACCAAAAATGTTTTAATAAACTATTTACAGATTGACAAGTTTTTGGCGCGCGTCTCTCTAGGTAACTTCGGTCGATATACCTAATTTGGCAAATGTTAGTATTACTATGGTTTCCATTGTACCCTTATTACCGTGGTTTATTGTTTGTGTTTGTTGTGGTTTATCAGTGTTAAAAATGGTCTATGTATATAATAATGTAGAATGAATGGATATTGTATTAATCTATGACGAAGCTGCTAATGCAAAATGCATCAGCAGCTTCTCCCTTACGCACATAACGTTTTCCGAGCATATGTACTAAATGTTACCACGATTTTCCAACGAGGGCGCGAAACGGAAAATGTTTAATCGAATCTTGGAGGAAATGGAGGTCGCAGGATTCTACATCATATTGCAGCAGCCGAAGAACATATGTATTTTAAGTACAATGGAAAAAAATCCCGTTATAGGTATAAGTGTGGCAGTCAACAATATGGCAGAATATGGCACGGGATACATTTTGTGGATGGTTCTAACACCTAATACTTTAGATATGTTCACACGAAATATTCAAAACATACAAGTATGAGAATTTGAAAACATGTCATCATTCACTCGTTGAATATTTGGGCGGAGATTATCGTTCATATTGTCAAATTGAAAGGATTGTTTTCAGTATTCCAGTTTTCTATCAAATGAATTTTGAATTTCTTGAAAATATGTCCTTAGCTTTACGACGAAGCATGATGGTTAACACCCTCATTTTCGACATGTTCGCGGTTACCTTATTAAAGTGATCATGGCCACATTGGCCTCCTGAATTAAATCCTCTCGGTTATATTTAAAATTAAAAGAGTGTCTTATTGAAAAAGAAACCACTGACGATTACGTAAATCTATTACAGTTCCAGCCCTTAATTTGCGGCTGCAGGTCCAGCGAGAAAAAGAAAAATTTGCCTTGATTTGTCAAAACTGAAATTTTTAACAGTTGTAGTATCACGTCAGTACCAATTTTTCCTTTTTTTGAAAGAAAATTTTGTTATACTTCAATGAATTAACAGAGATCATTAAAGTAAGAAAATATATTTTTTTAATTTAATCATTAAAACGTGAAGTTCATGGAAAGCATTGATAAACACAAACTAATAAAACTTGATTACTATAATACAGGGTGTCCCGAAATTCATGCAACAAAATTTGGTCACAGATTCTTAAGACAAATTTAGGGGACCCGTATTTTTTATTTTTGCCAAGTGGCCCCCTCTTTCGGAGTTACAGCCCCCTGAAGTTCACCCCTAAGAATAATCTTTTTTTTAAATCTCAGAACCCTGTTGTACGAGAATCACTAAATTTGATACACAGGGGTTTTATGACATGAAGAATCTGATGGTGCTACGTTTTTTGACGGGGAATCCTCTTAAGACAATTTTTCGTGGGCCCCCTTGTCTTTGGAGCCAAAAAAATTTGGTCGCATATTTAAATTTCTTAAAAATTATCAGTCCACTAGAAAGCCATTAAATTTAGAAAGTTTTTGTCTCTTTATACTTTTTTCGTAAACGCAATGTTTTCGAGAAAAATGTTAAAATGTGATCAAATGCATATCGTGATTCGCTATTTTCCTCAAAAACATTGCATTTTACGAAACAAATATCAAAAGATAAAAAGTTTCTAAATTCATTAGCTTTCTAGCTAACTAATAAAAAAGCTTATTTGCGACCAAATTTTTCTGGTTCCAAAGACAAGGGGGACCACGAAAAAGTGTCTTAAGGGGTTTCTCGCCAAAAGGTTTCTCGTGAGATTCCACATGTCATAATAACCCTGTGTACCAAATTTAGTGAATCTCGTACAACGTGGTTTTGAGATATAAAAAAGACTTCTTAGGGGCAGATTTCAGGGAGCTGTAACTCCGAAAGAGGGGGCCAGTTGGCAAAAAGAAAAAATACGGGTCCCCTAAATTTGTCTTAAGAATCTATGTCCAACCCTGTATAACTATTTTTTAAAAGCAAACAGAAGTGGCATAATTCTTTAAACTCAAAATTCGTGCAAAAATTAATTATTTCATCAAAAACCACGCAATCGATTGTTGCAAAATGATTTACTCTTTGTTCTCAAAGTTTCATCAATATTTATAAATATTTACTTATTTTAAAAATTGCTCCAAATATATATACGATTTTCTACTATTTTTCGCCCATTGTAAATGTAAAATTTAACTTTGATTCGCAGTTGTAACATTATAGACAATCGTCAAATAAACAATGACTTTTATTTAGAGCTTACTTTCAAATGTTACAGGGAAAAATATGTCGAAAAACGGGTCATTTTTCATTCTTTTTGTATGATTGTTGTTCCCCTGAATTTAGCAACGGTTTTTTGGAATAGGCAAACTCGGATTCTTATTCTACGCAATATTTGGGATTTTTCTGTTACACAAAATAGATGACTTCGAACACAAACGCCTCGAATGCTCTATCGCCTGGACTATATATATATTATTATAAGCTGTTTCATTTTTAGAGTAAGGAAGCTTTGTTGTATGAAAACCAATATCCGAATCTGTTCATAATGGCTGTATTAACAAAATTATTCATTTTCATAATGATTATGTTTTCGTTTTTAACGAATAAAACGCATGGTTAAATGGTTAAGTGATCGTCACCTCTCGGTGCATAATTGGGTAGGATCGTAAAATTTCCGACAATCCGCTGTGCATCGACTATTACGATTCTTCTAGTTGGACTAGGGTCTAACTGTTTTATAGTTTGTAATTGTTTTATTTTATTCAGATTTAAATTTTGTCTAATTCTTAAAAATTATTGTCATGTGTGCCCTATTAGAAACCGCTGATTTTTGTTTCATTTCAGCCTTGTTTGAGATGATCTTGAAAAAAGGATACTTCCCTACGGCAACGTTTGCCCTCTATCGAATGGCATAATAAATTTTTATATGTTTCGTCTCTCCAGGACCATTGTCAACTTCATTTTTTTAAGCAGTACCCTGGAAATTTTATTACATTATTTACAAACCTACATGACCCCCAATACTTTATTGCCTCAGCCCGAACCAGATTCAAACTTTACATAAGATAAGATATAGAAACAGAACAGCACGGATAAAGTCAATCAACCAGAGGAAATAGATTTACAAGAAAAGGAAGTCAACCGACAAGAATAAAGCAGATTCTTGTCTGTCATCATTTTTAATAATTAAATGTTTGTTAATGTTTACAAATCTTAGATTGCAATTATAGTTCTACAACAAAATTTCTGTGTTTTTAACTCATTCAAAGTATACAACAGTTTAATACTAGATATTCTAATAACGAGTATGGAACACTTTAATAACAGTTATAGCTACCAATTTATAAAGAGCGTTGTATACTAGTTATACAATGATTTAATAACGAATATGGTTTATAGTCAATATACTTAGCAGTACGAGTTTTATATCCAATATTTAATTGTTTATCTGTCACATATAGTACACAATATTCTTATAATGACATTTAAAATTCTAATAAAGAATAAAGCGTATTTGTTTCAGTGTGTAACTACTTCTTATTAAAGTTAGTTTTTCCATGAAAGTTAGCTGAAACAGTTATTTTGTTAGTTTATATAAAAACGAAAAAAGCTTAGGTTAAGCAGTTAAATCACAATACACCAATTCCAATTAGAAACATTAAAATTTTCTCAATACTGACCACCACCTGAAACATCTCGCGTCTAGTTTAAAATTTATATGATGATTTAGTTATTAAATTTAACTACTGTATGGACTTATAACACAAATTTTTATAGGTAATAAATTGTAGAAGAGCACTATAATTAACAATTTTACGTCTACCGGAATATAAAACGGAAAACGTGTGACTACTTCTATGAAATAGTTACAAGGTAGGCCCAATTTTATGTGTAATAAATAAAACATGTAAACTGGACAGTTTGTTGGTTTACGCTTGTATTAATCACTTTATATCGTCCAAACCTATATTTTAGTGATTTTTAACAAAAAAGGCCACATCGTAAAATGAATATAACTTTACTTTAATGTATTTGGCCGGAACGTGGAACATTTGTTAAATATGGAATTAGTTTTAAGGTTTTATTAGTGCCACAGGTATTTATCACATCCCTGTTTAGAATTCGACTTCGTTTGGGCCTTTTTGGCGTACATTGTTGCAGTTTTAACACTTTTTATGTCAGACTTTACACTGCAAATGAAATTATTTGAGTACATACTTGTTCTTTAAATTCCTGTACGAGAAGGGCATCTAGAAAATCTAAACATTTCGTTTCTGATCAATAATAAACGTTGCTACTAGGTATTTATTAACATTATTTTTGATACACTTGAATGCATATGTAAATTCGCGTTTACTATCGCTTACGATATCGAACAGCAAATTATCTACACTGTAAAAAAATTTCACTCAAATTTCACTCAATTTTACTCAATAATGTATCAATTTGTGTCCACACCAGATTGAGTGAAATTTTCACTGTTAGTACACGAATAAGTACAATTGAGTGAAACTATTGCGTCAGGAATGAGTGAGTTTTACTCAAATCGAAGCTAACTATCACTTGATCGACTTTTGACTCTATTCTGAGTATATAAAACCAATTTAGAGTTGACTTTTTCTCTAATATGATTTAAATTGAATTATTATTGAGTTATTTTTTACTCAGACTTAGTTTTTAATTAACTTAATATTGAATGCAAAAATAAATCACTCATAAATTATTAATTAGGACATACAGTGTTATAATTAATTCACTTCGTGGAGCCTCCTCCTGTCCTGACTGAGACTCCCCAACTGAGACCCCCCGGCTAAGGCCTTTTCCCCTGGCGATCACGCTTTTCTGGAGCATCTAACGGGCCCCTTTAAACTGTGGTCGAGATTACAGAAGCAATATGAAAGTGGTGCGATCTTCACAGCGCTATTCAAATTACTTGAAATTAATATATATTTAAACTCGCTCAGTAATGATAATATTCCGAACCTTTATTGCTTTCACTCACACCGATTTTTTACAGTGTACATGTTCTTGAAATTACTTTATCATATTTTCCATAAATAACAAACAAATTAGAATAATCTTCATTAGTATAATTTAAACGATCCCCAGGTATTTTATTTAAATTTTTGGCAAGAACTATTGTAGATACAACAGCTAACTTTGTCAAGTTATTTTAATTGTTTTTGGAGTGTTTTAATTTGTTGGTATACTATAATTTAGTGTTATCTATGTTATTTACAGGTACCAAAAATCCACTTGATATCACGTTCCTGAAACGAGTTACTAGAATCTCCGCGGACACTTGCATCTGTCAAATTTTTTCTTTCAGAATTAATATCTTAAAATCTATAACTCCTAGATGTAGTAAATATTTAATAAAGTGACCCTCAAATTTCAAGTAGAATCCGAAAATGCAATAAATTATTTAGGGTGTCCCATTTAAAATAAAAAAGTTAATGTCGACTTCCGGTATAACTGGAAATGTCATAAAGTTCTAAATATTTTAACGTTGTTGGCCCTACTGCCTTTGTTAGGTTGTTCTGATGGGACACCCTGTAGAATTACACGTTTGAGTGTGCATTTTCTTTTTGCGATGTATTCTTACCTTTTAAGTTGTACTTTTATTTTTTAAAATGAGTTAGGTACTTCTAATCATTTATGTGTTTTTATTATTTTTGATGTACTCGTATACGAATAAAAGTGTGAATTTACATAACCTGATTTGGCTCAACCAGTCAGTTAATTATGCCATCACCCGTTGTGCTGGCTGTTTAGTAGACATGTTTAGATTCATTTGTGGTGTAATAATATAGCACAGTGTTTTAATAATCTAAATATATTGTACTTACTAAGTCTTTATATACTTTGTATATAACATTCCTCAAATATGCGGCAAAGTATACATGGTACAAACAGGGAGACACTGTCACTGAAAGAATGACAATGAAGAGATCAGTAGTTGTGAAGTATAGGTCAGATGTTTGGTGTTCAGTAGATCTAAGCAATACTAATACCTATCCTAGAGCAGAAGGAAAGATTTTATCCATCAAAGTTTTTTGAATGGCTAACCTTTACTAACCTCCATAACCCTACCTGCTTCTTTAAAAATACAATTTTAACTTTGACATCCTTTCCTTCTGCAATATCAGCTTTTTGGTTAAGACAAATGCTTATGGTGTCCCAAATTCACGATTGCTCTGGGTTAAATAAATGTTGAAACACCCTATCTATAAATCTTAACATAAATAGAATTAATTTTATTGTCAGAAATTTTGGTAAAGTAGTCAATAAAGTTAAGAAGTAAATTTGCATATGGAAAACCTACTAAGTATACGGACAAATGGATTTATTTATATTATTACTAATACGTATTTATCAAAACCATATTTTGGAAGCAGACCTTCATTAGACATCGGTCCTTACGCTTTAATCCTCAAACACCCACCTCTTTAATTCATTGTTGCTCCTAACAGTCCTAACATAACAAAGAAAACACTGACTGTTGAAATCTTCTTAATATCGGATATTACTTAGGACGGGGAGAATTTCGTTTGTCATAGTACCGACTTCCAGGGGGGCATTTCAGTGATTTTGCTACTGTAGGTTATAGTTTCAATTGCCACTATGGAATTACTCTGAGAATTACAGAGAATTTCCTGTAATCGTTTTACTTAGAATTGTTTGTTTTGGATTTTAATAAGCTTTCAGGAAATTTTGTGTACCTACCTAGAGAATGTTTTGCGATGAAGAGAAATCAGAAAATCATTGCAAGTACGTCATGTCATCAGTATGTTTGAGATGTAAATGTATGGGGCCCCGCAATTCTATCTATTTAAAAGTCAGTGGTCGAGAAATACCAAATTTATATTAGTAAGTAATTGAAATTGAGCACATTCTCCCTATATTTCAATAGTACTTAAAGTAAAACTATGACTAGCCGACGAAAACCCCGAAATCTGACCAATTCCCAAACAATTTTATTTGCTCTATCGACAAAAATCGGAAATTTCCTAGATTCATTGCTTAACTAACTGCTTAACTAACTGCTTAACTAACTGCTTTTAAGCAATGAACCAGTTTCAGAAATGATCACATTGTCGGTGAATTGAAAACTGTCGCAGCGATTTTCGACATATCGCTCGTCGCCTTTAATAAACCGCCAGTTTTGAAAAAAGTTATTATTTACATCACTAAAAATGAATAACACTTCAATTATTTTTAATTTAAGTTCAAATAACACCTTATAGTTGTTTTTCAACAGAACGACTTTCAACATCCGAAAATTTTTGAAATTCAGGAAATCGATCACTGCTTAAAGCCTCTATTTCTAAAAAAAATTATCCTCATTTTATTTTGTTTATTTTAAAAATAAACAGCACAGTTGGATGAATCGGATATACCTACTTAATACTACTATTAGTGTTACAAAAAAATATGTGGAACTTTTTTTAGAAATACACTTATAAGTACAATGAAATCGTTAAAAGTTAAAAAGTATACGCATAAAAAATTTTACTTAACCAAAGGAACTTAACATTCCTATTACAGTGACAAGACAATTTAGTAATTTTCATCACTCTGCTTAAGGAAATATTTGAAAAATATAAATATAAATAATAATAATAAATATAATATAAATATATTTTTTTGTATTCAATGTTGACATCTCAAGAACAAGCGTACTGAAATCCATATTTATAAAAATATCCCTGCTAAAAACCGCTTCCTCTACCGCCTGGTCTAAATTAATAACTGGTCCACAATGTACAATGTGCAATTGCACTTAACCAGAATACAGAGTACAGCCGGTGAAATGAACAAAGAAAAATATATACAGGATGTCTCCTAAAAAACGCCGCAAGCCATAATTCCGTCATTTATAGTCTGATTTTAAAAAACAAAAAGTTGTATGAAATGGCTCTAAATACACTATAGAGTGAGCCTATTGCGGTGTATTTATTATTATTATTTTATAAAGCGATAGTTTTTTTTCAAATGACAATATAAGTTTTTTTTATTTATTATTATGCAGAATTCTATTCTGAATTCAACGATGTATATAAAGTCTGCTTCTGTGAAACATGTATTACAGAAAAAACATGAAAATATTAATCAATACCGCATTATTAGAGCCCGGTCGCTTAATTGACAACAAACATATTTTGACTAATCATATATGCCTGGAAAACAAAAAATAATACAACAAAGCAAGTAAATGTCATTTTAGCGTTCGTGTCCCAGTTTTTACACATTATACTCTTTCTGTGTCATTTACAGTAGGTGCAAAATATGAGTAATAATCAATGACATGATTCAGGTATACTTTCGGTGTATTAAAAAATCATGGTGTAGGAGTCCGCCTTTAGAGAGAACTCTTTCTTCACAGAGAAGTTCCAGAACCATGTAGATTTGTAAGACGAAAAAAAATTGAGAAACTATAGAGCTTTTAAGAAACCAAAACGAGAAGAACTTCAATTTAATGAAAACATCGAGTTCAATGTTCTTAACGTTGAAGAAAAACCAATAACTTCCATTAGGGAAATTTCTAATAATAATAGAATATCAAAGAGAACTGTACATGCATTATTGAAAAAGCACAAATTCAAGCCATACGTTCCTCAAAAAGTACAGGCAATAGAGGACGGCTACAATTTGTTTCTTTAGTTGTTTTGTGTTTGTTGTTCTTTGTTTAATGTGTTTTGTGTTTAATTAATATTATTTCGTGTTGAATTTTGTATAATGGTTAATTGTTTTTCTTTTAATTTTAATATTCATTGTATTGTTTCTTTTCTGTTAACTACAAAATTCCCTTTTGGGTTTTATTTGCTTTGCTGTATTATTTTTTNTCAACGATGTATATAAAGTCTGCTTCTGTGAAACATGTATTACAGAAAAAACATGAAAATATTAATCAATACCGCATTATTAGAGCCCGGTCGCTTAATTGACAACAAACATATTTTGACTAATCATATATGCCTGGAAAACAAAAAATAATACAACAAAGCAAGTAAATGTCATTTTAGCGTTCGTGTCCCAGTTTTTACACATTATACTCTTTCTGTGTCATTTACAGTAGGTGCAAAATATGAGTAATAATCAATGACATGATTCAGGTATACTTTCGGTGTATTAAAAAATCATGGTGTAGGAGTCCGCCTTTAGAGAGAACTATTTCTTCACAGAGAAGTTCCAGAACCACGTAGATTTGTAAGACGAAAAAAAATTGAGAAACTATAGAGCTTTTAAGAAACCAAAACGAGAAGAACTTCAATTTAATGAAAACATCGAGTTCAATGTTCTTAACGTTGAAGAAAAACCAATAACTTCCATTAGGGAAATTTCTAATAATAATAGAATATCAAAGAGAACTGTACATGCATTATTGAAAAAGCACAAATTCAAGCCATACGTTCCTCAAAAAGTACAGGCAATAGAGGACGGCTACAATTTGTTTCTTTAGTTGTTTTGTGTTTGTTGTTCTTTGTTTAATGTGTTTTGTGTTTAATTAATATTATTTCGTGTTGAATTTTGTATAATGGTTAATTGTTTTTCTTTTAATTTTAATATTCATTGTATTGTTTCTTTTCTGTTAACTACAAAATTCCCTTTTGGGTTTTATTTGCTTTGCTGTATTATTTTTTGTTTTCCATGGCACAGATGATTAGTTAAAATACATTTGTCATGAATCAGTGGCCGGGCGCCGAATGCGGTATCGACTAATATTTTGTCGTCATATACAGCGTTGGATTCAGAAAAAAAATCTGCATAATAATAAATAACAAAAAAACTATATTGCCATTTGAAAAAAAAGTTGACTATCGCTTTTCAAAAAAAAAAAAAATAGTAAATTAGCTCTAATAGGCTCGCTTTATAGTGTGTTTAGAGCCATTTCATTCTTCGTTTTTTAAAATCAGACTATAATTAACGGAGTTATGGCTTGCGGCGTTTTTTAGGAGACTGTATCTGCACAGTGATTATAGCATACTTTTCCGCTGGTAATACATTTATTGTATTTAAAATACATTTACATTTCTCGGTACCTATACTTTATTATTAATCAATAATAATAATAATTTTTTTAATTATTTAATTTTTTTATAAAATCATCATTACTTTTTCGAGAACATTTTGTTACTATATGCTTTTATTTAAATCATATTTGGTTTATCTTCGTTTGTTTAAGAACTTGCCTGCAATAAACATTATATAGTGGGTGGATATAGAAAGCTGCTGAATTTAATTAAACCCTTGCTTTTTGGGTTCAAAGTTCAAGAAAAGTTTCAAAATATTAAACCACAAACCGCCCAGAGCACTGACTTTTATTAAATTCATAAAATCTCATGAATTGTTGGGCTGATTATGACCTTCACAGTTACTAAGGTAAGGATTATCTTTGTCTACCTGCCCTACGACTTAATCAGTTACATTAAATATTTACCCTCTAATAAATCTGGTAATCCTATATTTAAGCCCACCTTCTGAAATTTTGCTTAGATTTTATGTGCCTTGACGAGGAAATTCTAGGTAAGCTAATTATTCAAGTAATGAATTACTTAAGTAGACATTTTATACATTCTAACCTTTCAATAAGTATATTTTACACATAATTAAATGCCATCTAAGCAGGTACAAATATACATGTTTCAAGATTCCACCTTACATGTAATACCAGAAGTTCCTTGCGACAGATTATAACAAATGAAACTTCAGGGTTTTAAGAGTTTACGTTATGGTATGTATTATTTATCTAAAATTTAGTACCTTGGTATCTTCAAATAGATGTACTACTATTTGAAGATACCAAGGTACTAAATTTTAGATAAATAATACATACCATAACGTAAACTCTTAAAACCCTGAAGTTTCATTTGTTATAATCTGTCGCAAGGAACTTCTGGTATTACATGTAAGGTGGAATCTTGAAACATGTATATTTGTACCTGCTTAGATGGCATTTAATTATGTGTAAAATATACTTATTGAAAGGTTAGAATGTATAAAATGTCTACTTAAGTAATTCATTACTTGAATAATTAGCTTACCTAGAATTTCCTCGTCAAGGCACATAAAATCTAAGCAAAATTTCAGAAGGTGGGCTTAAATATAGGNCCTTGCTTTTTGGGTTCAAAGTTCAAGAAAAGTTTCAAAATATTAAACCACAAACCGCCCAGAGCACTGACTTTTATTAAATTCATAAAATCTCATGAATTGTTGGGCTGATTATGACCTTCACAGTTACTAAGGTAAGGATTATCTTTGTCTACCTGCCCTACGACTTAATCAGTTACATTAAATATTTACCCTCTAATAAATCTGGTAATCCTATATTTAAGCCCACCTTCTGAAATTTTGCTTAGATTTTATGTGCCTTGACGAGGAAATTCTAGGTAAGCTAATTATTCAAGTAATGAATTACTTAAGTAGACATTTTATACATTCTAACCTTTCAATAAGTATATTTTACACATAATTAAATGCCATCTAAGCAGGTACAAATATACATGTTTCAAGATTCCACCTTACATGTAATACCAGAAGTTCCTTGCGACAGATTATAACAAATGAAACTTCAGGGTTTTAAGAGTTTACGTTATGGTATGTATTATTTATCTAAAATTTAGTACCTTGGTATCTTCAAATAGATGTACTATTAAAAGTTATTAGATTCCGTGAAATGCATGATATTAGTTTTTTCTAACTTCTGCTGCTTCTGATGTACTTTGAACTCATAAGTAACTTGTACTGACGATAGCTAGTAAACCATATTCGTTAACCACGTTAAAATAGTTAATATTTCGACAACACAAAGATATTATTCTTATACTTTGACCTACGGAATAACCCCCTGTTTCCCGTGAACTTATGATTCATCTTTAGATATCATTGCCCTATGTGTGGCTATTGGCATCACTCTTATATCAGATTTGCGAAAACGTAAAAATTAATAGCCAAATACCTAGTTAAAGGTAATAAGCTTATAATAATCATAAATATTAGATATTAAAAAATGTTTTAATTAATGTGACCAAACGCAACTTCTGTCTATATGTACATCCTTGATTTATCGGGACGAAAATGCGATATTAAACAACTATATTCGCATAAAAAGGTACAACTACCTCTCATCCATCAGTGACGAATATAGAACGAATTGCCTTTTTGGCCACAGATCCAAAAGCTGTCAAAATTCCAACATATAAATAAAAATGATTGAGAGGTTCCCGCTGCAAATATTTCGATGAAGCAGAAGGCACCGAACAACAAACAGCTTATTGAAATGTTACATGTCCGACCAACTTGTCTATTGAGAGAAAGGACTACTATTTCTTGGCAGTTGCCCTCCTATGGCGGCCTATTTCAAAGTCCCCGATGACTTGTTATGTTTCAATAAAGGTATACAAAATACTGGCAATTATTTCGCATCCAGTTTCCTAGCCTTTGGAGATGGTCTAGTGGACCTGTTGTTACCAGTTTTATTGTTTGTCCTACTACTTTGAACTGACGACAACCATAATTATTTCAATTAAGGGATATATATTATGTCAAAAACAATTACTTCATGTTTTACGAAGAAGGGTTTTTAATTTAGAATGTGTTTAAAATGATAAGGATTTACCTGAATGCAAATAATCAGTTATAAATACACTAAGCACAGAAATTAAGGGATATAAAAAATCCCAAAATTTTGGGTGATCTTCAAAGAGCTGTAACTTGTAGGGAAATGGTCGTAGAGATAATAAAAAAAAAAAGGAAATTAAAGCTTCAAGTGTCTAGTTTTCGGATCTGGAGTTTAAATTTTTTAGCGTCAGCAGTCTTTAACTAATCATAAGAAAATCAGCGAAAAAAAAATGCAAATTTTTACTTCTCTTTAAAGAGGTCTATGAACTTTAAATTTTTTTCTTTTTTGTTAATTACACCATAAAGCTCTTTTAGATAATTTAATTCTTTTCAATTTGAGTGCTTCCGGAGCCCTGTACGATGATTTATCGCTGAATTATCATCGATCAAAGCAAAAAAATTATTTTTGGAATTTTTTTAATATCCCTTCATTTCTGTGCTTGGTGTAATTAGTGAAAGAATTTAGCATTTGTTTCGTATATTTAAATACGAATAATATGAAGCTTGCATAAATACTTGCATGTGCCAATTATACCTATTAACTAAAAGTAAAATTAAACAATTTGGCGTCGATAAAAAAAAATGGTGAAAGTCGTATTCTCCGTTTATTACATTTATTTTCAAATCAACAATATTAAATATTTTTTTTCCGATTGTTCCGGTGTTTCTATATATTTAAATGACATTTTTTGCGGCTTGACTTGATTTTCAAACTACTTGAGATCAAATCAAGGTCAAATAAAATATCAAGTCAAATCAAGTAACCACATTTCAACGTATTTGAATAATGCAATAGTTTTTCAAGACCACTTAATTTTTTTAAATTTACATGTTATTAAGAAACAGCCCCCATATTTTTAAGACACACACTGATGACATTATAATTCAGATATTACACGGGATGTGAAAGCCTTAAAACCACATAGAGACAATATTTTTTAATATAGTGCTTTCGAAAAGTAACGAATAAATTAATTATTTTTTAAATTGAGAAGTTTTCGAAAAAATCCCCTGGCACGTCGATTTTGTTTTTAAAAAAGGCACTTTTTGACATACGACCCATATTTGTGACGTCATCGTTGTTCGAGATATGACGTCATCGACAATTTTTTTAAATAGCAACCCCCAATTTTGACCATGCCATTTGAAAGAGCGTGTCATTCTACATACACAGATCATGAAAAATTATGGTGTTACATAACAAAAATTTCAAGAAAATAATGTTTGAAGATTTTAAAATTTAATTTTCACAATACTGAAAATGATAATGATTATGTAAAAATCGACTAAATTAAATGTTCAAATTGTGCACCGTTGGCTGCCTGACAGTAGCCAAGACGATTAATAAATTCTTTTTGGACATTATCAATAACTTCAGGAGGTATACGATGTATCTCGTGACGAATTCTTGCTTTTAAATCTTCTAAATTAACCGGTCTAGTAACGTATACTTTGCTTTTTAAGTATCCCCACAAGAAATAATCTAGGGGTGTCAAATCAGGCGATCTGGCTGGCCACTCAATCGGCCCCCTTCTCCCTATCCAACGATTCGGGAACAGCTCATCTAAATAAGCACGGACAGGTGTTGCATAATGGGGAGGTGCACCATTTAGTCGATTTTTACATAATCATTATCATTTTCAGTATTGTGAAAATTAAATTTTAAAATCTTCAAACATTATTTTCTTGAAATTTTTGTTAAGTAACACCATAATTTTTCATGATCTTTGTATGTAGAATGACATACTCTTTCAAATGGCATGGTCAAAATTGGGGGTTGCTATTTAAAAAAATTGTCGATGACGTCATATCTCGAACAACGATGACGTCACAAATATGGGTCGTATGTCAAAAAGTGCCTTTTTTAAAAACAGAATCGAAGTGCCAGGAGATTTTTTCGAAAACTTCTCAATTTAAAAAATAATGAATTTATTCGTTACTTTTCGAAAGCTCTGTATAGCCGTCTTTAGTTCTGACCGATAAGTAGAGCTCGGGACTCGGTCGGATGATCATAGCCGTCGCGTCGGCCTTTCGCTACAGCGCATCGTACGAAACCGATAATAACGGCAGTTTATTGGCTTCGCGTGTTTCAATATTCTAATAATGTTGAAGGGGTAAAAACGACCTTTCGCTGATAAAGTATGCAAAATTTATTTTTATTTATACCTATCTGTTTATTTATTTGTTTACGACGAACACGCCTATGACTAGCCGACGAAAACCCCGAGCTCTATTGATAGGGAGGGTTTTAGGTCACTTTTTTAAGTTCTTTCTTAATGGACTATGAACTTGTCACAATTAAGAATTTCGCTGATTCTGAAAACCTATGACTTCAATATCTACCCGTGTTAAATTTTGGACACATGCAAATCTATATTTTCTCACCATAATAAATAATAATGCTACATTTTGCTTAATTATCTGCAGAATATTACATATATGTAAGATAGTTTTTTCCACAGCTAATATTAATAATTATTTAAAAAAAAAACGTTTCAAATTAAAGTTGAGTCGAATCGATTTATTCGCATTTTCTATATATTTTTAATAAGAGGGTTTTCCATTTCTTTCCAACGTTACCTAACTTGATTTTTCACATAGATTACTGTCGTATTTCAATTTTCAAAGGTTGGTGGTTCGTTGTCCGGACATTGGGCCCCAATTTGGGTACCATGTCGCAGATCTACCTTCTTTTGATCGAATTTCGTTTATTCGAAAAACATTCGAAACTTCGGCGATTTTTTCTATTTTTGCATCGCTTTATCGAAGGCTGCTCTGCCGACAGCATCGACCTTCGGTGGTGTTTAGGGAGGCTGGGAGCTTCTTAGGATCTCCGGCGGAAATTTTTGGAAACATAGGTGAAAACGTAAATTCCCACGCTGATGCGTCCTCTGGTTCTCAGGGAAGGCAGCTTGGGTCCCCTTGGACTTGGGACTTTGGCAGGGATTAACCCTACGTAGAATGGTTGGAGACGGCTTCCTGGTTCCGGCTGGAAAGTTGACTAAAATTTGATATCATTCGAAGCTGGAATACGTCAATACCCTGTATATTATTGCGTTTCTGAATTTTTCGGCGAATTTGAGGTCTACCTAAGCAAACAAATGTTGGATTTTAATAGTACCGTTTCGGTGTTATTTGAGGTTTGTTTTTAAACGGCGTTTGCAGCATCCTCTAAAATATTAAAATATCTCCGAAACTAAACATGATAACAAGATACGGTTTTCACCATTCGTTCAAGCTATTTGACGATATTTACATAATAATGAAATATCTGAAATAAAAAAATATAAGTAACGAGCTTTAGAAATTCAATCTTTTTAGTCACGGATATTGAGATATTTTTTTTAACGCAATCCTATGTTTGATTCAATCCAATTCAACGTACGTTGGGACCTTTTAGTTTAAGATTTTTGTAACATGATAGCGCTACTATCTAGATAGAGATAGAAATTAACACTTACAATATCTAAATGCATAGTGGGGATGAAATAATTACTTACCAAGTGGGTTTAACAAGCACTCTAAGAAAAATTGGACTTACTTTCACTCAATTTCACTCAATAAAGTATCAATTTCTGGCCACCCGATTGAGTGAAATTTTCCTCTATTTGTATGAGTAGGGTAGGTACAACTAAAATTTTATGAGTGAAACTCTCAAATTTTATCAATAATAGAATGCCCAATATTGACTAAGCTTTCACTCAGACCGATTTATTTATAATGCGAGTAGTGGTTATTACTGTTGTATTTACAATCGATTGTATCGTTTGCAAAAATATAGCGTGATATTTGAAGTTTTGAAATAGTCATAAGTACTCTGTATCTAGAACATTGACATCAAAGAAGCCGATGTTAACCTTTCTTAATACTGTAGTGGTAGTGTTACCAAACTTCCATCAACGACTGATATATAAACTGTAATGAAAGATTTTTCTAAGGTGCATATAAATCCAATCATTTAAAAGTCACTATTTCGCTACACGCTTGGCATCCTCCCAGTACTAAATGTGTCCAATCTCTTCTAATTCTCTGTTACACTAAAACCGATCCTGAAATGAGAGTAATAATCCCACTTCTAGATGTTACTGCCGGGTTATGCATAAAAATACATATTTTCGTATTCCTATTTCATGTCACTATCAGGCTGTATAGCTCTTTAAAAGTAATATACCGCATTTGTATGTGTTAAAAACATGTCACTTCTGCTGAAATTTATCCCTAACTGATCCTCTTATGTGATTTCTGTGTTTCACTGAGAATAGATTAACTCCTGACGAACCGATGACAAGGCCAAAAACCAATACGGAGTATTGTGTTTTGGAAATCGACTTTTCGGCTTACATTGTACTTTGCTTCCAGTACGCTGCATTGTCCTATAGGCAAGGTGTTCGGTGCTTCTTTATTCGAGTTCAATTTGGTTAGTTTAACGCGTTTACTGGTGAAAAGGCAATAGGTGACAAAGCTGGAGTTGAGAGAAGCAAAGGCGTAGCATAATATTTTTGTCTACAACCAAACCATTAAATTATATTTGCATATTTCATAACAGGATATTGGTTCCTACAATGATACCAAGACTAGGAGATATACTATTCCCGTAAGCTAAAATAGATTCGTTCGCTTCAATAATAAGATTATGTTAATAGTTTATGGTTACGTAGGTATCCAATAAATAGAAAATGGTTTTATCGTCACAGTAAGTACACAGTAGTGTTAGTATTAGTTAAGTTAGTATTAAAACAACACACAACATTATTCACTAATTCTTGTACAGTTTTTTTCAGAATCTCTGTTGGATTCCGATATATTATTTGAAACAAAAATAAAAGTTCGGAGTCTAATTTTTTAATTTAACAACTTCTGAAGTAAATTACGAATATAGTAGCAATCTTTTAAATGTATTGAAGAAATAAAAGCATTTTGTTGTTAAATATATATTTACGTTCACAAGCGTCAACTCAGATATTTAAAAAATTGTCATTGTTTGGAAAATCTTCTTCTTGAAGAATTTGCTTTGGTTGTCTGTTATACCAAAAACAAAACAGTGCATTTTAAGTCGAATATTATTAATAACGATGTGAATGTGTCCTTTCATTGATATCATTATTAATTCGCAATAATGCAATTCACAATATTTTTTCTAGATCAATCACAAAGTCTAGTACAAATATGAAATTTGGACCATTTTTCTACGAAAGTAGTTTATCTTTTTTAGCAATACTGACTGTCAGTTCGACGCGGACAATATCAACAAATCTCTATTTGCTCTCCACGTGACGTCATAACAAAATCACGGCTATAAACAATATAATATCTTTTAGTTTTAGTATCATGGGTTTCTCGTCATGGCAACCATTACTTAATCGGCATATGTAGTCACGCCCTTCGACAACCAAAAATAAAAAATTTTGGATCGATATCATCTGGATAAAGTAATGTAGTACAATAAAATATATGGATCAAACGGGAGTCATCATGGTCTAAAGTCAAGTTACGGTCAAAACCGACCTAAAGTGAATTGAGGTTTTAATATCAAGAGAACGTAACAATATCTGTTGCAGCATCTTGGTAATTGATGCTTTTGTAGAGCCACCAACACATCTACTTGGATGCAAGACAAGATGTTAATCAAATCTCAATTTCCCTGGTGTATATAATTTCTATTTTATTCCACTTGTAAATGATTTTAAGAAATAATAATAAATAAGAAAATTCAAATGTCTGCAAAAATTGTTGTACCTCATGCTACCGGCTTATCCTAATGACTGACCACCATGGTGACTATTTTATCCTGAATTTTTTTAACGCGTGTTACTCGTAAATCCTCTTCAATTGCACAATTAACCCCCAACTCACTTGACATAATCACAAATAGAACGTAAAGATCTCACTTTGTTGAGAACCGTAAGCTAAAATTGTAATCATATACACAGTACATTAGCTTTTACTTTATCACATACAGGGTGTCTCATAATTAGCTGCCAACCCTGAACAGGCCGATTCTATGATCAAAACTAAGTAAAAAAGTTCATATGAACATGGGTCCGGAAATGCTTCCTAAGGGCACAGGGACCCATTGAAGAGGGAGGAATGGAAATCATTTTTTTGCAATATCTCTCAATCGCGTTGTGATAAATGAATGAAATTTGGTATACACAGCTAAATTTTGATGAGCAATTTGATGGACTAATCCATTTATTTCCACAAGGTCCATTGGGGTGGGTACGGGGGGGCCCTTGGTACTTTGCGTGTGTAACTTTTTCATCTTTGACTTTTTAACAAATTGGACAGCAAATTCCGTTTTCCCGAACTGTTTTACGTTAAAAAGGTACTCTTGTTTCAAATCGTTATCTTTAACGGTTTCTGAGAAAATCGCTCTTGAATTAATCCCACTTTGGTCAATTTCATAGTAATTTAAACAAAAAAAAATATTTTGTTTCAATTTAATCTAGTTTTAATAAAAAAATAATAATAAAAAATTAAATTAAATAAAAATTAATCCTTTAAATGGAAAAGAGAGGAAAGGAAAATTATTATTATTATTTTTTGTTTAAATTACTATGAAATTGACCAAAGTGGGATTAATTCAAGAGCGATTTTCTCAGAAACCGTTAAAGATAACGATTTGAAACAAGAGTACCTTTTTAACGTAAAACAGTTCGGGAAAACGGAATTTGCTGTCCAATTTGTTAAAAAGTCAAAGATGAAAAAGTTACACACGCAAAGTACCAAGGGCCCCCCCGTACCCACCCCAATGGACCTTGTGGAAATAAATGGATTAGTCCATCAAATTGCTCATCAAAATTTAGCTGTGTATACCAAATTTCATTCATTTATCGTAACGCGATTGAGAGATATTGCAAAAAAATGATTTCTATTCCTCCCTCTTCAATGGGTCCCTGTGCCCTTAGGAAGCATTTCCGGACCCATGTTCATATGAACTTTTTTACTTAGTTTTAATCATAGAATCGGCCTGTTCAGGGTTGGCAGCTAATTATGAGACACCCTGTATACAGATGTGTTAAGTGTTGCTCTTAGTATCCATCATGGTTGTGAATAATTGTAGAAAACAAATTACAGTAATTGGATTTAATTAAAAAACTGAGATATGAAACCGAGTATAAACATGGGATATGTAAAGACGTAAGTAATTGTGCAATCTTTAAGTTGTTTAAATTTGGTTATTGAAAAGATTGGTTTGGGACTTGAAAAGTGTGGTATTAATTTTTATGCCCCTAAAATCTCGTCCCGGCGCACTGCACTGGCGGCCTCTGTCACGTGTGGCGCAGTAATCTGCGTGGCGAATGCGAAATGTCACTAAGCAGAAATAAATGAAGGTGTTTGTTACACGGAGCTTTCAAGTAGGCCGCCGAAGCGGATAGGAAACAGCAAATAAGCTGTCTTGACATCTTAATCTCGCGGTGTGCTGTCCGGCTCCCATTGCAAGGCTGATCTGATTATCTACTTGTCGTTTTGTCTGTCAGGTCGGCAGTGTATGCGCGTAGACGTTTAAATACTCGAGAACTTGTTCCATGGCATTCTTTTACCGGGTTTAATTTTTAATACAGATTTATATTAAGAAATCGCCATGTTTTTTTTTTAGTTATTAATCTTTATACTGTACATCCGATACATAGTGGTTTAAAGTAGTTAGGTACATAAAAACCGTTATTATGTTTTAAAGTTTCTAATTAACTGAAAATTCCAACAAGTCTATTATTTTGCTGTATTGAGGGAAAGTCACATAAGAATTATCTCAATTATTTAAGAAATATATTATTAGGAGAAACAATTCTAATTTGCTTATACTTATCCGAAGAAACATTGTACCTCTAACTCTAGGTCCATACTGAAAAGAACAGTGTTAACTAACTATATTTGCTATTAATGTTCATGAATAATGTTGGCAATGTTTGAACTTTCATTTAGATCCTTACTAATATTTACAAGTAAGTAGACTAAGTATAAGTATAGTAATAATAATTATTATTAGGTATTTACAATTTCTTTGGAGACCAGTTAGTTGTTCTCGAAAGAAATTATTGTTCCTCTAGTAATGTCCGATAACACAGCCACACAAAAAAAGTGTCGTATGATTTTGACCAAACTACACTGAAAGAAATGGAATTATTAAACTGTTTATCTAAAATAATGTGTATAGCGCATAGTTAAAACTTTTATAACAAATATAAACTTTTATTAAAAGAAAGCACTCATCTCCATACTCATTATTCAATGAGTTTAACTGGAAGGTGCTTAATACACCTTATGCATCTATGAAATAAAGGTTATTACTTATACATTATTATGTATTATAGACTTTATGTTCCAATTGTATAGTAGGAAAGATCTGTTGTATAAAGACCAGTATCCGAATTTGTATATAACAATAATTGTATTAACAGAATTATTCGTTCTTATACTGATTATGTTTCCGTTTTTAACGTGTAAAACGCGTCTTATAATGGTTAAGTAATCGTCACCTCTCGGTGCATAATCGGTTATGATCGTAAAATTTCCGACAGTCCACTGTGCATCGACTATTACACGTCTAGTTTGATGAAAATAGTATAAGCACATGTTGTGTGGAATACATGATCATATCGCATTGTGTGAAATGGAAAATTATGTAAGTATCTAGCTGTTTTATGGCTTGTAATTGTTTTATTTTTTTAATTGTAAATCTTGTCTAAATCTTAAAAATTATTATCGTGTTTGCCCTATTAGAAACCGCTGATGTTAAGTTTTACATAAGATGGAGGAACAGAAGGCTAACGGTGACAAAGGAGAGCATGGGTATAAGGTCAATCAACCAGAGAAAATAGAATTAGAAGGATAGAAGCTCAACCTTTCAGGGGATGTTTCATTCTTAAGGTGGAAGAGTTATAGTGGAAATTCTCATGTAATACAAGAAAATACGGTGCATCGTTACTAAGAAAATAAACTGGACAGTTTTGGGAGCGTTTTGTCATAATTTTTAATTCTTAAATGTTTGTTATATGTTTACATTAAAACCTCAGCTTGTAATTACAGTTGTACAATAAAATTTCTGAAAACTTAATGTCATGTTTTTTAATTCATACAGAGTTTAATACAGTTATTGCTATCATTTCGTAACGGGTATAAAAAAAGTTATATACAAGTTATACAATAATTTAATAAAGAATACGGTTTATAGTCACTATACAACTGTGTTAACAATACGCGTTTTATATCCAATATTCACCTGTTTATCTGTCACATATAGCATACAATGGTCTTATAATGGCTTATAGAATTCTAATAAAGAATAAAGTGCATTTCTTTCAGTGTAGTATATCCTATAGTATTTTGGCGATCTGAATCCGAATTCAATGTCAGAATTGTGCTAACACGTCACATCATTTTTTTTCTGACCTCAAAAAATATGTCAAAAATAGCAAAAATAGACAAAGAAGTAGGTATGAGTAAAACAAAAAAAAATAAATTTTTCTCATTTCTCAACATAGCTATATGTAATTCGGCTCGTTGAATCCAAATCCACTTTTAGAAATCATAGAGCACACCTCATTTTTTTCTAACCTCAAAAAAATCGGCGAGAAATCGAAATTTGCAAGAAATGAATACAATCATGAAAAATTTGGTATGTAGGGGTTTCAAATTAATGCTATATTGGATCCATGGGGATTTTTAGGGTCGCTAATCGAGTTTGAATTCAGAATTGCAAAATTCAACAAGGCGGATCGAATATGGCGAACGAGATTTTCGCAAATCAACAAATTAATCCCGAATTAGATCCCGGAGGGTTTTGGGGGTTGCTGATCACAAATACGAACCCCGAATTGCAAATTCAACATGGCGGATCCAATATGTTGGACCAGGATCTAATGTGGTTGATTTTGTGGATGAATATATGCATCTTCAGATGGAATAGATGTACCTTTGAATGTATGGATTTTTGGATGTTAACATAATCTGCCCCACTAAATCCTACACAACAGAAAGGATCTGTCGAAGTTGCGCATCCCAAATCTAACACAATTTGTTCACATAAATCATACGCAACAGCTAGCTGACAATCAAAGTGCAAACTCTAAACCTATCATACCCTTCCCAACTAAATCCTGCGCAATAGAAGGGCCCTGACGAAGCTACAAACCCCAAACCAAATATAAGATGCGCTTCTAAATGCTACACAACCGAAAGGCCCTAATAAGCTACGAGCTCCAAACCATACGTAACCTGCTCAACTAGATCTTACAAAACGAATCTGTTGCATAGGATTTAGTTAGGCGGGTGATGGAGTTTGCAGTTTGATTAGGAGCATCAGGTTGCATAGGATTTACATGAGCAGGTTATGTTAGGTTTGGGGTTTGCAGCTTTATCAGGAACTGTCTTTTGTGTATGATTTAGTTGGTCAGGTTATGTTAACACCCAAAGATCCATACATTCAAGGGTACATCTATTTCTGTTTTAAAAAAGCCATCCTTCTGAAGATGCATATATTCATCCACAAATCAATCATATTGGATCCTGGTCCGCCGTATTGGATCCGCCATATTGAATTTTACGTGAAATGTGACGTGTTAGCGCAATTCTGACGGTGGATTCGGATTCAGCGCATTAAAATACTATAGGGTTTACTACTTTGATAAAAATCATATGACACTTTTTTTGTGTGGTTGTGTAATCAAAGCGAACATTTCTTAAAGTTTGTTTTACATGTAACGGGTGTCCCAAAAGTAATGAGGGATTTGAATTGTGCGTCATTTTCATTCCGAAGAGTTGGCAGCACTGTGCAAGGTCACATGTTGTAGTAAATACGTTAGGGTTAGACAAAATGGAGCTTTATACGACAGAAGATTGTGAAAATTACAAATACGAAGAGTGTGTAGCTAAGACTGTGTGCAAATTACATGTAATTTTTGGTAAATGGAACTGTGAAAATATTAGTTGCCAAATTTGAACAAACAGATATTCGGTTTCAGGCAATAAAAAAGGCCGGCATAGTACTGACTATGCAGCCGAAAATATTGCTACACTGAGTAATAGTGTGGCACCTCAGTGCGCTGTCGGTCATTGCAATTAAACATTTCAAAAAGCACAGTGCAGCGGATTTTAACAAAAGATCTACATCTGCAATATTCAGCTAGCCCAGGAATTGACACCAGACGACCATTTAATGTGGCGGATATCAGTTGATTGGATCTTGGAGAATTAATGGACGGCGATTTTGCTAAGAAAATAATCTCTAGCTTCTAAGCTTATTTCCATCTTAGTGGATATGTAAACAAGTGAAATTGTTGAATTTGGAGCAGAGACAACGGGTCATTCAAGAACGACCACTGTCACTCTTTGGCGTGGATTTTACGCTGGTGAAAAAATTATGTGCTAAAGATCGATCACAAAACACTAAAACATCCCTAAAATTGGCTGAAATAGTGAGGATAAGGTAAAGTTTTATAATTAAATGCAACAATTTGTAAATACTTTGAGAAAACATTTAAAATAATATCTTGAGCATTATAAATAAACATATACAAATATTAAATCCACACTCACCCCTACAAGGGTGTTAACTCCACCCCTAAGATCAAATAACAAATATTTCTGCAAATACAGAAATGTAGATACATACCAAAAAAATATAATATAGCTTATCCCTCAAAAGATTGGAAACCACCTGCAGATCAGGGTCCCACTTACCCCTTTAAGTCACATATGTTTCTGTTCTGTCTTTGAATTTTGTTACCGCGGGTCTCTGGTGTCGCTGATTATGAATCTGAAATCAGAATCCGAAAATCCTTGCATAAAAATGGAGGTTCCAATATGGCGGATGTAAACATCGGAAAAGTATTTAAAATTTGAAGGTTATAGTTGTTACTTGGTGGTTTTCAAAGATATTTAATTTGTTAGAAGTACTATTTTAAAATTTGATAGCTACTTGTAACTATTAGTTGTCTTTCCAAGAATAAATATATATATTTAATTTTTTATGAAAAACTACCATTTTCAATTTATTACTTTTTAAACTTACATTACAGTTAACAAACACTTCACTAAACCTAATTCAACTGTGGAACCACTTGTTTCTAAAGAAAACAGGATTTTTTATAATTCCAGAAACTTTAAACTACAAGTAATTGAAGTATTGTAATAATTGAAAATATCGTTATATTATCCTTAAAACTGTGAGATAAATCGAATATCGAAGACATAAAACATGATGTAAAATTATGTAGGTACAACTTCTAAAGACGGTCTCAGATGACTTATCTGCGGGTGTATCTCGAAAATATTTCGGTTTCTGTAATAATATGCTGTCTATAATGAGTTTCAGATAGCTATCTATTACCTACCACAGCAGAACGAGAGATTATATCTAATAGTGTATAGGTAAGTCCAAAATCTGTTTGAGAAATCTAGAAGATTATGTCAACCTAATATGCTTAAACATTTCTTTATTAGGTAGTTTCTGCAACTGTTTACGGAAAGCTTATTTAAGAACTTGTCACAGGCATTTAGGTTTTTAAGTTTTCGGTAAAAATTAAATAAACGGATTTATTTTACCCACAGTCTAATCTTCGATAGAAAGTTAATCTGTTTCTTTCAGCATTTATAGAGAAATATTTACCTTCAAACATATAAGAAGAGATACGCTGAGGATGTTTTCGTAGTAATTTTAACGGTTTAAATAATTTTTGTAAATTATAAACAATCGATTAAATTCACTTCGAAATTAGAAAGACTAAGACATTATTTTTCTTAAATGTTTAATTAAAAAAATGGTACATATGAAACAAATATTTACCTGTAGAAAACAAAATTATTATCTTCCAAAGACGAGTACCTACCCTTATATTGAAAATAAAAATAATAAGACAATAAAATGAAACGAGGTCTATTAAAAAAACAAAATAACTTTCTTAATTATGCGCGAATGGAGACATTTACTGACGTGCTGTTGGCAGCATTGCGTTGCGGATAACCTCTGCAACCACATGTTCTTAGATTGTTGATATCACATTTAGTTTACGTGATATTGTCATATTGTTTAAGTGTTAGTGACGATTTTTGAAATGTACGATTTTCTGAAACAACGAAGCAACGTAAAATGTTGCGTGATAATGGGGAAATTTTTCACGGAAACATTTGAACTTGTGAAACAAGCTTACGAAGATGATACTCTGAATTGTCTGCAATGTTACAAAAGGTTTCCACGATTTAACAGTGATCGTCAGTCAATTGAAGATGATGACTACCATGCTCAGAAAGTCAAATCGCCGATTGACTGTAAGAGATATTACAGAAGAGATTAGCAAATTACTTTCCCAATGTAGGATATTTCTGTTGGATATAACTAAATTTATAAAATCAAACCTTTGAATGACCCTTTTGAGGCAAGGGGTTATTTACTTGATCTTCATGCTCTTCAATATAGCAGAAATGTCCAATGAAATAAAAACATTTATTGAATGTTAATTTTAGTTATTATTTCTCTTTAGTTAAATTTGTTGACATAACTCCAAAATGCAAGTATATTATTTTATTAAATAGGTAGGTATAATTTGCAGACACCCATTATTTACCCTACTTATGATAATTTTTCTGTGCTAATTTTGATCGGCAAAATATGAAACCTATTAAAACCAAAATCAGTATCTCTGGAGTCGTCATTAAGCAACGAATAATCTGAATAAATGACGATATAGTCGACTTCGCCCTATAAAGAAGTCTATAAAACAGATCATAAAACACATAAGACTCGGATGTCAATTAGATGTTGAACGAGAGAAGTGAAACAGCTGCCCAACACCACCAAACAACCCCTCTAACTGCAGTAAATAAGGGATGATAATTGATTCCGCTCTCCCAGGGCACCCAATAACTATAAATATTGCGCAAATTGAAATATGATACGAATTATGGAAGATTTCCCGAGATTTTATATACTTGCTCTTACTGAAAGCCCCTGATGTATCAGTTGATATTTTTATGGATTGGAACATCTTTTCTAGAGGAACGCTTACACCTTCTTATTAAAAAAAAAAATGGGGAATAATATTTTTGAATACCTACTTACAGTATCGCAATAAAAATTTGTGTTAATTACTTTGTTTCTGTTGTATGGACTGTAAACTACTTTTCTTCAGATAGGAATTCCATTTCCACAGACAAATTATTGGCTTATTTGACTTTAATTTTCACTTGCCTTCGTTTTTTACTAATTTAGTAGGTATAAATTTTTTGCTACCTATTTTTATTGTTTACTTACCACTCTAAATTTTAACTTTGAAGAGCAACCAAATCTTTACAAATTTACAATTTATTTTAAATTAAAAAGCACAATTTAGAATTGGTTTACAGATATTCATTTCAAGAAACCTAGTTACTCTGACATCTGTTTGCCTATAGGCATCGGTATGTTTTCTTTATTTGTTTTTTTTTTCGTCGTACCTTCCCTGGTTAATCCTAACCCCATCTTAATGTTTGTCTTTGTTTTTGTGTATTCAATTGTTTTCTTTTGATGTTGCAAATCAATGCTTGGCTTTACGTGTTTTAATTTAGATTCGATCATGACGAATTCTGATACTACTTAAATACATTTTCCCAATACAAATGAATGCCGAAAATCTTGTTGGACTTCCGTGTTGAACGGAGTAAGTTTTTATAGAAAATTCTTCCACTATGCCCTTAAAACTTCTATTAGTTCTTTTTTATATACTTTATACATATAACTGGTTGATTATATTGAAGTTTTTTGAATATAAGTTCTTCAAACGTTCACTAACTTCTACTTATTAAAACTAAATTTTATTTTCTTACTCATTGCAACTACTTTGATACAATTCTTTTTATTTTATTCTCACATAACATGATATTAACTTTTTTGATAGGTAGTTTATTTTATAATTGTATATAGGTACCATTCAAATTTTTTAAATGCATATGTGGCCCTTATTTTCGTGAATTTGATTTTTGGCATTCCATTTTCCACACACATTTTTATATGAAATAAACTTTTTTGTTAGGTAATTTATTTTATAATTGCATATTCCATTCAAATTTATTAAATGTGTATGAATGTGTTTATTTTTCGTAAATTTGATATCTAGCATTCCATTTTTAACAGTCAATTTTTTATTACAATTTCTTCTTTCTGTATCCGCTATTATTCCAACTTAAATTGAATTTTTACTCTAATAATGTAACTGGTGCTACAAAACTCCAGAACAATACTTACCTAAGTTGTCGTGATTATTTAAAGATTCTAACATTACAATTAATTAATTTGAGAACTTTTTCCGTTTCTATGATTTTTAGAAAAGACAGTCAGTAGTTTCCACAATTTTGCTAGTCTTGTAGACAGTCCGGTCTGCCGAGGATGGAGCTCGGTGGATGAAACTTCTCTGCATATCCTAGGCGAGTGTCCGGGATTTGCACGTAGTTTGAATGACGCTCCTGGGAGACCCTAATTGGAACCCAAGGTGCTGAAAAAAGTGTCAGCAAGGAAACTTTTGGACTTTGTTAAAAGGACAAAACTACTAGCTGAATAGGACTAAGTAGTGAAACGCACAATAGGCCTAATAAGGCCGTGATGCTATATGACTTATCAGAACCAACCACTAGGAAAAGAAGAAGAATATCCGATATTCTGACTACCTCATGTCATTTTAACCATAACCATAAGTCGCTAATTAGAAATATTTTTGGGTTAAAAAAGGATGTGATCAGTTGCCTGCATCGTACTACACTGCACTTAATTGTATCGAATGAAGGAAATGGATACTGTAATAACAGAAATAGTAGACAAAAGAGGTTCGCTTTGTATATTGATCCAAAAAATACATATTCGAAAGTATGTTACAAGTGTCAACAATATGTGTCACTTTTCCTTGCGTATACAATAGGCACTGCCTATTTCATTAATTGAAAAGTTCTATTCAATTTGTTATGCATTTATGAATTTATGTATTTCCTTCAGCAAGTACTTATCTTTTAAATACAAATTTTAAACGAAAACTGTCTTTAATTCCAGTTTTATATGGAAGCAATAAACATACGATAAGGGGTGTTAACTGGTACGATTTATGCAAGCGATCTTGTACTTTTTTGCTATTTTGCTATTTTGATATTTTGTACATTTTGCAAGGGTTTTAAATGAAATACTAATTTTTTATCTACTTAAAAAAATATAATAATTAAAAAAAAACACAACAAAGGAATATTTTTTCAATGTTAAAACACTTTTTACAGAAATTGGTGTATAAAATGTATACAACGACAAAAACGCTGAAAAGTGGATATTCTGTAAAATTTGAAGAATGGAATATGGCGTAGTTGAAAAATATTCGATTTTTCTAGACCTTTCTTTCTCTCGATCTAGATTCTCTGTTATTTTATGTACACATTAACGGTCCGTATCTTTAATAAAATATACCTACATTTTTGGAATATAGAATAATATGTAGGTAGGTATTTCAATTTCTTTATTTCCATTAGACAATTTACAAATTGTATTGGAATTGTCAATAAAAGTGTAATAGCTACATAAAATTCATAAATACTAAATATACAAAATAATACTTTAATAAACAACAAATACACATATATTATACATCAAAGTATTCGTTAACATCATAAAATCCATTGTATACTAAATGTTGCTTTAAGCGCTTTTTAAATAGCCCAGTCGATCAGCAACTCTTTGGTTTAGAACTTATTGCATATTTTAAGACCCAAGTAATTGGGTGATCTGCTGGCAACATTTAACCTATAAAAAGGCACGCAAAAATTATTTTTTTGTCTTGTATTTATAGAGTGGATATTATCATGTTTTATAAATTTGTCCTGATTATTATGTATATACAAACAAAACTCATATATTAAGAGAGATACCATTGTTAAAATTTGGTGTTTTATAAATAAATCCCCCAGCTAACAAAATATGGCATATGAAATATTACTCTCAATATTTTTTTTGTGCAACAAAAACATTGCCTGACATTGAAGACTGCCCCCAAAAACATATTCCATATCGCAATCGGGATTCAACTTCAGCGTAATATATATGTATTAGCTGATTAATGTTTAAAACTATTTTTAAGATTGTTATACTGATAAAATACAGAATTTAATTTCATAACTATATGGTCACAATGAGACTTCCACGTTAAACATTCGTCAATATAAAGCCCTAAAAATGTAACACATTCTGTACCTCGTGTCATATATGATTACCGTTTATTTGCAGATCAAGTTCTTCACAAGTCTTTTGCCAATTATGAAACCTTAATGCTAATGTTTCTATCAGAGCTGGGCAAAATACTTTCAAAATGTATTTAAAATTAAATTACAAAATACTAGTACGAAAGCAGTTTAAAATACTTGAACACAAAATACTTCTTTGGCAAAGTATTTTAAATATAAAATACTTATTATTTAAAATAGTATTTTAAGAATGTTGAATATTAAATATGTATATTGAAATTATTCATTACCTGTATTTAAAATATTTTTGTGGAACATTAAATCGGAAACTCTTAAGATTTGACTTAAAAAAAATAAATTGTATGCGGTAAGGTAAGCCCGATTTCAGGATCGTCAAAAAGTTAAAAAAACAAATAGACACGAGTTTGGAAACTCATTTTCATCTGAATTACTCAGATGCAGAGAATTCGCTCATAATTTTTTATTAGTTTTTCTTAGAACAGCCCACTAATGAAAAGAAATTAATTTTAAATTTTGATGATTGACTTTACTAGTGATGATAGTGTCCAATTAAATAAATCGCAATTTTGGTGAACTTGCTCGAGTTTTTTATATAAGTTAGTTTGAGGTATATAATAACAAGAAGTGTCAGTAACTTTTTGTTCAACCCTAGGTCAGGGTGAAAAAAGATATAATAAAGGTTTTTTTTAAGATAACTCAAAAGGGGTAAGAGCTAGAAAAAAAGTTTCCTATAAAAGTTGTAGAGCATAAAATTCTATATAAAATGGTCAATTGACTTTTTTGTACTATTAAAATTAACAGAGTTAGGGAAGATAGAAGTTAAGGGATGATTTCAGAAATATAAAAAAAAACATAACAAGCAGAAAAATTAGTGAATTTTATAATTTTTTTTTTCAATCTACTCTAAAAAATGTAAACTATCATTTTAGAGAAATATATATGTTCTTTAATGTTTAATAAAAAGAATATCTTTTTCTCGTAAAATAAAAAGTAAAAATATTTTCCACTTTAATCGTGCACATACTGTACGTATATGTGTTAATATGATCAAATGTAACAGAGCAGTTTAGAAAAATAAATTATATTAATATCACAGGACCCCAATAATTTTTTTACAAAAAGTAAATTCCTAGACAAGTTAAAAAAAACAAGGAAAATTTTAAGTACTCTGCCGGAACAAATTTTTTTATTTATCTTTACTATTAATAACACCTGATTAGGTATTATATTCTATATAATAAATGCATTAAAAATGTATTTTGAACACATATGTAGGTAAGCACCTTTTATTCAATTCGATGGCAATCATACTACCACGAACCCTGAAATCTATACATTAATTTACATTTACAACTGTGATTCCAAAAGCCAGGTGCGCCATCTAAAACTTTTCTTCCTCTCCTATTGACACATCATAAGAAGCCCGCATATTACTTCCACTTAGACACCATGCGGTGTAGCCAAATGTTACCAGCAAATTTACAAAATAAACACATCGAACCCCCCAACTGTCAGCAAACAACTTAATACATCACACATCCCTACCGAAAACAGAGGTGGGGTCAGAAAGCGAATAGGAGGAGCAACGGCGCCTTCCCGACTTCTATTGGCCGAACGCTATTGGCCGAGGCAAAATAGGGGTTATTTATACTTCTCCCTGTTGGAACCGGTTTCAGTATACCCTCTTCTAGCTCAGTGTTGGTTTGTTAGTAGAGTAGAGTAGTTCAGTGATTGTGATAAGTGACTGTCTAACTGTAAAAAATATGGTGAAAAGAGAAGAAACGATTCTAGTAGTACCCACTATGGCCCGTACACCACTGAAGTCGTCGTTTTCCATCAGTTCGCTGTTTCCAGAAACTGCGTTAGAAGCGCCTAAAAGTCCCGCAGCAACAAAAGTTCAGGAAGTGTCCGAACCGGAACTAAGTGATTCTGATTGTGATTTAGACGTTACCGGTGACGATGAAGCATCAGCTTCGAATTGCTCAAAGTCTCCTCAAGACGGTAAGGATGATTCAGAAGATAAAAAGTCCAAAGAGAAACCTCCATACAGCTATAACGCTTTAATCATGATGGCTATAAGGAACAGTCCTGAGAAACGTTTAACTCTTAACGGCATCTACGAATATATTATGTGCAATTTTCCGTACTATAGAGAAAACAAGCAAGGATGGCAGAACTCCATCAGGCACAACTTGAGCTTAAATAAATGTTTTGTGAAAGTGCCCCGACATTATGACGATCCAGGCAAAGGCAATTATTGGATGTTAGACCCCTCTGCTGAAGACGTTTTCATAGGGGGAACTACAGGCAAGCTCCGCCGACGGTCCACGGCAGCATCCAGGTCTAGGCTAGCGGCTTTCAAACGCACATTGTCGATGTACCCTATGCAACCTTTATATCCGACGTTTTATCCACCAAGTCCAGCTCTTTTGGCGGCTGCATATCAAAGGTACAATCCCTATTTGCACGCTAGTGCTACGCCGACGGTTTTACGGCCGTCTCCTATACAACCACAGCACAACCAACCCTTTAACATGGAGAGATTGTTGGCGGCAGCTCCTCCAACGGTTGACATGAACTCTCCATTCTTCAGACAACCCATGGAGTTCTACAGCGGCTTCAGAATACCCCAGCATCATCCCATGATGTCGCAGCAGATGGCTTTATCTCCTGCTAGTTCATCCAGTTCGCCGGAACCTCTCCCTAGTCCGGAAAATTTGTTTAAACCCGTAACAGTGATAAGCAGGCAGAGCTGATTGTCCTCTAGCTTTAACTGAAAATTTTAAAGAATAACGTAGTTCTGCTTTGATCTCATCGACGTCTGTAAGCTTTATGTTTTTATTTTTGTATATATTTTTTTTGTATATAGCTTGTAAATTCTTGTAAATTTGATATTTATTGTGACGTTAGCTCTGCAAAGAGATGTACAGTATTAAAATAATATATAATTGAACTGAATATATTCGTTTATTGCCAATTATAAGTCTGGTTTTTATTTTTCACTCCTGCAACGAGATTAAGATTGTAGATTAAACTTAAAATATCACACAATATTAATTCTAATAAAATCTTTACCCTTTAAGCATGGCCAAAAACTTTTACAGTTAAAGATCAACCGATTCCTAGAATATTCAGGTTATTTAGTGGTCAGACCTCCTTTGACTTTGACCAAGTGCAATAAATTTTATGAGTTGGTATTATACATAGAACCTTATCTACCTTCAAAGTTAATTCCAGGTTAATGTCCTTATACAAGTGTCCTTGATATAAATTTAGAAATATATATTCTAATTACATTACCCATCGAATTAATAAAAGGGCTTAAACTAGAAAAATGAGTCCAATTTGGAATTTAGATAAATATTAAAGAATGTAAACAATACTAATTATCTCTATCAATATTAATTTTAATACAGACAAAGACTTGGCGATTGTCTATTAGGAAAATTATTATTTTTTTATTACAGTCTCAGCTCTTGTAAGTGGTACTAAGCCAATCCAATTTGATTATAAATTTCTCTTAAGTTTTCATCAAATAAAGTCATAGTATATGTCCTACTTATATAATATTTGTCATCGAATATTCTAAACGAATAAATCCAGAGATCGTTAGCAACTACTTAACTTAAATCAAATCCATTCAATCATATTAATTTGCATATAATGTCAACACTTGTAATTGTCGCATCGAAATGGTATTTTCACTAGAAATTATGTATTTTATGTATAATCTAAAATGTGTTAGATAATATTCAAACATCTATATATATATTCCCCTTTTACAGAAGGGGGAACATTAGTTAAATATACACTATTAAATAACATACCTACTATAGAGGTATTGCATCATAAACAATAATACGAGAAAATTTCATTGAAAATTTACAGCATTATTTAATAGAATTTCAATTATCAGGAGTGGGTATAATTTTCCAGTGGTGCTACTTGGATAGAGATTAATAAGCAAATCTTCGTCTTATTATTTTATCTCTAGTTTTGTAGAAATTATCATTTTAGTCCAATAAATTATTTTACAATTGGTTTTGGTCTGCCTTCATGAAAATTCAAATAAATGATGTAAATATTAAATTTAAAATGTAAAAACAACTCTAAAATAACTTTGCCATGCCAATTTAAAAATTAAAAACAAGATGTAACAAACCAGTAACTAGACGCCGATTTATTTATACATACAGAAGCTTAGGAACAAATAGTGAGTATAGATTATAATAATTAATTTGTGTTTGTCCAGTATCTTTAAAGCTAAATAAAAATTATTATTATTTGGTTTAACTGTCTATTATACCCACTTATTTTTTATGGCAATTACGTAGCTACAGATATTATAAATATAAATTACTAATAGTAGGTGTGGGAGACATAGTAAAATCACTTATCACCAAACGTGTCAGATAATATTGTAAGTAACATAACGGAAGAGTTTGATATACCTACTTGTATCTTATTCAATGCATATATTTTCCAAATAATAAGTAAGAAAAACATGTCTCATTTCTCTGAAATAAGTAGCTATTATAGAATTCGCGGAGGGACAATTATTTGTCATGTTTTAGTTATGAGAAAGGATGTGTTTCTAACTACCAATTTAATATCAATTTATTTTATTGGCGTGAAAAATTGTTGTACTTAGTTGTTCAAAAATGGTTTCTGGAAAACATTTTTTATGTGTATTATTAGAATTTACTAGAAAATTTCTTGCATTTTAGATCGCAACCAGAAAAATACGTGGTACTTTCGCCATGTATTCCTACAAATTTAAAGGCATTGGTTTTAATTTGATGCAGAAAATGTAATGTCGAATACGTTTATCTATTAGCCATAAGTAGCCATAGAAAAAAGCAAGTTAATTTTAACTTTTTAAATTAAATTTACCATCTTAAGACTTAAACAAATGAATACAAGCATTTAATTATCTAATACTTATTTAAAAATATTTTCTAGATTAGATACATTATATTTTAATGCCTAAATTTTGGAAGAACGGTCACTAAATCTTTAATAAAGTTGTTTTTATCGATCCAGCAGATATTTTTATGGCAAATATAAAATTATCGTGGAACAATTATGCTATTCTTTTATAAAAATAAGTTGCCCAGCTATTTCATACCGATTAATAAAACGATTCTGTTTTGTATAAAAAGTAATTTTCAAAAAAAATATTTTAACAAATTTAGTAGGAGTTTGGAAAGATATTTTTTCTTCAAATTAGTAGTTGACATTATTCCCTATATTTAAATTAAAGTAAACAAGATTTCCTGAAAAATGTTACTAACATGAGTTTTATTAGACTATTATTTATTTTTTCGATTATATACTTAAAATTAGAATACATAAATGTCTCTATTATAATTAAAATACAACTCTGTAAAATACAATCTCTCCATCATGTTTTAAACATACTTACATAAATTTATTTAGAAATAGCCTAAAGTACGTATACCGAAAAAATACAGCCCTAAGAGATTTAAAAGAGACTGAGTAGAATGGTGCAGGAAAAATTCGTATCAATACAAAATCCTAAGAAGTAGGACCAAAAAGTATTGAATTGAAAAATAACATAAAAATTAAAAAGTTTTATAGCACCTTCTTGCGTTTTTACACAAGGTGTTAAAGAAATGTAGTCGAATTTAAACTTACAGTAGGTATCGATTAAAAAAACAAAACAGTTTATAACTACCTAATGACATTGTGGGAAGAAATTTATTTGTGGATTGAAGCTTGCTCCAGCATTGAATTACAGCTGTAACATCTAGTAAACAGCTAAGATCATTCGTCAATTGAACCCCTAGACACCGCTTTTTAGTGTGCCATATATATACACCAGGAAAATTAGCGAAAATAAAAGAGAAACTCGAAAAAAGTNTTGTACCTAGTAAAATCATTCATTTTGAAAAAAAAAAATCACGCACATAGTACCTACACATTAATATTCAAACAATTATTTATTACATTTAAAAATTAGTGATAATGACAGTAAGTGCTTTTGTTGGCTATTAAATCATGGCTACTTGATTTTAGGAATTCGATTTTTTATCTTCTGCATTTTTAAAACACATTTAAACATTTTAATAACATTGTCTCAAAAGTGATTATAAGCAGTTAACAATAGGACAGGGACAGGGCCGAATTATAGTGGCTACAATTTAATATAAACGATTTTATCATCCTATAGTTTGAAGCCATCATTTTAGTAGAGAAGTATTATTCCATTAATTGTTTTTGTAAATCCATATTATTTTTTTACTGAAAGATATTACTGAAAAAATGTAAGGATGCTTTTCCGTAGTGAATGAAAACGAAATCTAAAAAACAGATTATTTCCAATATTACTCAACGGTGCAACATTTTTTTTTAAAGATCAATATAGTGGTGATTGTACGGCACTGACCTTTAGTATTCTGCTAGTTCCTCACAGGAAAGTAGCAATTGCCAGCAACATTTACTGCGCCGTTCTGGAAATATTAGGAAAATACTATTTTTATGAACTTCAACAGCTTGTATTCTTGTANATTACCTGCTAACAAATACCGGTTAAACACTTAATTTTCCACTTCTATATTTTTCACACTACACTGATCGTCTTGCTTTTCACTCCGCGCTGTTCTCACTTCAACTGCCTATCTTCAACTAACTATTTAGGCTTCCTTCCAGAATTTCCTACCTAAGTGCTTGTTTTTTGTGCTCCCTTCTATCGACCGTTAATATTACTCTTTCATTGTTATATAACACCCATGTAGCAGGTGACGTGGAAGTTGATAAGTTAAGTACGGTTTTGCACATAACTTTGGCTGCTTTTGCTAAATGCTAGATTATACTATGGTAGAAAAACTAACAGAGAGTCGTGAATTACCAAAGTAAATATCAAATTAAGACCGTAACTTCTACATTAGTGATATTTTTTAAGAATCTCTATGTTTTTTAAGACTGTTTGTGTATAATGATAATAATTTCTGCCAAGGACGATGGCCTTATTTTCGAACTTCGGACAGCTGTACATTAAGTCATTAAGTTTTATGATACCCGTAAAAGTATTTAAATTAATCACCTTTAATCCAAAAACCCCTTTTAATCTGAAGACTCATAAATCTATTAAATTACAAATACATGAAAATGCTACATAGGTTTCCATCTTTATTTTTTATAATAAAAATCGTTTTAGTTGAATCATCTAGTTCTAAAACGTCATACAAGTAAAACACTACATCCTACTTAATTTTTGTAATTTTTAGTCCACTCAGTGATCAAAGAAATTTCCCAAAAACTGTCAGATTACATATGTCATAGATTAATTGCAAATTCAGTCTTTTTATACAATGCCTTAGCTAGTCTTATTATAAAAGGGCCTATAATAAATTGAACATATTCAGGCGTATTATAATTAGACTGTTCTCGAATTAGACCAGTTGTAAGGCAGATGCGGATTATAAATTTTCTAGTAGTTTGTACAGAGGTATGACATTATGTAAACAAGCGCTAAATTAGCAGTATTTTCTTGCTATTTTCACTTAAAAAATTTGGGTTTCAAGATGTAGAAGACCCATAATGGAGATTGCCCAAATATATAACATAATACTTATTTTAAACTTTGTAGACTTAGATCTTAACTCTATTAATGTTAAAAAAATCAAATGTAAGGATTACTATTTATTTTTTCATGCCATATTATGTAGAATTAAAAAATACTTTTTATTTGTACGCAAATTGTACGATCTAGCAATAATATAGGTAGATTAATATTTCAGGAAAAGCCTAATTGAATTTCAGTCGTTTACAAAACGACTGGAGAAAATCAGTCAAATTCTAAAGAAAATGAAAATTAAGATGAGTTTACAGTAAAACATAGTTATTTGACGTTTTATAAAACGCCTAAAATTTTCAGTTAAATTGTAAAAATAATTATTTACACATAAATTTACAATTTTCCGAGTCATTTTATAAAAAAAACTGAATTTGCAATTAGCTTGCGACATATTCATGTTAGTAATCAATTAGTCAACTTCTGGATCGAATTTAAGAATTCCAGCTTCAAGAAAAAGAAATAACAATAACATCGGGATGTTTCTCTCTGCAAATACATAATGTCAAAATAAAATTATACGGCAGTCTTTGTTGAGCTGTAGCTATTTTTTCATATTTTCTATGAAATCATTACTTAACGAGCAATTTATAAAATAAGTACCTGTATACATATAATTGAAACGAATTTGGTGGACAGCTGTGACCCACCTACTGGACTATGTTTTAATTGTACGATATGTTAAAAGGAAGTAGATATAACCATTATAGGCACCTACTACTCTAAGTATTAGAAAGATAGACAGATGCTACTAAAATAGGAATTTTTTTATATAATAATATGTCAAAGTCTATTTTTAAAATCAAGTACAGGTGTAAAAAATTTAACCGAAACGTCTTCTCACTAAAACAAAATAACTGATCAAATACATCTTTGTTACAAAGAAACCGGATGTTGAATTTCATAAACAAAATTGTATATTCTAATTATTTCTCAGAACGGCGTAACTTATTGTTTTGAAATTTAATGTAGTAAATGTCACTATCAATTGCTACTTTTTTGCGAGAAACTAGCCTGATACTAAAAGTCAGTGACGTACAATCACCACTATGGCGAACTTTATGTTATGCCGCTGACTAATGTTGGAAATAATCTGTTTTTTTTTAGATTTAGCTTTCAATTTACTACAAAATACATCCTCACATATTTTCAGTAAAATGCTTCAGTAACAGTAGTTGTACCTAGTAAAATCATTCATTTTGAAAAAAAAAAAATCACGCACATAGTACACATTAATATTCAAACAATTATTTACTACATTTAAAAATTAGTGATAATGACAGTAAGTGCTTTTGTTGGCTATCAAATCATGGCTACTTGATTTTAAGAATTCGATTTTTATCTTCTGCATTTTTAAAACACTTTTAAACATTTTAATAACTTCGTCTCAAAAGTGATTGTAAGCAATTAACAACAGGACAGGGACAGGGCCGAATTATAGTGGCTACAATTTAATATAAACGATTTTATCATCCTATTGTTTGAAGCCATAGAGAAGTATTATTCCATTAATTGTTTTTGTAAATCCATATTATTTTTTTACTGAAGAATTTTACTGAAAAAATGTAAGAATGTTTTTTCGTAGTGAATGAAAACTAAATCTAAAAAACAGATTATTTCCAATATTACTCAACGGTGCAACATTTTTTTTTAAAGATCAATATAGTGGTGATTGTACGGCACTGACTTTTAGTATTCTGCTGGTTCGTCATAGGAAAGTAGCAATTGCCAGCAACATTTACTGCACCGTTCTGGAAATATTAGGAAAATACTATTTTTATGAACTTCAACAGCTTGTATTCTTGTACGGAAGCATTTTGGAACAATTTGATCAACTTTTTCTTTAGTGAAAAGATTTAGTTAAATTATGACACACACTGTATAGAGTTACAGGCAAAATTGGTTGTATATAGCTCGTATTAACTTTTCAAAACTTTTAGAAAAATACATTAAGTAAATTTAAAAATCCCAGAATCCACAATTCCAGGTAGACTCAGCTTTATTTTCTTCAATGTATAAACTAATCTTAAAGCAGAAACTTTTTTTAATTGCTAGTGTTATATTACCATATTAACAACTTATGTAACTAGTACAATTTCTTGTAAAATTCATTGAACTATAGGTTGTTAAATGTAAGGGCTTTAAAAAATTCCATGCACTGTGATCCGAACTACCAGTTGTTGGAACACATTAATAAGAAAATATGCGTGGGTACATTATAAAAGCGGCAAAGGAGTTAGCTATAATGAAGTGTCGGATTAAAAATATTCGGGGACCTAACTTGTTATGACGAGACTCGTCAAACGTCATGAGGGCATCACACACACCTGTGTCCTACACATGGGATTTAGTCTAATTTTAAGACTTGAATCCGAACGTAATCCCTAAATGAAATATAACGCCATTCATAGGAGACATCCACATAAAAAGATGATAATCTGTTTTAATATAAATATGGGAATTTGTAACAACAGTTTAACGGTAACATAAATATTTCTCTTGGATGGGTAACTGGTCGTGAAGGAAGGTGTTTGATGAAATTTTAATCCGACAAGAAGAATCCGTAATACTCGTAATACCTATCTAAATATGGCTGTCTAACCGATGTGGTTTGAATATTTTAATTTATTTTAATTAGCGATAACTGTTAGCGTACATATAAAAGAGGAAAAACTAATTTAAGGTGTTTGTTAATCTTTCGATGTTGTTTCATTTCTAAGTTACTTTTATAGAAATTCATATACAAGTATTTTCTTGTTGAATATTTGATATTTACCTGTATCCGGAAGTCCATATGTTATGTTTATTACATAACATAAATGAAAATATTAGAATATAAAAAATAAATGAGAAATATGACTTATCGTATGTCCATAAAACTTGGACACAGATAATGTGTGTAAATGGTGAATTGCCCCGAACAAACATTCTAAATATATTGGAAATCGACGTAAAGATTGAACCAATTATTACATTGCATTCTAACATTCAACAAATGTAATTATAAATTATAAAATATGTAGCATTTTTAATTAAAAATAGGATGAACTTAGAGTAGATTATTCAATTCAAAATAGTTATTGAAGCAAACTCCCTTTAGATGCTGACATTGCAACCCTTGCAGTTTCTTTGTTCCACCAATCTTATAAACATGGTTCATTGTTTATTAAGTTACTATCAAGAGATAATACGTGACTCATAACGTTCAGATTATTGTATATTTTTGCTTTACTTCACTCGATACTTTCGTGAACTTTTGAAAATAGAAGAAATTTTGTTATTATTAGGAACCCAAACCGGTCGGAACAAAAGTTATTTCAGTCTTAAGCAAATATTATTCTTTATCTCTTTGCAAAAACGTTTTGTTGCAATATTTTGAGCTGTACTCAGCCAAGTTTAAGATTCCAGTGGATATGTTTATAAAACATAAAATTTTGAAAATATATAGTAAGTATTAATTTTGTGCTAATCTGTTGAGGGACAAATTTTTTATTAGTGACGGCAGAAAATCTTTTTTTGGAGTCCAAAATAATGAACCAAGGCTTAATTTCGAATAAAAATGTTGTGAAATATTTACCTATTGAGTTAATCACATAAAACAGTTCATTTTTTTTTAGTTTGAATTAGTAAGTACGCTTCACTCAACATTAGGCCAAGTTTTGGCATTTTGGATTGACTGTTTTTCATATTTCGTCTCTTTTCTTACATACAGATGCATCTAATAAAAATAATAAAACTAGCAACTACGTCATTATGTGAAAGACGGGATGATTAATAGATTTACAAGTCCACTAACTCCCTCTTCCGATTGACAAAAAATAAATAAATGCATTTTCAAATGTTTTTCCTTAAAAATACTTGAATGAACAACCTCCAAAATATAGAACTTGATTGGGGACTGATTGTAGAAGAACTTCCATTTTTTAATACTGCGCCAACCCGTAACTCAAGAAGCAACATTTGATCATGGCATGTTTGGTTCATCGCTCTATCCTGCAGAAAGATTTCTACTCAGCTGATTCACTGACAATAAAAGAATAATAAGGAAAAATAACGAAAAAATCAAATGTTCGTTTTTATAGTTATTGTGAGTTTTGTTATATGTTTTTTTTTAAGTTAATCCGTTCTAATTCAGTATATCTAAGACTTTTTGATGAATATGAGAATGAATAACAGAAATAATCTACATGCTGACAGTTTTGTTGGAATCATGACGATTTTATTTGACGAATACTACATCATCCTGTATGAATGTAGATCTTGATAAATCTGTAGAGCTTTTTAATCAAATTTAAAATATGTTTCTATAGCACAGAATATGAGAAAACATTTAATTTTTCTACTTTAACAAACCAGGGTTTTGAGGAAAATAATACTATCCTTTAATCAAAAGTGAACACTACGTATGTAGATATATTTCATAGTTACTTACGGCAACTAATAGTTTACCTTATTTTTATTTTTTTTTTCAGCTAAATCATTTGGAAATTAGACAATGGTGATTCCTTGTATCTTTTTATACACATACAAAAGACGACAGAATCGTTTGTCCACTTACGCTTCGTTTTTTCTATCTAGAACAATTCAATTACTACCCATGAGTCAGCCGGCATGTCGCATCGGAGAAGCACGTCAACATTTATTTAATACCTAATTGACCTGCAGGCCAACATGACCAATTCTACACCTACATTCATAAGATGGAATACAGAGTAACCTTTTAACCGTTCATGTCGAGCAGAACAGGAAATAAGGACGCCCCCAGGTCGCGCTGGGCTATTTTGTGGCTTGTTCATTCCAGTACGAGTATAAATAGCCTTAGTAATTAAGTTTGGTGATCCATAGATGTGTAACATATATTGTTAAATTATTAAAACTTATTGAATCAACAGTGTATTGGTTCCCACTGCTGGTAAATGGAGATTCACGGTTACAATTTATTATCAAACTGCTTGAATTTAAAACCAATCAAATATGTAATTACAAATGATAATTATCGACACATCAACGTTTCAATTTTTAGGAATTAATATTCTTATGTTTGATAGTGTATTTATATAATTTCAAAAACCTCTTGACATTTAGGGCCAATAATATTTTTTTGTAGAAGTGCTGATTGGTTTATGATGGTATTTAATCATTAAATGCTATTCGTTTTATTTAGACGTGTTAGTTACAAATGAGTTTGATTAGTCAACTTTAATACTGGGTAGTTGTTTATAAAGTTCTAATTATTCGAATTTTTTAATTTAAGTCAGTTATTGCTGAAGTTTGGAACATTTTCTTTAAATGTGTAATTAAAGAGGACAAAAATGCTATAATGTAAACAAACTAAACAAATATTGCTCATATTTTCATGGTTTCATGGTTTAAAATGTATTAGGTGCGTTTTTTAGTCCAAAAGACATTCTAAGGAATTCACCATATCTATGCTTTTTGGGAAAAATTGGAAGTTAAATCTAAAGTGATAAAGTAACAACTCTTACCAAATCTGTAAAGAAGTTCAAAAAAGTGATAAACATTGTATTTTATGGTATTCTTTTCACGCAGTTATGTCAATATTCCTTAATTAATCGAACTTTTGTACATCAAGTTGGAGATTTTGATAATTTTTTTCTCGGAAATGGTTGAGCTTAGGACCCATGTCATAAAAGGTTTTTTGTTTATTTTAATGTATTCTATCGTTAAGGCAATCAAACTTCTAACACCCTGTATAGGTGAGATTGGGATAAGGATACGTTTTTTGACTGATAAGAATATTCGGCTTTAGTTTTTATTTCGTGTTTGATAATATTGGTAAAAGGTAATTTGTTTGTCTGATTTTCAAGAATATCTCTGTATTCTAAGTATGTATTGTCTTTCTTGTTTATGTGTTTGATTTGTTCTAATAAATTATTGTAAATGAACATAACAGTTAGATTGATCAGGAGTAATTTCACAAATAAACATTCCAAAATCTCCTTCGTTAAATGGATCTGATTTTTGGTGTTAATGGTTGAAATTGGTCTATATTGGTTTGCTAATTATAAACTACAATTTCAGCAAAATAATTTATGTTATTGGGCAATGTGCGAATATATATTTTATAATTTTTTGAGTTTGACAATGATTGAAATTCTGAACTTTCTGTTTTCTAAATCATTGGTCTTAATCATTAATTAAACCGTTTTATTTCAACCTAGATTTTATTATTTGACTAAAAAACGTTTTTATCACATCCTGATGACGACTCTAATGGGAATAGTCTTTAAAACCGTTTTTCTATTTTTCCCCAATTTATCATTTATCAAGTAAGATTTAACAAGACAATTGTCAACCATCTAAAATAATTAGGTTTTGACGTTTAATACGGTTAATGAGTATTACTAACAGTTGGGATAGTTTCAGAAAATTACGATTCAACCGAGAGAAAGGTGTTAATCCAGAAAAAACGTCTTTGGCAGGGCTTCCCGATATTCGATAAAAATATCGATATCGTATCGATTTTCGATACGATATCGATACAACACTATTTGATAATATTTGCAAGAATACGATATTAACTTTTAAAATATTGACGATAACTATTGTATCGTCAATAATGTGTTGTCAATAATATCGAATAATATTGATCTCGACAAAAGGGCGAATATCACAAAATGAATAAGATATAAAACAATATCTATAAAAAAGAAAATACATATTTGTAAACAAATTCTCGTCGTGTCTTCACGAAAAAAGCAAAAGCGCGATGATGATAATGATGAAATGGATTTTAATATACTATTTGTAAAACCAGAAGTTTCCTTGACGTGGGAAAAAGAGATAATTCAATATTTGGACTCTCCAAGATCAGGAGCAGAAACTGACGTTTTAGTATGGTGGAGAAATTTCAATCACGAGTATCCAATATTATCGCGCATAGCACGAGATATTCTGTGTTTGCCTGCAACTTCGGTGCCTGTAGAGAGACTATTCTCAGAGGCAGGATTAGTTATAACTAAAGATAGGTGTTCTTTAAAGGATGAAAGTGCTCAGGCTCTAATTTTAATCAATAGGTGGATGAAAAATTCCTTGAAAAATGAAATTTGCGAAATAAATTTGTAGTGCAAAATAAATTTTTTTGTTCAATTTAATTTTTAACACTTTTAGTGTTTAAGTTTAAGTTTAAGTTTAAGTTTAAGTTTAAGTATTTTGTTCTTGTCTCCATAAAATATTTTATAGATATTTTTACTTTTTTCATATTATATGTTAGCTTGTATGTTCATTCAAATTAAGTAAATAAATTAATATAAATGTTATACTTTCGAATTTGGTATAATTTTAATATTTTTTACGTAAAAAATTCAAATTTAGTGCAATTTTTCTAATAAAAAAGTGAATTTCAACTATTTTATATCAATAAATATTGAATATCGATATTGTATTGAAATCAATATCGATACGATAATATTACAAAANGAAATTTTAATTAATATTTCGTTTAACAATAATTTTTGTGACATTTTTGTAAATTAAAAAAATTTAAGTATAAAAGATACATTTTTTCTGGGGTTCAGGGCTATTCTACGAATTCGTAAATATGCCCATTATTATTTTTTCGTCGAGCTACCCCAATTTTTTTAAAAAAAATAAGTTTCTATCATGAATAGAAGCCGAGATATTGTAAAATTTACAGCGCGCACTTATTTGAAATTTTGAATTAACTTTTCTCGCCCGCGCGACCGCTTGGACGAGCTTCCCCCACCACCACGCCGCCGACCGCCGGACAGTTTACTTAGCGAGTACCTTCTCTTTAAAGGGCTCGTGAGTCGTTAATTTTCCACATTTTTCAATGCAATTCACGGGAAATCGTAGTTTACGTCGTAAACTTTATTTTGCGAAAAATTCAAGTCTTAATATTTATAAACAATTGCGCTACGATTTAAAAAAAAATCTTATCTTGGCTCCTGTTGGTCGTAGAGGGTACTTTTTTTATTTTAAAACTGTATTTTTTTGCCAGCTATCCATTGCATCTATTTTCGGTGAGATAGCATAAATAGCAACAATGTTATTCAAATTGTTTATAAGCGAAAAACGCACGGTTTTTTAATGCACAATTTGAGAATGTTAATGTCAAAAAAACGGTGATATTTTTTAATAGGTCGCTTAATTGCGTCTTTAAGATTACAATGACGCTTTCAGAATCATGTTTGATTGAAAATTAACGCCTGTACAGAGGCTTAAAGTTCATAATTTTTGGAGTGTCCGCTATAAACAAATAGAATTGTGCGAAAACTATTGTACCTACAGCGCCCACTTTTGGCACACTTTTAAAGTATGACAAAACGCTCAACTTGTCATAGGTTTTACAAAATTTTAACAATAAATGCGATAGTTATAAACAAATTAAGAAATGGGCACTTCTCTTGTTTTTTTTGGAATAACTTTTTTGTTTATTAACCGATTTTAAATTAACTAGTCTCATTTTGTAGATAATTTTACTCGCTATAAGCTGTCTCAGAGTCACTTTTCGTTAAAATTGATGGTTTTCCCTGCAAAGTGAAAAAACTGTTTTCCTCACTTATTTGTTTAAATAGAAAAGTTAGCTAATAAAAGTTTTTGACTCACGGGACGAGAGATGTCTTGTATTATGTTCCTTTAGACAATTTTACAATAATCTAGCGGATAGGACTTTTTTCGAGTAAAAATTTAATTTGCTTGGTCTAATAAGATGATTTATAATAATCTGGGAATTGTTTTGACGAATGATCTAGTTATTTACCAAATATTTCGGGTGCAATTCAGTGCTGAACGGGCCTTTAGTCCGCACAGTAGTTGTTTCCCACAACATCATTAGTTAAAAACTTTATTTTTGAAAGTATTTTTATTAGAAAATAATAAAATATTAATAATTTCATGATACACAGTGGGACAAACAATTACGGCAAATAAATGTTCTTCATTTCCTTCGTTCATTTTCAGTTCATTCCTCTAGTCTTCCAATCTATTTAGAAAATTTACAAAAATTCTCAAAGTCCCTCGAATTGTATTGCAATTGTTTTCCACAAATTGTCTTAATTCTTTCTAAGTTGTTAACAAATCTTACATAAACCACGGCTTTTAAATGAACCTGGTCAAAAATTTGATTTGTGTCAGATTGACAGAATTAAGCGGTCATGTATTTGAATCACGCCGTCCCATCGATTTGCCGCTGTAATTTAGAAATTTTTTTACCCTAATTGAAAACCGTATAAATGGATTAAGATTACTTTGAGGATTCGATAATTTGCGAATCTACAAAAAATTTAAAAAGATAACTTTGGCTGCTTTTACTAAATGCTAGATTATACTATGGTAGAAAAACTAACAGAGAGTCGTGAATTACCAAAGTAAATATCAAATTAAGACCGTAACTTCTACATTAGTGATATTTTTTAAGAATCTCTATGTTTTTTAAGACTGTTTGTGTATAATGATAATAATTTCTGCCAAGGACGATAGCCTTATTTTCGAACTTTGGACAGCTGTACATTAAGTCATTAAGTTTTATGATACCCGTAAAGGTATTTAAATTAATCACCTTTAATCCAAAAACCCCTTTTAATCTGAAGACTCATAAATCTATTAAATTACAAATACATGAAAATGCTACATAGGTTTCCATCTTTATTTTTTATAATAAAAATCGTTTTAGTTGAATCATCTAGTTCTAAAACGTCATACAAGTAAAACACTACATCCTACTTAATTTTTGTAATTTTTAGTCCACTCAGTGATCAAAGAAATTTCCCAAAAACTGTCAGATTACATATGTCATAGATTAATTGCAAATTCAGTCTTTTTATACAATGCCTTAGCTAGTCTTATTATAAAAGGGCCTATAATAAATTGAACATATTCAGGCGTATTATAATTAGACTGTTCTCGAATTAGACCAGTTGTAAGGCAGATGCGGATTATAAATTTTCTAGTAGTTTGTACAGAGGTATGACATTATGTAAACAAGCGCTAAATTAGCAGTNTAGCTTGTATGTTCATTCAAATTAAGTAAATAAATTAATATAAATGTTATACTTTCGAATTTGGTATAATTTTAATATTTTTTACGTAAAAAATTCAAATTTAGTGAAATTTTTCTAGTAAAAAAGTGAATTTCAACTATTTTATATCAATAAATATTGAATATCGATATTGTATTGAAATCAATATCGATACGATAATATTACAAAAATAATATTGTCGATGTCAATACAAGACGATAAATTCAATCATGATTCAATACGATATCGATAATTTACAAAAATATCGGTATCGTATCGTATCAAGAAGCCCTAGTCTTTGGTGCTTGCAACTGGGTTAAATACGTAACATCTGTTACAAAAAAATATATGACGGTTTTAGTAAAATAAATTAAGAACAAAAAATGGTTTCTAGTCAAGTAGATTCTACAGAAATCAAGCTATTTTACTTCATGAGTCTCTACTGCTAATCTTCCGTTGTGGTAAATTAGTCGGCAAATCTATTTTTCATTAATTCGTTTATGTTGCAAAATGGAACATGTATTGAGAAACATATTATTTAACCTATCAGATTTGCTTTCTACTACTAAACCGAAATGAGAAACTTTAAATTTTTAAATATTATGTATTTCTTATTCAAATAGTTATTTTAATAAAATTAATATTTTCACTTTGAGTTGTTATAGGTATCGTACTGTCATACTTTATGTGTAAGTAACTAACAAATTTTGAAATATTGAATCGTTGAAAAAATAACTATATCATAGATTTTCCTAATTATTAAAAGAGACGCATATGTTACAATTACTGGAACTATTTAAAATCAGCGTCTCGGAAAAAGCTAAACTACCTATATCTTTTACAATTGAAAGTTCTTTTTTTAATTTGAGAAAAAAATAATTCTTGTAAATGATAAGGGCATCTTTTAATTATTGTCGATATATTTTCTTAATGGTTATGATATATACTTGTGCAATTTATTTTACTTTCTCTCATGCCAGTTTGAGTTTAAAGCCTCTACTTGAATGAAATTAGCTCCTCAAGTGTTCTTATTAATAAAATTCACGTACTACCTCTATTAAGGTTGTTTATTTTCATTTATGAATGAACGTGGGCTTGTGATGAAACATATTTTATTAGATTTGCTTCCTCTGCCATATCAACCAATTAAACCTTTAAGGAGTCGTAATAGGAAGAGCGACTGGACCTTCTATTAAGCGTTGATATTGAGTCCCATGGGTCACATTGTGTACAAATATTGACCTCTGACAGATACAGCATTCCCATATCCTATTATATTCCTACCTACACACAATTAATCCTTAACTAGCGTAACAGACGGACTGTTAGTACACAGACCGGCTCAATTGACTCTTCGGCGGCCTTAATCCCGAATTAAGTAACGCGTTATGAAATAAATTTGTAGGTATTTGATCACCGAGACAATTAGTTGTTGAGTCCTGCATCATTTCTCATAACTCGGTCTGCAAGGTCATTAATTCTTTTAGTTTGTATAAAACCCGTATGCACTGTATTAAAACTTCTTAAAACATTCGGCGAGATGAATGAAAAAAAATTTGTTGGTGTATTTTGTTCGCTGGAATGATGCATACCTGGTGGTCACTGAGAAGAATATTCAGTGTCAAATGGCACAATTTTCCTTAAATATGATGATGAATATGATAGAAATTTTCTATCTTGACTGCTTATGAGACATGGAAGAATATTGGACGCAGACTTAGAAAAGCTAGTGCATTTAATAAAGAAAATATATTAAGCCATATACCAAAAGCAAACATTACTTTTTAAATGATAGACACGGAAAATGTAGTACGCAGTGATGCTTATTGGAAGTTGGCCATCAAAAACTGCAGAATATTTAAAAGGATAGTACCTATAATTATACTGACCATTCTCTTAGAAAGACCTCGACAACACTGTTGGTCAATAAAAGTGTTAACATATTAAGGTTCAAAACATAAAAGGAATGGAGATCATTCATAGAAATAATATCAAATACGAGAAAATTTAGCACAGTGATGTTTCGTCATCTAATTTCGCCGTTTTCTTTGAATACGGCAAGTATGAGCAGCATTACAATTAATAATAATTCAACCAATGTATATTTTATAATTCCGCCCCATAATTTGAAAAAAATTTACATTTTAAAATTTAAATTATGTTTAGTTGCTTACTTACTACTTATTTGATTAAATGTTCAAACTGATGACAGCCCGCTTCCATACAAGAATAAAGATTTTGTTCGAAACGTTCGCGCACATACCGAAGTATTTCCGGAATGATTCGACGGTTTTATATATTTTACTTTTTAGGTATCCCCACAAAAAGAAATCAGGGAGCGATAAATCCGGTGATCGTGGAGGCCACTCAATGCTGCCTCTTCTCCCAATCCAATTCCGTAGAAAACGTTGATCCAAATACTGACAGACAATTAATGCATAATGTGGAGGAGCATCTTCCTGTTGAAATATCAAATGATCTTCATCATACTCTGGAGCATTTTCAATAATATCAGTCAAGGCAGGGTCAATAGTGTCTTCCAGTAATTGCAAATACATTTGGCCAGTCAAATTACCAGGTAGAAAAAAAAAGGATCCTCCAGCCGGTCACCGAAAATTCCAGCCCATACATTTAATTTTTCCGATTGCTGTGTATGAACCTCGTGAAAAACTCTTGGGTTTGAATCGGACCAATAGCGGCAATTGTGACGATTTACCGTCCCGTTTAAGAAAAAACTTCATTTATCAGAAAAACAGATGTTAAAAAGCTGTGGATCGTTCCCTGCTCGCTCACTCATTATTTCGCAAAATTGCAAACGGCGGTCATAATCATCCTCATGAAATTCCTGGACTAAATGTATTTTGTATGGATGGAATTTATTCTTCTTCAAAATGGTTTGTATGCTAGTTCGATTGATCCCAGACACAGATGTCAGCTGCCTCGTACTTAATGTAGGATCAAGATGAACTTGTCCCAAAACTGCAACTTCACTATAGGTTTTTCAATTTTTCGTTTTTTATTGACTACGTTCCCTGTTTCTTGAATTTTTTTTACTAACTCTAGAACATACTTCTTCCTGACATGTCGATTTTGATGTTGTTCATTAAATAGCTGAGCTGTTCTATTTGCACATTTATTGTTCATAAAGTAAATCAAAATGATATCTACCCTTTCCGCAATGGAATATACCATAATGTTTAATTTTCAAAAACACAATTAAATAAACTACCAACCAACGCTTCCAAATAATACTAGAAAATAATTTGGAATCCACTAATTTTACGTTCATTGTGTGTGTATAGCATTAATTTATGTTTTTTACATTTTTTTGCGAAAGTGATAACAAATCGCCAAAAACCAATGTAACGCAAGAAATACTAAATTTATACCATTGGCGTACTTAACTCGAATGACTGACATTTTTACCGTTACTAATTGTTTGTACATAAGTTTCAACTTTAAAATAAAAGTTCTTAATAAGTATTGGGCGGAATTATAAAATTTAAAGTCTATTGTAAAGAGAATTGTAAAAGTGATGCTCATCCTTGCTTGCGGGTGAAAGTGGCGGAGTCAAATATACCAGCAAAGAATGTCACCCTTTAATCTAAAATCGACGGGTCTGAGCGTTTTTCTACAATCTTGACGCTGTTCCTGAAAATGGCTCTGTTTGGTTTTCATTTGGCCACCCTGTATATCTAAATAATGTTTGTTTTTCATATGTTTATTGTTTAAATAATTTTTGTTATTTAAATCAATATTTTTACTTAAATTGAATTAAAATCATTAAATTTCCTTACTTTTGTCCTTATTAGATGTGTAGCTAGTGTAGCTTAAGAAACTCATTGTGTTAATCCTAGCAACCAGTAAACATATCGTACTGTATCGAGAACAGATTTTGTATAGGTATAATCAAAATAGATCGATTATGCCAAAAAGATTTCATTTAAAATTCTTAGACTTTCGTTAAGACAGTAGAGATCATGCACGTCCAAAATTTACACGTTTATGTTACCCTCACCCATCTAGCTATCCTTGCCACAATATAGTATCTGTTAATAAATATGGCTGACAAAAGTTAATATAAAATATTTTCTGAATCGTTACTTCATCGCTAGGGAACGTATTTGGTTAGAATGATATTACAAAAAATATTTTTTTACAAATATTTTTTCAACAACTTTTTCCTTACTATCATTGCAACAGCAGGGTGTAGTTTATCCTGATTTTTTTTAAATGCTGTGAATTGATTTAATAAAGTTATACACAGATAACCCAAAAGTTAATTTGTGTGCACAGACAGAGATACTTTTTTAAATATCATACTTGGCCTAGTTCATCAAATCAAATTAAATGTAATCCAATACTTCAACTTTATTTGATAGTACAATAATTAATAAAAAGGATCTATTTCTAATTCAGAACTTATCTATCCAAAAAAAAAAAAAATTAAATGTAGAGGGAAATTGTAAAAAAAATCGAAAAGGTCAGTTCGAATATAATTTAAAAATACACTTCTGCACGGCACTGGAAACTGGTCCACTGTAAAACCTGACCTAACGCAAGGCAAAGCATGCAGCATGAACCGACAAAAATTTTAAAGGAAAGGAAAGAAAAAAATAAAATTTTATAACACCTATTTTATATCAACAAATTCAACTGCTTTTGCCCCTATTATTATTATTATTAATTAATAACATTTATTTGTGGTTTTAATTAATAAAATAACTTGACATACCTGATTTTACAGCAACTGTTCAAAATTTGGTTCATCGACGTGTAAACATGTTTGGGCCCGTCTTATCAGTTTCTACGAATTAACACAAATGTTGTCTTGCTTCACCATAACACAAATACTTCAGCATAACACAAGTGTTGTTTTGCTTGACCACAAATTAAATCGATCTGCATCAATTCCGAGTTGCTATACACGTAAGCCATTTTTGTCACTTGAAAAACTAATGTAAACACTATTGGGAATCACCTGGGGTCACGTGGAGAGAAAACGCTTTGCGTACAGCGCACAACGCGAATGACGCGGAAGACTACAGTAGCCCAGCGATATAAGGGTTGTAAATACCACTACTTCAATAATTCTTTTCTCGGAAACTATAAACAATTTTTTTTTATTATAGTGACTCCATTTTTCGTGTCGCATCTTTACCCAATTTTTTTTTTATAAGTTGTGAATCTCACTGTTAAGTATACTGTGTGAATCTCACTGTAAGTTACTCGTAAGCGGTTCACTTTACCAGTTTCGAGCAAAAATATATCTTTTATGTATTCTGGACATTAGTTTATGTACCAAAGTATCTTTAATTTTCGCAGTTTTATCACTTATTAAAATATTTGTATTGTATTTTGAATCAACTTGTGTAATTCACATAATTATGTAAATTATTGACGAAATAAAAAAATAATTCTATTAAAAAATGGAAATATGGCTTTATTTATTAATTTGCAGCAGAAAAAGGCTGACAGTACTTAATAATAATTCTTTGGACTTTCCCTGAGAGACGCTCTCAAAGGTACTGACGAAGACGGTTGGACAAACACTGATGATGTAGTGTTCCACATTTATTCCGTAAACTATACCATACAAGTAAATCACTGACGTGTAGCAGGCCCATTACCAAGAAACATTTCAAACTTTTATCAATACATACTTTATTTAAACAGCGGCAAATTGCAGATCTTTAAATTAGATTTAAATAAACAATTATAAACTTTTGTAGATACCTAGAGTTCTTCACTTTAATAAATAAATTCATAGGAAAGAATACTTTTTAATATGTAAACTGTAATAATAAACGTTATGGTTAATATAAACAAAATATTTACATTTTTATTTCTCACAAATAGGTAATTAAAGTGGTATAAAATTAAAAACCTTCATTAGTTAGTCTTCTAAAATATGAATATTCAAATACCTTGCATAATTATTTTGTTTATATGGACTTAATACCTTCAAAGGTGTAAAATATTTACCGAACCTTAATATACAAAAATAATTTGTAATATTTGCAAGTAACTTGATTCCCTAAAGTTCCATTAAAATATAAGTATAGATATTGTTTTGGAAAATACAAAATGTTATTGCTGTTATTTTGAAAATGTATGTTAATAAAGCTAAAATATTTATGCTACTTATTTTGTTTTTGTTTATTCTCTTAGGTTCTTGCTCAGCAACAAATTCTCCTACAGACAAAAATATGCCGTCGTAGATTTTAACTTTCACTTTTTTAATTTACTTTAATTTGTTATTTTCTTCTATTTTTTTATTTTATTTCTAACATTTTTTTATTGCAGAACGGTTTTTATATGTGTGAATTTATATGAAGAAAACATTTGGAATTTGAATAATCAATTCAAAAACGTATTTTCCCTCTAGCTAAAATATATTTTAATTTACAAATGTTAACTATTATTTAATTCACTGTTACTAGTCTCCAATTTGAGTTCCTTTTCTTTCCTTCCACTTTTATTTGACCATCCCGTATCTTGATTTCGCCCGGTACTTGTTTACGCTACCTGTTATCTTGGTTCGCTCCTGGTATTTTCCAATGTTGGGAAGACGATGATCAAATCTTTGTAATTATGGAATATGGGTTGATCCTTTTGTTTGAATCATCAAGTTCCTGTCTGATCTTTGACCAGCTAAACTGGGGGGATATTCTTTTTTGATAAACTTTTTAACTCGTTTATTTTCAGGTTATGTTCACCTCCGTTGGCTTGATATTCAGGTAAAACTTTTTTGTTTTTATATTTGTACTGCTTTCACTTTGGTTTATAACCTCACTTCTTTGACATTTTAATGTTTTTTTTGAACATACAATCGAATTAACTGACTTGTTTAGTTTGAAACAACGTTTCTTTATTACGTGGCTCAAACTCGACCGACTCTGGGAATTTCTGACAGTTCTCAAATAGATTTAAGCTATCAATGAGTTTTCTAGAAATGTTTTAGAAATCCATATTACATGAAAACATTTTTTCACAAATTGTAGGTTTATACCAGCACTGTTTTTAAATATAATAATAGTTCATTTTTCCTCATTTTCCAAGCTTTCCTCTGATATGCAACATTTATAATTCTGTTGTCGTTTTTGTTCGTGCTTTACATACTAAAAAAAAACATCTCGTACTAACACTTTTAATACTATTTTTCCGCAATGCAAATTTTTTTATATAAATAGAATGACCAATCGACATCTACTGATGTAATATTTGCATTATTGAAATAAAATCTATTTGTAACCTGGTCCGACTTGGTAATTTTCACTCGGTGCTGTATTTATTCCAAAATGAACGAAATTAATGCATGAAATGGTAAGTCACATGCAATCAGCAATAAAATTAAATCAAACATAAATTATTGGGTCTTCTGGTTTCATCTAGTTTTTATACATGTGTTACTGTTTGCTTCCTTTATACCTTTTATATAAAAAATACAAAAACAAACCGTTAAAAGAAATTGGTACTTTTATTTCTAGAACTCATTATTTTCCTTTCAGTTCGTAAAATTGTTTTCTGTATGTAAAAAAGACTGCGTCTCTATTTTGCTTCCTGTCTGAATAAAAAATTTATAATTTTATATTTAGTTATAATAAATTTTTTTGGATTATTGTTAGTAGGAATATTATATATTTTTTGTTGTTTTTATCACTACATACCCATACGACATCATGAAAATAAATTGTAAAAAAATGAATATAGGCAACTCGGCTGAGATAATAAGATCAAGGCTGAACTGATCATGTAGCTCGCAGAATGTTGTTTTCCATAATATTATCACAGACAAAATAGCTATCGCCGCAGACCGCTACTGGAATAGGCCAGCAGTTTTAAATTTCCGAATTGCCGATAGAGTACACCACCAGCAGAATTTTAGGAAGAATCAAATGCAGCGGCCCGCATTCTTACGTGTATCCTAGCAACATATAAACAACGGTTTGGCAATGTTGTCACGTGTACTTACGAATTTATTTTGTACACATTTTTATCAATGCCTGTTTATTGTGTTACTGTATTTACTTAAATCTAGATATTGATAAAACTAATTTAAAGAATAAACAAATTTCTACCTATGTAGTCAACATAGACGATTGGATATTCTGCAGCGGTTATTTAATCATAATTTAGTTAATTAGCTACGATTTTAATTTTTTGGTATTGATATACTGCAGAAAATATATTTCCAAATAAACAAAATTCGTAATAATATTTTAAACAACTTGTTAATATACATTTTTTAATATTTGGTGAGAAATTTATTTAATATACAAGGTGGATTATTGGTACGTCGTTGAATGTAGGTACAGGATTTTTGTTTGTAATAATTAGTAGTCACATTGAACCACTCACAAATATACAAAAATATTTTTAAAGATGATGTTGCAAAAAGAATTAACTTAACCTAGTAATGAGTTGTACCTTGAAGCTAAAGTCTTCGATGTAAGACAACTTTATTACTACAACTGTGTTTGTAGATATCATTATACTGATAATAAGCATGAAATGTCTCATAATTATGAAACAAGAAGAAAACAAAAGTTCTTATCTCCCTTTATGCAAAAAAAATGGGCCAAAGATCATTACAATATTTAACACCTAAACTATATAACACTGTACCTGATTCCTTGAAAGTAAACAATCTATCAATATTATGTATTCAAGAGGAAAATTAAAATGTACATATTAGAAACTCCTCGGGAACAATAAGTAAATATTTTGTTTTTTTGTTTTTTAAATAGTATTGTTTTTCTGTGATGGACATTTTGTGATGTATGTTCATATTTTACTTTATGTTCTTGAAACAAGTGTAAACTTATCAAGTATTGTTTATTCGTATAGCTTGTAATATTGATTTACGTTTTATATACTCTATATTTTCTACGAATAAATTATTATTATTATTATTAAAAAATAAAGAGAAGCGAAGAAAAAACATAAATACAAAAGTACGACTCTTCCTTTATTTCTTTTGACATCAAAATTTGATGGCATAAAATATACGTTTAAAGTAAAAAATAGTTAAAAACATTAAAATTCATCCTTATTGAAATAACACACTGAAGGAAATGCGTTTTATTCTTTATTAGAATTCTATATACCATTATAAGACCATTGTATACTATATGTGACAGTTAAACAGGTGAATATTGGATATAAAACGCGTATTGCTAGCACAGTTGTATAGTGACTATAAACCTTATTCTTTATTAAATTATTGTATAACTAGTATACAACGTTTTTTATACCCTTTACGAAATAATAGCAATAACTGTTATTAAAGTGTTCCATATCGTTATTAGAACATCTAGTACTGGTTATAAGTTTTATAATAATAAATGTATTAAACTGTTGTATACTCTGTATGAGTTAAAAACATATGTCATTAAGTTTTCAGAAATTTTATTGGATAACTGTAATTACAAGCTAAGGTTCTAATGTAAACATACATAAAACATACTTTTAAGCATTAAAAATGATGACAAATCGCTCCCAAAACTGTCCAGTTTATTTTCTTAGCAACGATGCACCCGTATTTTCTTGTATTACATGAGAATTTGCACTATAACTCTTCCACCTTAAGAATGAAGCATCCCCAGAAAGGTTGAGCTTCTTTCCATATAATTTTATTTCCTCTGGTTGATTGACTTTATACCCATGCTCTTCTTTGTCACCGTTAACCTTCTGTTCCTCCATCTTATGTAAAACTTAACATCAGCGATTTCTAATAGGACCTACAAAATAATAATTTTTAAGATTTAGACAAGATTTACATTTGAAAAAACAAAACAATTACAAGCCATAAAACAGTTAGATACTTACATAATAATTTTCCATTTCACACAACGCGATATGATCATGTATCCCACAAAACATGTGCATATACTGTCCATTTTCATCAAACTAGACGTGTGTAAGTCGATGCACAGCGGACTGTCGGAAATTTTACGATTGTTGTATTTTCTCTTCTTGAGTAAAGATAATAAAGACGTTGTGGTTTTGTGTGTTTATTTTGACAATGATTGAACATGTATGGACAATAAAAGTGGACTGTATAAGATAGTTGAGTACCGTTCTGCTTCATGCATAGCATGCTACTGAAATCATAGAAGGGATGAGCTCGTGCGGCGAACCCTAAATCAGCGGCTGGAATAGCCAGGTTTCTTATTGAGTCGGCGCACTTCGCTCTCGGGTCTGACATATGATTATTATTACAAGACTATGAATATAACTTAACAACGATCATAACCGATTATGCACCGAGAGGTGACGATCACTTAACCATTATAAGATGCGTTTTACACGTTAAAAACGGAAACATATTCAGTATAAGAACGAATAATTCTGTTAATATAATTGTTATATACAAATTCGGATACTGGTCTTTATACAACAAATCTTCCCTACTATACAATTGGAACATAAAGTCTATAACACCTAATAATGTATAAGTAATTCATTATAACCTTTATTTCATAGATGCATAAGGTGTATTAAGCACCTTCCAGTTAAACTCATTCTATAATGAGTATGGACATGATTGCTTTTTTTTAATAAAAGTTGTATAATGGTTATAAAAGTTTTAATATGCGCTATACACATTATTCTAGATAAACAGTTTAATAAGCCCATTTCTTTCAGTGCAAACAACGATTTTTATAACTAACCTTTACAACAACATAAGGAGAACATCTAAAAACGAAATAACATTAACACACCCACAATGTTTACAAATTTTCAACATTCAAGTAATTGTGATGATACAGTTGAAAATATGTTAATTAAATTTACTATTTATTGCTTTAAAAACAAATTCAGAATTATCAAACATTTCGTCCTGTATTTTTTCTTTCAATATTTGTAAATTTTGAAGTCTTTAATAATATATTTTGTTGAATGTCCCCACAAAAATATTAGACATATTTTTGACTGAGATAGGGGCTGTTTTCTGGGCACCTAAGGTTTCTGATAATATTTTTTATAGTGTTCGTTGACGGGATCGTCCTCCAAAATAAATTTGCCGACATTTCTGAAGAACTTTTGCACATTATTGTTATTTGAATAATACAGTTTATGTTTTATTTTTCGTCGTCAGAATAACCTATTTTATTTATTTTTTATTTTTTAAATTAAAATGGATTATTCTAATAATGGATAAATCCCATGTATTTTAAAAGGAAGGTTTGTTTCTGTCGTTTTTGTCTGATTGTGTGCGAAAGAGTGACTTTGTCGTCGTAGAAGGCTTTTCTCTCTGTGTCTGTCTGTCTCTCTCTCTCTCTGCTGGAGTTTCTAGGGCTTCCCCAGCATCGTCATGACACCTAGGGAGGGAGCCTTTTTAGCCTTTATCATCGAGCTATGACTTCACAATGCATTCGGAAAAAAGCCGGTTTTTGCTCATAACTTGGAAATGGCTGGAAATATAAACAAATCTCCCCTTGGTTCTCAGTAGAGCACTCGGTGGGTGAGGCAGAGTGGGGCGTCACAATATATGAAAGAAAAAAAAAACAGTATTCGCTTGTACCTCGGAAATACTCGAAATATCAAAAAATCTCCCATGGTTCTGATTGGTGATCGAGTGAAAAACGTCCGAAGTCCGCATGTCTAAAAAAAAATCGGGATCAATGGTGTGTGACATCATAGAATAAAAAAGTGTTTATAACTCGGAAACGGTGCCTTGAATCGAAAAAATAATTTCAAAAATCCCACGCTCCTGGTTCTGATTGTCCCTTCTGTGTTGAATGCAAAAGGTCCTAAGTCCGTATGTGGAAAATAAATTTCGGAAACAAGAGGTATGTAAGGTGATACAGTAAAAAAGGTCTTATAACTCGGCAACGGTGCGTTGAATCGAAAAAATAATTAAGAAAATCTCCCCTACACCCCTGGTTCTGATTGTCCGTTCTGCGTTGAATGGAAAAGGTCCGAAGTCCGTATGTCGAAAAAACAAAAAAGTTAGTCAAAAATTGCAAAGGCAGTAGCGAACGCATTATCTTATCTCTGTAAGGGATCATTGATTGATGATTTGTTGCTTTTTTTAAATAAATTCCGTATTCAACTAATCCTTAAGGTTCCAGCCATTTTACATTGTTTTAATTTTTTTTAACACCTTGTGTCACAAATATGCGCACTACCAACGGCATCCATGATATGCAACACTTGTGTCAGTAATTATTTTACCTAACTAAAGAAATCAACAATAAGAGAGCAGTACCCATCTAAGGATACACAACCTGTATAATACAATTTTTTTAAACATAGGTGTTTTTGTCGTACCAAACTGGAAGTCGACGCACAAATTTAAAAACATTAATTTCAAGTTTTTGAAGTCTCCCATTCCAAGGTGATATAAAATAAATAATTAATTAGTTAAATTCATAGTTTTAATTCTAACTAGATTTATCACAAATATGATTTCCAAACAAAAGATAAGTTCCATATCTCTTTAATTACATAATTGAATGCATCAAATTTATTTGGCAGTTATCATTTGGCAACAAAGCCACCACTAGAACTGCCGCCTATTACCAAGTAGAACAGTTACCACGCTAAATTTTATAGTTGGATGCCGGCTAAGAAGATCCTGCATCCATTTTAGGCTACCAATTTCCATCATTTAACACGCCAGACTGTGGCGATAAGCTATATTGTCTGATATTACTAATAAATAAATTTTATACTAAATATGGATTTCGCCCCAATTAAACCTACTTTCTTAAATGGAACGAAATATTAGCGAATAATCCGGTTCGTAATTAAATTCTCAATTAAATAATACACCATTTCTCAATACCATCAAGATACTTATAAGATTTTTAACATCAACTTTCGCATCTCCGTTCTTCTATGATTTGTATTGGTAGGCACCACTTATGTATGACGCGCGCGCAGGTTTAAAGAAAAAAGTGTTTCCTAACAGTACGTTACTACTTATTGAGTGCAGGTCATGTCTGTTTTTGTGTCTCCTTGTGTTTTGTGTTGTGCATAACGAAATAATTTCTAAGAATCCCAGAGGCATCGCCGTTTTGATTTTTTGCCCGCATTAGGTACATGTGACATGTAGAGAGTCGTTTTCGCTCCGTTTAAATGCAAAGTCTAGCTAACTATGTCGTAGTTGTTTTAACTATCCTGCCCGCAAATTTTTGGTTTGCAAAATACTTGGAGCAGTGTAGTCATAAAGAATTTTTTTTTCTGAATCTAGGTATATGTCATTAATTAATTATCTCTCGTTGGGTTAAACTTTTAACATATGCATCATTGTACATGCTAATAGGAAAGTTTTATCATCGATTATTTGATACTATAATTTTATACTGTTTAAATTAATTATAATAGTTTTGTAAGATAACTAAATAATTAGAGAGAAACTTCTGAAGCACTACTTACTCCACTTTAATTGTTCTCGGCTATCTATAAATCCTTTAATTACATTATCGCAACTTTGTTAACTGAAAGCCTAGATTATAAATGTGAAAGCATGTCAAAGTATTGTAGATTCAACTATGTATCACAAAAAAACCGCTGCTAGGATAAAAGTATTCCATCAAGTGAACATCTGAGTCTCTTTGAATCACCGATTTCTAAAGACGTTTTAAGATACACATTTGGTATTGATTGTATAAGATATTATGTATTGAAGAGTTAAGCCGCGGTTGTTTATCTGATCTTTTACTAGTAATGTTGTTACACCGCGATATCTGTTATTGTTTGGTGATGGCACTGGTAAGGCCTTCGTGCAGCCTTTGGGGCATAGACGTGCGCTACATGATTTCCGCTGGGTACAAATGACTACTAGTCCTTAGTCAAAGGTACAGTATTTCTTTTTCTTATTCAGATTTGTATACAGAATATTAAATATTTAATTGGTATTTTACCATTCAAATTTAAAGCATAATTTGAATTTTTTTGAAAATATTGAATTGTAAAGATTTAAGGAGCAAAATTATTTCAATTTTTTCGGTAATACCTAGATGGCTATTCTTCATGTAATGTTTAATTTACTTTATTTCTATACCTGCTGTATCGTTGACTGTGTTCTTGATTTTTGTCAATCCTAGGAAATAGAACGCGTCTATAAAAGAGCACTGAAAGCTTTTGAGATTAGCCTAATAAGTAGCAACAATTCTAAATTACATTCAGTACTATTAAGAACATTTTGAAGTTGTTCTTTACTCATTGTCATTTGGTACACGGCAAAATTTTTTAAAGGATGTCCCAAAAGTACCGCGTAATTATGCGTCATTTTTATTCCGAAGAGTTGGCATTATTCTGTAGGGTCACATGTTATAAATATGTTGCGATTAGACAAAATTGAGCGCTATACGGCGGATGAGTGGATGAAAATTGTGAAAATTCATTACTACGGAGAGTATGTAGCTGAGAGTATGTGCAAATTACATGGAATTTTCGGTAGAAGGAACGCCCTAAATGAAACAATTGTGGAAATATTATTTGCCAAATTTAAACAAACAAGTTTGGATGCAGACAATAAAAACAGGCGGCCTCCTACTGGCTGTTCAGCTGAAAATGTTGCTACGGTTATCTTCACCTAGATTATTTTATTAGTTTCACTTTTCTAATGTGTTAATTCGATTTAAATACAACACACACACACACCACAGAAATGAGACAACCCCCAAATCCAAAGCCAAAGGCTGTGCGGAAGGGGGCTACACTTGAAAAAACGCGGACAAACACCCATTATCCATCGACATTGTCAGTGCCGACCCCGGGGATCGAACCCGGACCAGAATAGGAAGCCTGGCCGAGAAATGCTTGCCATCGCACCACTCGACCGACTGCGCTACCGTGGCAAATATATTATAATATTAATATATAAATTTTGTATGTGTGTGTGTTTTTGGTTTGTTGTAGATTGTATTTTTTAATTAAATTGTAAATAGTATCATACAAATCTCTACTATATTTTTTTATGTGTTATCTTGTACTTTATCTCTGGCTAGTTGTTGGTAGACACTTGTTATATATACAATATCAGAAAATTCTCAGGAGTCGGTTCTCACAAACTAGTACAATGCAACACACTTTGGAATGAATAGAGTTTGAAATTTAATAAATTGTTTATTCATAATTTTGTTATAGTATTTTGATTGAAGACTTTATAAACTCAAATTTATGAATACCTTTTTAAAATAGAATATGTTTTCCACAATAAATAAATTAACAACAAAATTTGCCTCTTTCTGCAAAGCTTACAAATAATATAAGGACTTATTAAAAAAATTTCTATTAATTAATTTTATCTATGCAATCCTTACATCTAAACAATGAAAATTAGTCAGAATTGAAATAAAATGGCTGTTCGTTTGACAGATTTTGTTCGAGCTTTCCGAAATAGTGAATTATTTAAGTTATCAGTGATTGTATTCTGCTTATTTTTGTACAGGTAAGTCCTGTGGTTTGTTATTTATACTTTGCAAAGATTTGATGCGATATAAAGCATGATTTATTTGGAATAGCTAGCGATATTTTAGTGCACTGTGTTTAAGGTACCTGTTACGTTGTGAAATTTGTAGTTTTCTTCGCTGGAAACTACGTAGAAGCCTTGCAGACTATTTATGGGGCCACTGGAAACTGCTTTGTACTTGCTTTCTACTGCTGGTAGCGGAACATTTTCATGGGCTGCCAAAATAGTCTTATCTGGACTCTGGCCAAACTATAGATTTACTGGCAAGTATTTAATTTTCTTCCTTGGACTCTCTCTTCTTGTTTTATTTTTAATTTTTCGGGAGCTGCGTCTCCACGCTGCACATCTTGCAAACCCAAGCCGTAACCAATCAATAATTTCTTTGATTTTCTCCACCTTCCTGATTATTCTGTCCCTAGCTATGCTTAAGGTCCATGCACAGAAATTTTCAATCTTTGGATGTCCTTTTTAAACACTTTTCCACACCACTACTTATAACTAACACATTTTTAACAATTGTCCTTTTACTTTTATTTACAATTCTATAAATTATCTACTAAAATATTCTTTATTTTCTGTTTTTTTTTAGGTCATCTATGGGTATTCTTACAAAGCCACCTTTAGCTTTGACATTTATGAAATTTATTACAAAATTTGACATTTGATAAAAAATTTGTATGTTATGGTTTATGTTGAATTGAGATATCGTCTATAAGTTTACTTGTTCCTGCGATATGTATACCCGATTAATCTATAGACTTTAAGCTTTCATTTGATATAAGTTACTTTAGGTTTAAATTATTTTTTCTTTATGTACTGATTACTAACAAATGTTGATGCATTTTTTGAAAATTTATTCTGTACTTGAGAATAAAATTAAAAGATTATTATTTTTATATTATGTAATATCATTGTTCATTACTAGTTTTATATCCAGAATTTCCATATTAACCATTTTATACCAATTTGGTGTTGCTATAATAATAATTAAAATGTATGCGACTTTAAGTTCGGTCAGGCAATATTTTCATCTGAGTTTTTACATTAACATTTCAAATTCATTACAATATGTTTTTTTAAACTATCGCAAATTAAATTTCTTGTTATTCTAATTGCAAAGTTTATGAGTTTCATTTTTCAATTATGTACTTGTAGATTTTAATTCTTGAAAAGGTTTTTTTAATTATGACTGTACTAAATACCATCAAAAAGCGCTCACACCTGCCCTTTGCTTCCCACATTGTGGACGCCCCTGCCTTCCACTCTTGACGTGTGTGATACCACAAAAACCGCCTGCTTGATTGGGCGCACTTGAAAGGTTTTTTGTCCGAATTAACCGCACCAATAAGCTAAATGCACGGTAATGGTTTTTTTTTAACAACAATAAGCCTAAAGAACCCATTAGTTTACAAATAGTTGGTATAATAAAAACTTTTAAGACGTTATTTGAAAGATACAACCGGCGTGTTTTTCAGTTAAATGGCACGACGTATATGGGCTCGATGGGTATAACAGTAAAACCATAAGGCTTCTATATAAAATTGGGTACCTATTTTGTGATTTTCTGTAAGAAATAATGTTAGCTAGATGCATAAAAATAGTATTAGATAGTCATAGTAATTAGAGGGTATTGTGTTAGTTAAGAACAAAAATTGAAATCCCACAATAAAGACCACAATGTCGGTATAGATGTCGCTACACGAAATAAGTTTGTAACAAAACCAAACTCATCTTCTCCGTGACATGCGCAGATCAAGAAAAGAGTCTGCACTAAGAGTGACAAAGACAGACAACCCCGATAGTAGCGCAGGTACCTTTTTTGTAAAAATTTTACTTAAATCTGGTAAATACAGTTATCTAGTAAAAGGTTTATATTGTATATTAAAATAAATTACCAAATGACCACTGCGCATCTGTAACTGGTGATGAGATGAATTTAAAAAAAAAGCAGAAGGGTTAATATAAACAGATAAAGTTGTACAAACGTATACCATTCACTAAAAACCAGGACCAAGTACAACACAAAAGTAGTTTAAGCCTCTTATCCTAATTCTGACAGATCGTATTCAGCAGGATAGGAAAGATGCATATGGACAAACATGTAATCTGTTTACGTCTCTGCCGTGTGATGGAATTTGGACAACTTTACTAAAGTTGTTTCAGTAATATTTACAGATGATGGGTAGCAACTAAATGTATACCGATATTTAAGCTCTTTAACTTAATAATGAAAAGATTTCGGAGTAACAGAATGCTGTATAAGAGATATTCAGGGTATTCCATTTAAAACTCTTCATCAGCCTATATATCTCGAAAATCAAAGATATACTTGTAAATCCTGTAAAAAACATAGTGCACGTCAATTCTGAGTGAAAAATACTTTTCACAGATTTCGCAATCTAAAGAAAAAATTGCGATGACAGAAACTTATTGTAAAATAAATATTTTTCTAAAACTGTGGTAAAATCCTAAATCTGAACACCATGTATAACTAATTATTTTATCCTGTATTTGTGTAACAATTACTGAAAATGCAAGAGGGTTTTCAGAATTTAATTGCCTTCAATTGTTTTCTAGAATAACGCAACCAAGATACATCGGTGATGGTAATCGTACACAAAACTATGGGATATCTTATTACAATTTATTAAAAATCATTCTTCAAACTTAATTATTAATTTTATACATTATTAATCTTTATCTTCTTCAAAGTACTCAACTGAATGTAGTTCCAATGACAGTCTAAGAGTTGTAAAATTGTAATTAGTTTATGCATATCTATTAGACATACGACTGAAAAAAATATACAATATACTTAGGATAAGAAATATATTTAGATTGGTTCAAAATCTGTTAGGGGTGTTTGTAAATTATGAAAAAAAAATTTAACTCTGTCCTCTCTTCCTAGATCAGTGCCTTTCAGGAAAGTGATTTTTGACAGTTGATATCTGGTTGAAAAAGCAAAAATTCTATTCTGCGGCATCAAAACAGGGATCTGTTTTCGAAAAATTATGTAGTCTCCCTAATTTAATAATGTTTAGTTCTTTTCAACAAAAATAGATTTCCTAAAACATATCCATCGCCCTATACAACGATGTTTATATTATGTATGTACATCCTTAAGTATATCTATGAAATAATAAGACAATTTAGATTAACGTAGGTATTCAAGAAAATTATTAATAGAATAATTTAGTCTATCTTCATAACTAATTCTAGTACATTCCTGACAATTCTAGAACAAACTGAAATAAATAGAGTATTCAACAATAATAAAGAGGAAAAGGAAGAGATAAATATTTTTTTGTAATTTAGAATTATGTAATGCAATTTAAAGAACTTCTAAATCGAATGCTTAATGTCCAACGTTATTTTATATAGTTCCCGAAATAATCAAATTTCTCCATAAATTAAATGTATGCCTTGTCTAAAAAAGTAAAAATAATAATTAAGTTTCACAGATTCTTCTCAAGTCGGAATAACAGACGTTCCTGTAAGGACTCAGTTGGTATAATTATTGATACTACCAGAGTCAGCACTAGTCAGAGGAGTTTTGCAAAGTTGGCAAACCACACGACGCCAGCAAATGGGTGAAATGACATTTAGTGCGCTCTGTTTGCGAAATGAGACCAATTATCAGAATGCTGCTCTACTATCGTAGCAAGTAGGACAAATATATTGGGAGGGATTCTGCGATCTCGACATTGCTGTTTCTCAAGCAATAATAGACAAATAAATCTAAATAGATTTAGAAAGTAAAGTTAATAAAACTATTGAATTAAAATAAAAGCAATATATTTTTTAACTATAGAGAGAGTGTTTCATATGAGATGGAAAACCGCTTAATGGATTCCTGAGATATAATTTGGGGACTCAAATAAAACGCATTTATCAAAATAAATCAGTTATGATTTATTAATAAAAAATTATATATCTTATTTGAAAAAATCGTTGATAAAAATTGCTAATTATTAATTATTATATGCTAAGTGATAGCTCCAAAACTAAGAAAAGATCAACTTTCAAGTATTCTGAAAATATTATAGAATGTTGTTTTTATTGAAAATATTTTCATGAATTTGTTTAACCAATCAAAAGAATATATTTTGGTAGATGATTGACATGGCAGCATTTTTGCTTTGGTCGTTACTTGCAACTGTTTTCTCTTGAAAATACCACCGAAGCTATATACAGGGTAGGAAAGTACCGATGGTCTATCTGAAGTTACGTGAGAGCGATAAAGTAAGCCATAGAAATCCATGTGATAGACAAGGATGGGTATAGTGAAGGCGTCTTATAGTCACCGCCCATTTCGCCCTTCCACAAATAAGAAGTGGATATTATATGTGGAAGGGCGAAACGGGCGGTGACTATGAGACGCCTTCGTTATACCCATCCTTCTCTATCGCATGGATTTCTATGGCTTACTTTATCGCTCTCACGTAACTTCAGATAGACCATCGGTACTTTCCTACCCTGTATATGCCCCTGACCAGAGCTCCATCTTATCGCGATCAAACATTGACAAATAGCAACCTGATACTTTTGTTATTCTGTTTATTGTTCGTCTGTTTATATGTACTACTTATCTGCACCCCAATATTCGGTTTCCATTCAACTGAATAATAATAACAGTTGCACTTTTTACAGCAAGAAAAAACTCAACTTCTCGGATTACAAATACGAATAGACTAGCCTAATTGAAATATTAGATTATGCGAGCATTAAAAAACAGTTTTTTAAATTCTCAGAAATGCACAATGAGTTCAAATCTGCTTAAGAAAGTTACAAATGGGATTAAATCGTGGAGAAGATTTGGGTCAAGTTTTGATTCACACGTTTGTAGACAGTGCATTTGGTTGGCTTGTGGTAAACCAAGCGTTGTGAAACAAATCGGATTGGGGAAGATGGAATAAATATCATATTTCTTCTAGGGTGTAGTGTAAAGGCAAAGGTGACGAACTATTAACATATCTCGTTATTAGTTAATATTGTGAATATGTGTTTTGTTTTTCAGTATTTAATTTTTTTTATTGTTTAGTTAATGATGATAGTCAATGAGCTACAGTAGAACGTTTAAATTTTCTGTGAAGGTGTAAGAAATTCCCAACCAACAAACGTTAAATAAAAAAACCTCTGTACTTATCATTACTTTTGATATTAAAGTTTTGTCATTTGCTAATTAAAAAATAAAGTTGCTCGAAGATAAAGAGCTAGTTTAAGTTGGTGACAAACCATTGCTGGTTAGGTTACCCGAATCTCAACCTTATCATTGTGGCACCCAACGTGGGGCCTCGACTTATTACTGGAAACATTTATCTGAAACAACTTCTGTCATAAAACTCAATGCGTGTTTTGTATGTGTCTTCTTGTGAATTCTGGAACTAATTCATCATACACTAACATCACACCCGGTTTTTGTAAGTAAATGAACAAAATTATCGGTTTTCTACAGCATAAGGTTAACTTAACACAGCAGGGTTTACTACTGGTCAATGAACTTATGTTCTGGAGAACAAGACGGCTGACGAAATTCAGCAAGTAGTTATGACGCCGGAAATCTTGCAGAATCTTAGTGCTTCGTTTAACCAAAATACTAACATTGCCACGCCAACAGTAAATTATGAAAATTTTTCGACATGCACAAATCGTTTCGACGGAACGAATAAACAAGATGTTCCTGCATTTATAGATTCTATTATTACGGCGTAGAAAGCAAATTAGTGACGAAAATGCTTTGAAAGGTTTTCTGGTGCTTTTAGAAGACGAAGCTGTCATTTGGTGGCAAGGACTTAAAAAGACAACAGCTACTTTCGTTGACGCAATCAAAGCGCTAAGACATGCATTTGGGTATTCAAAGCCTGCTCATCAAAGCTATCGTGAGTTATTCGGTAGATTAAAAATAAATTATTAAAATATGACGATATCATAAGTAGTTAATAATCACATTTCCTAAAATGTCACTGAAAATACCTACTTGACATAGAGTGATAGATCTTGAACAATCAACTAGGTATTTAATTATATTTAACCTCTCAAAATACTAGAAATTCGACGACACTGGATATATTGGAAATTCGATCACTGTTTTTAATTTCCAGTGGTGTGCAACTTTTTTTCTTAAAATATCATTGTCTTATTGACGAACTATTTTGGGGTTATATTCACACTTTAATAAATAATGGTAGAACTGCAACTACAGGTAACTTTATTCATATTATTGAAAATATCGAAAAGATCAATGAAAGATTCTTGAAAAATCCGAAAGAATCATTGCAGAATGCAAAATTTTTACGTCAATGTTTTTTTTCTACATTTTGTATTAAAACATTGAAATTAAAATTACTAGGATAACGTCTACGATTTTTTTTGTGAAGCGAGCAGTTATCTTAGAATCATTGAAGCCCGCTAACGGTAGTATAAGTCAAAATGAATCATAATTTGAAATAAAACGGGAAATATTTCCTTTCTTAAAAAATCTCATGAGGCATTAAAAATAGCGATCTAATTTTAAAAATATTTAGTTGCGCCGAATTTCCTCGGTTCTTAGTGATAGTCGCCCATCTACATATGCACCATTGGTCAACGCATTTATATCATCGTTGTGCCTTCAAAATGCGACATCTGCATTTTACCAAATTGTTAAGTGGAGTTAAAAAACTGTTTCTTGGCATTTTTTATTTGAATTACAACAATTATTTTTTATTTTACCGCGAGCAGTCACATTTCTATACTTTGATGCCGTTTATCGAATGTGCACAACGTTACGCGTTTTCCTGAAAATATGCACATATCGCATTTTGAAGGCGCAACGAGGATATAACATTTACTGAAGTATTTTTAGAAATACTATTTTGGAAAATGTATTATTTTTTTCAATTTCAACATTCTGTATCTAGAAATTGAAGCGTTTCCTTCATGGGACAATTTTTTCCTATTTTAATCAATCCAATTAAAATTCAAGTTTGATCAATTAACCCTGAAGCTTGTACGCAGTTTTTTTTATCTTCTGAAGGAGTTAATACAGAAGCAAAAAAAATTGAGTCATCTGTTATTATAAATTAGAGAAAATAATAAATGTAATTTAGGTATAAGATGATCCAAATTAAAGGCCTGTTCTCATTACACGAGAAATAAAAAAACTGCACAATGCTGCAAAATTGATTATCATTATATTTCCTGTTTACATTATTTTTCCGATATCCAATTCATATCTGCCAATCAACAGATGTACAAGGCAAGAGGAGGGAATGGCAAAACAATTTTAAGCGATATTTGCCCATTTAATGCCTGCTGAAAATTTGACGAGTTCGAAAAGGTCGCTATAGCGTGAATGAAATGTCAGACTTCGAAACTCTGATGCCTATATTCAATAATAAATTTAAAACTTGGTTTTGTTATCAATATGTTCTTTGAACAATATGTAATATTTCCCAGTTTCTTTACCCTTTTCTCAGTATTAACCAGTTTTTAATTTTCTTATATATCCTAAATCAAAGTAATTTTAAACCATACCATGCCATACCATAAATATGTAATTTTTTTATTTTTCCACGGTTTCCAAGTTTAAGTTTAACTTGGACACACTGTAACTAATTTATAATTTATTTTCAAACTATGTGACTGAAGCGAAGCTCTTGATTTTGTCGGATAGGTTAATGATATGTAGAACAATCTTTCTAAACAGCATTATCGCCATAGCCATATTGTACTGTTAAATAAATTTATATTTTTCGTATCACATCACTTAAACTTTTAAAAATCTTACCGTGATAATGGGTGCTTAACATCTAGCAAAATTGTTGCTTCTTCTAGAGCGCCTCAAAGCTTTGTGTTGGGACAATTGCTTTTTAATACTTATATTAACGACATTAATTCTAAATCATGGTGCGAGGCAATGGCGTTTAAAATTACTCATTTCAGTGTATAACACCTAATAAGGACATAATTAAACTTAAAAAAGATTTAACATCATCCTAATTTGAGATAAATGAACTTAGTAGACTGCATAATCCTCTATATCAAATTATCTACTTAAAAACCAGAGTATATAAAAGTGTGACAAAATGAGAGACCTTGTATCCGAATTAGCTGCCCCTGGTTATGTGGCACTAGGTTACATTGTATAAAATTATGAAGGGTTTTCTAATGTGAATACTTTACTTTTATAATTTAACACTTATGTTCGGTCCAAATTAAAATTCTGTTATATCTAAGCCGACATATATGCATGTTGATGTACTCACAGAAGATCTTTAAAAATTTGTATTTCAAAGAAACAAATGTTCACCCATATAGTATTCTTCAAGGTCATATTCTTAAGAAGTTTAATCAAGAAGATATAAGAAAATACTGTTTCTGTAAGTACTTCTACAAACTGTTAAATAACAAAATTGACTGTCATAAAAAACATAGACTTTCGTCCTTCATCACTATATACTTGAATCATTAATATATTTTAGCTTAATATTCCATGAATAATGTGCCATAACTTTAATACCCTTAAATTGGATGTATTTATTGCTAAACTTTGTAAAAAGTCAGTGACTTTTAACATCGAAGTACTTCTTTTGTGTTTTTTTTTTCAAATTTAAAATCCTGTGTTGTATACATGTTTTGCAGTATTGTGCTACTTTTTTAATCTCAAAAGTAAATTGGATATAAATTTGTATATACTTTCCTTCATTGTAATTGGGTCTCCTGTAGGACAGTGTATGTCATACACCAGTTAATAAGAAAATCAATATGACTATGAATTTGCCGAGAAATTTGGGAAAAGCTTTTAGATTTAATGGGAAATTGTCTAGTATCTTTAACGTAAAAATAATTAAAATCTTTCCGATGTCAGTTGAACATGTATAAAAACGCCTAGTAATAAAATTCAATGAGTTTCATAGGCATCCCTAAAAAAGTTTTCTACTAAATTAAAAAAAAAAGGTGTTTCGTGAAATAGATATACTAATGTAATACAAAAAACGATATAAAAGAATATTCCTAAACTTAAATAAAGTAAAAATTTAACATTAGCTATGTTATTCCTAATGCTCATGGTCGGAAATAATAGCCTCATACGCAGGTGAGATCTTGTCGATATGTTATCGCTTCATCATTAACATATTTTCTCTTATTTTGTTTAATCTTGGCATTTTCTAGTTCTACTAAGTATTTTATTTTATTTTATTTTTATGGTTTTCCTTGGTGTTGTACTGTGTCAGTGTGTTTATCGACTGTTTATTTCTTTAAGTGGTTTATTATAGACGTATTCTTAACCATAACCAAACTTTTCTTGAATGATACCCTCTTGCGAGGCTACTTCGCTTACATGAAATTATCTTTAATGCTCATGCTCAGTATTGACATAATTTTAATTTATTTACTATAAAAGTCAATAGTCTATAAATTTAAATATATAAATTCTATAATAGTTTTGTCACTTGCACTGAAGGAAATGGGCTTATTAAACTGTTTATCTAGAATAATGTGTATAGCGCATATTAAAACTTTTATTACCAATATACAACTTTTATTAAAAAACTCCATACTCATTATTCAATCAGTTTAACTGGAAGGTGCTTAATGTGCTTATGAATCTATGAAATAAAGGTTATAATGAATTACTTATACATTATTAGGTGTTATAGACTTTATATTCCAATTGTATAGTAGGGAAGATTTGTTGTATAAAGACCAGTATCCGAATTTGTGTATAACAATTATATTAACAGAATTATTCGTTCTTATATTGAATATGTTTCAGTTTTTAACGTGTAAAACGCATCTTATAATGGTTAAGTGATCGTCACCTCTCGGTGTATAATCGGTTATGATCGTTGTTAAGTTATATTCACAGTCTTGTAATAATAATCATATGTCAGACCCGAGAGCGAAGTGCGCCGACTCAATAAAAAACCTGGCTATTCCAGCCGCTGATTTAGGGTTCGCCGCACGAGCTCATCCCTTCTTCCCTTCCAAGATTTCAGTATCATGCTATGCATGAAGCAGAACGGTACTCAACTATCTTATACAGTCCACTTTTATTGTCCATAGATGTTCAATCATTGTCAAAATAAACACACAAAACCACAACGTCTTTATTATCTTTACTCAAGAAGAGAAAATACAACAATCCTAAAATTTCCGACAGTCCGCTGTGCATCGACTTACACACGTCTAGTTTGATGAAAATGGACAGTATATGCACATGTTTTGTGGGATACATGATCATATCGCGTTGTGTGAAATGGAAAATTATTATGTAAGTATCTAACTGTTTTATGGCTTGTAATTGTTTTGTTATTTCAAATGTAAATCTTGTCTAAATCTTAAAAATTATTATTTTGTAGGTCCTATTAGAAATCGCTGATGTTAAGTTTTACATAAGATGGAGGAACAGAAGGTTAACGGTGACAAAGAAAAGCATGGGTATAAAATCAATCAACCAGAGGAAATAAAATTATATGGAAAGAAAACTTAATGACATATGTTTTTAACTCATACAGAGTATACAACAGTTTAATACATTTATTATTATAAAACTTATAACCAGTACTAGATGTTCTAATAACGATATGAAACACTTTAATAACAGTTATTGCTATTATTTCGTAAAGGGTATAAAAAACGTTGTATATTAGTTATACAATAATTTAATAAAGAATAAGGTTTATAGTCACTATACAACTGTGCTAGCAATACGCGTTTTATATCCAATATTCACCTGTTTAGCTGTCACATATAGTATACAATGGTCTTATAATGGTATATAGAATTCTAATAAAGAATAAAACGCATTTCTTTCAGTGTGGGGTTTGAAACTTCTTAAATATTTCTAATATTTCCAGAATATCCGATATATAAGGTCATGACAAATAAGCCATTTTTTGGCACTTATGTCCAAAGCACATAAGGTCGAAAATCGATCTGGTAAAAATATTGAGAAATTCTTCATGGCGATGTACACTATAGGGTTGCCTGTTATTTGGCGTATGTGACGTCACTACTAAAAAGGTCTATTGAAATATGAATGATTAATAGAAGGTTCCTATAATAAATTAAAATCACACCAAATTCCGTATTGCTGCACTGCACTGCTAAGCCATGTGCTGGCAACTAAATTTATAGCCAGGTGGCCCAGAGCATTGACTGTGTTTGTGCCGCGTTTGCCCGCGCGCGTTCTTCAACTGGGCGACCAGACCTGTAAAATGTGTATGGCCAAATAAATATAGTAACAAATTTTTCAAATATTTCAATGCCGAGTTGCTGCGTCAGCGACCAAACCTGGCACATACTGCCAAGCTCTTGGTTCTTCAATTGAGATCGGAAAGACTATATATTTTTAAAGGACCTGTTTTTTCATTAATTAATATAAATAGTAATATAACTAGTGTTTTGGAAAAAGATGGCATTAATTCAAGGACTGACAGAACATAAAAAAATAAGCTTTTTTCCCCTAAGAGCTTAAGGCCTATCGTCTTCTGTTTCTGAAATACAAACTGTTAAATATGATTTTTTATGATCAAATATTAACCATGTCTTTTCTAAGTAACAGTGTAATGCATTCAAAGTTGTAAGATTTTTAATGATTTAATGTCAAGATTATTAATTTTAGATCATTTAATGTAACTCTCTAACTACGATGCTATCCAGTGACGTTTTATGATAACTTTTTTGAGGTAGGAACTTTTACAATGTATGTCGTATCCTAATGTATTTTTAACGTTCATTTCTACATAAAAATGTACTTTTATTGAAATTTGCTGGTATCTCACTGATTTTGAACGCAAGTGACTGTCCCAAAAACAACTAGCTTCTGCTCCGTAATGTAATAAGGACTATCCGAATGCGAATAGGTCATAATTTAAGGATGACCCTCTTGGATGAAAATAAACCAAGTTTAATATTAAGTTTCCTTAGTACAAATCTACACAAATAAGTTTGCATCTGAGATAAGTTGGTTCATAAATGCACGCTTGAGGCGGTCTTCCTCAATCTGGCGCAACCTGTTTGATTTAAGTCGGTTTATTTTCATCTCTGAAGTAAGATTTAATCATTTCCGAACACCCTTTATATTAAGGAATAGAAACTGGTCGACTTTCGGCAGTGAATTGCAATTTACTACGCATTAACCACTCTTGGAAACTTACTTGTACCAAATTTCAATATATTAAACATATTAAACTGTTTTTCTGGAAATGGCTTAAATTTGATTTAAAACATTTTTTGATCTCTTGTATCTCAAAAACAAAAGACGATAAGTCCATGACCCATAGGAAAAATCCTATTTTACATTTTGATATTTTATCAGCGCATGATTGTATGTTTCCAAAATACCCTGTATACAGTGTACACATTTTAGAGATCGGATGGAAGGAACCTAATTCAACTCAGCCTCGTGTTTGGCATCTAAGAAGGATAATAAACGTATAATACCCCCAACAGGATGTAGGGAATGATAAAGTGAAGTCAACAGCGCAATTCAAGTCCAATTTAGAAACTTAAGATGGGTTACACGTCCACGACGTCGTTATTATCCATACACTACACATCCTGACACAACCAGTTGATGCTGCAAACAATTGAATGTATCAACAACAACAACTTAAACGTGTTTATCTAATTTAATTTTTATTCCATTGTGGCTAAATTTAATAATGTCCTTGCTGTTTTACATTTAACGGACCATTCGTCAAGCGGCGAAGTGCACAACGCAGTCGACAACACGCTTATAAAAACAAAATAAACAATGTTTCGAAAGAGACCGTTAATTCAAATGATGGGCTATTAAACAGGACATGATAACAAAAGATGTATAAACAACACTTAAAAAGGTGTAATTTAAATATTAAGCTCAACTTTTTAATGTGCTCTTGTGTTACATATCACTGTCATTTGTACAGGGTGTACAAATATTCTGCGTACATGGAACTACCACAAATTTTTGCAGACATGGAATCAAAATAAAACGATATAAGTAAACTTGCTTATTCAAGGTGTTTGCGTTTAGTCATAAGAGGACATTGTTGGAAAACAGAAATTTAAAGATTTAAATAAAATTTGTTTTTTGGATTTTATGAACTTGTTTTCGATGGGTCTTTCTCAAAAATTATTGGGTATGATTACCATTTTTCAGTCACACACAATTCAGTAAAAAAAGAGAGAATATCGCACTCAGTTGAGGAATTCTGAACTTCACAAAATACTATTTTATATTTGTTACAAAGCAAATAAGATTGTTCATCACAAATATGTAGGATTTGTATCAAAATTGGATTGGTGATGAAAAAATAAAATAAAATAATTAGTTATACGAAAATGATTAGAAATACAAAAAAAATACAGGAGAGAAGAAACAGTAAAAATAGCTTATATTGACGATAAAAAAAGAACTGAAGTTATAAGATCTCCCGTAAATGAAATTATAAGTTTGTTTACTAAAATGTGGGGTATTTTTCCCATTTTTGGAATTGTAGTTAGTTCGATTGCTATATCAAAAAATGAAACGTAAACACAGGTATACTCTTTCCGATATCAATTGAAGAACCAAGAGGATGACAGTATGTACCAGGTTGGGTCGTTGATGCAGCAACTCGGCATTGAAATATTTGAAAAACTTGTACCCATATTTATTTAGCCATACCCATATACAGGTCTGGTCGAACTAAACTTGGAGGTGGTAGAAATCTATACGCCCAGTTTAAGAATGCGAGCGCAAATGGAATACAAATACAGTTGCATTGGGCTACTGGCCAATAAATCTCAGCCGTTGACAAGTGGTCGACAAATTGCCCAGCAGTGCAGTGCAGCAATCCAGAATTTGGTGTGATTCAGGTAATTTTAATTTATTATAGGCACCTTCTATTAATCATTAATATTACAATTGCGAAATGGAGTAATAATATTATTACAACATGGCATTTTGGAGACCTTTTGAAATGAACAAAACGAAATTTATCATCAATATAATAAAATTAAAATATGTTGTTGGCCAAATGAACATGTAATAGAAATTTTCTGCACATTGTATACAAATTATTATAATTTTTTACCTTCATCAGAAAACTTTTTTAGGGACGCCTATGAAACTCATTAAATTTTATTGCCAGGCGTTTTTTTACATGTTTAACTCACTTCGGAAAGACTATATTGGCATACCAAATTTAATTTAAATCGGATAAAATAATTTGGCAAGAGAATAAAAAATATAGAACTTTGATACTCTTAGGCGGCTAAATGAAGCAACTTTGAAAGAGGCAAGATTAGGTAAATTGTCTTATTTTGACCCCAGAATCTGTACTAGTTCCACGTACAATGGGACACTCTGTGTTATTAGAAAGATAAAACTTTTCGACTTAGTGGTGCTGCATAATTTTTTTTTAGAAAAATATTGCTAACTTTCATACCCCATCATATGTCAGTACCTCGATAGCAATGCAGAAATTATTTCAATTGTGTAACGACATAATTGTTAAATCAGTCAATTTAAAAACTGACGATTATTTTATTTTTATCTTCATTCTGAACAATAAAAATTTGATGTTCGAAGTAAAAAATGGCTTAAACATTTCTTCCTTAAACCAAAGTTTACTCAGTAACATTGCGAAAAATATATACGGGATTTAACTTATAAAACACCCCGTCCACTTGCCTCGAAAAATGTGTTTATAAATTGTCTCCGGTATTTATTCTCAAAATTGTACCAAGTGAACCATTTTTTATGTTACATTTTGTAAACTTAAAACCGACAAAACTTTTTAAATGTAAATTGAACACCCTGTATTTTTCGCATCATATTATAGAAAATCAAATTCTCTTTTCACCGCATTGTCAGGGTTATAGTTTCGATTTTCTCAGTTATTTGCGGCTTCCTCATCTCAAAAATATTACCTACTTACAAAATATCATCATGTGTGCCTTGAAAGACAAATATTGATATTGTAATTCAGTATTTTACAATTATCAAGTATTTGCTCGACAAGAAAAATACAAAATAATTATTCTATTGAAGATATTTTGAATTAATTTTATATTCATGGGCCTTTCGCCATGAATCCGATTTATTACCTGCATTTCTATGATTTAATATTTTGCAACGTTGGAAGAATTTGAAGAATAGGACGCCAATGAAACTCGGCGAGGTACATCCAGTAGCGTTCTTTGTAAAACATTGAAATGTTTTTTTTCATGGTTACGTTACTAAAATGCTTTGTTCCACATTTATTGCACTTTTAAATAATGAGGAATATAAAGTAAATCAAGTTTTAAATTATAATATTCTTTCTTCCTTCAACTTTATTCCAAATATCATAAAATTACCTGATTTTGCATTTAATAGTTATTTCAAATTATTTATGTTTGCTATACTTTAAAAACTGTCACGACAACATTAAAAATTAGAGAAAAATTCTAATAAAACCAACCGAAACCATTTTATTAATTATTCTGTTTCAGTTGCAAAATACCAAACCATAGAAACACAGGTAATAATTCTGATTTATGGTAATTGTTCCATGCATATAAAATAAATTAAAAATACTTGACATTTGTAAAATATTGAACTTCAGTACCCATTTTTTTCTTTTAAGGTACATTTAATAATATTTGTAATATTATTGAGAATGGAACAAAACCGCAAATATCTAAGAAAATCGAAACTGTAATCCTTACAGTGCCTATAGCAGGGAAAAGAGTATTTAATTTTCTATAATATGGTGCTTTGAATTTAAAAAGTTTAGTTGGTTTTAAGTTTTCAAAAGTTAAAAAATAGTTCACTTGGTATAATTTTCTTCAGGTGATTTTGATAGTGGAGGTAGTGCATCTTATGTTCTTCGTGTGTTCCGACAAGCAAATTAAAGCTTCCAGAACGAAGGAAACATATAAGAAATTTTCGAAACGCTTGTATCTGTCAAAATTTTTTTAAATGTCAATCTCGAAAACGGTTAGATTTAGGTGCAGGGAAGCTGTGATATTTTTGACTTATTTTTAATTTACGTTGTGGACAATGCATTAATATATGGGGTGTTGCATTTAAAATAACGAAGCTGATAGCTATTTCCGGTATAACCGGAAGAGAGTATATCTGATTACCTTCGTAAACAAAATGTCAATGTCAGATTATTTATGGTTTCCTCGAAACGTCACTTACCGCGAAGAACCCTGTATAGTGTTTTCTTCAAAGGGTTAACAGAGGACATGAAAATGAATAATTTTCACCAAACATTGGATGTTACTTTTTTTATTGTTGTATTTTCAAAAATATTTTGAATGGAAGTAGAAACTTTTGAAACCGGCACTGTTGCGTAGAGTGCACGCAGCAATTCCAAGGACGTCGCAGCATATTTTTGCCAGTGGAAATGTTTATTTGGGACTGAAATTAATTTAAAAATAATAAATATCTAATCGATATTAGGAAATTATACAAAAATTGCTGAAAATTATTTCTACGAACTAATAAGCATGCTTCCAAGCGTCGGTGCTATTGATAGGCATCTGTCTAATTTCATCGGCTGCATCAAAAGTACTCTGTTGAAGATCGGCGGTGTCGACAGAGGGTGTTCAGTACACATTTTGCAGGGTCGGCCTAAGCGCCGCGTAACTAACTTTCTAGAACACATGGCAGCTTAGACCATAAGTTGCTTAATGTAAATTGTTTATTTTCACCTCCTGTCTTACCCCTTTAAAGGAAGGCACTGTGTAAAGCACTTTCCCTAATTTAATGCACATAAAATGAGCTGTCATCAGCTTATTAATTTTGTATCCACATTTTTCTACATAAATCTCGTTAAATAACGTTTAAGGCAACATTTTCTATACACCAAAGGATCGGCTAGACAGAAAAAATAAGCAAAACTACTGAAAAATCCAAATTTATAATCATATCTGAATATTTCGTTTTATTAAAATCCGTGAAGTCAAGCAACTTGTAAACAACTAAGTAACAAAACTAATTACTATGCCGACAAGGCTGCGGTTTGTAAGTGGTCTAATTAAATAAAGTCCCAGTCCTAAGAAAAGAGGACGAGGCATGAATGGGCGCATATGAACTATTTGACTCTGTAATGATATAATAGAGTGTGGTGCTTACGATCTTGACCCTGCAGATGGTTCGCCTTCTCCATTCATGCTCTCGTACACTGTCAAATTGACATTTGACACTTTTAATTGACGGTCATTGATTAAACACGCGCTAAAGCGGATATGATTCATTTATGCAATCTGCTAAATCTTTAATATGTTTCGCTGGAAATTATTTGTAACTGGAACGGTTGTAAGAGTGTGCATTGTGTATTGCGTGACGATTAGGAAGTGACTAAGGTTATAATTGGCTGTTCTTTTAGCGCATAATACCTCGTAGTAAAAAAATTAATGAAAAAAATAATTGCAGGTAAAATTGTTGGTACTCTTCCAATAGCTATAATATATTCGGTTGAGAAAGATATGCAAAATAAAGAAAGGAGGAAATTATAGATGCACGATATTTAAAACGATCGTAAAACTATGGGAAAATGTTTACTCTATATGAAGAACTTACCGACGATGAACCAAAGTTTGTGACTCCTCCAAAACTCTATTCTGAAATCGTTGAAACTTGTTTTCAAATCCACAAAATAGAAGTGGATATTTAGATAGATAGATACAATTTTTTTCCCGAGTTGAACAAAAATGTACATATACTGCAATTATTGTATTCAAAATTTTACATGAGTAAAATTCACTTTACCATGATTACTGTCCCTCTTTATATATATTTCAAGTAGTAACTCTCTTGAGAGAACCAATAAACTAACAAATCACCTAGCGAGCAAACTAGTAACTGAAGAATTTGTGACTAAAACTATTAACTGAAGAGTTTTCAAGGAGTCACATCCTTTGGTTTAGAAAATATCCTTCGTTTGGTTTTCTAGCTCAGATTTATTGGATTTGAGGATAGATATTTAAAAACAGAAGTTAGGGGCTTCAAAAATAAAAAATATAAGTTCCAGAAAATAGTTTCCAAGGACTTTTATTCTTTGATGTGGAACATATACATTCTATGGTTTCTAGCTCAAGTTTTTAGAATTTCAATTTGGGATTTGAAGGTTTGGGGTAAGGTTTTGAATGGTTTGAGGTTAGATTTTTATGCGTAGGTTTATAGCTTTAGAGTTAGGAAATAGGTATAAGCTCAAAAATATAGTAATTATACCCATAGATTTAGAAAAGAGCCAGTGTTAGTCTTAGGTTAGGTTTGATGAATATGAGGTTATGTTTTTGGGTTTAGGTTTAAGGTTAGAAAGTATTGTGAAGCTACATGATTATTTTCGTTGTTTAATCAACCTTAGATATGAAATTCTTGATTTTTTTGTTTTTAAATATACAGGGTGTGCCATTTAACATTACCGCTGCCAATATCTCCGAAATGAAAAAATTAATTTTAGGAAACAGGAATTGTTAGGTCCCTCGAATAGCTTCAAGTTGTAGTTAGAACTGTTAGTTCAAATCTTTCTGTATAGATGGCGTGGCGATACTAACATTTTTTTTGATCCCTGGAACGTGGAAATGCAGTCCATCTCAAAGATCGTTAAATTTAGAGCAATTTTTGTAATATAAAGTTTTTCCCAATATTTACTTGTTTTCGAGACATGTCGACTTCAATATGCAAGACAAAATATTATTTTAAATATTTGTATAATGACTTTATTCATACCACATACCATCTAACAAACAATAAATTATAAAAAAAAACAAATGATCAACGACAGAAAAAAAATTGTACAATTATAAATCTTAAAACTAGTATAAATAGTTAAACTGAAAGACACAAACTGATAAAACTGTAATTATTGAAAAACTGATATGTGTCATCTGGCATACATGTTTTTGTTTTATTTTAAACAAATGACATGAGCCATCTATGACTGCATTTTTTAATAACATTTGATAAAATACGGTTCGTCCCTTATAAGATTTACCATTGTACAATTTTTTTTTCTGTAGTTGATCATTCGGTTTTTTTTAATTATTATTTGTTTGTTAGTATGTGATGTGAATAAAGTCATTATAACTATATTTTAAAAGAATATTTTGTCACAGTGTGATTTAAATAAAATAATAGATTGTCCTGTTACATCATCATATTTTAAATCTTTGATATTGAGGTTGATGAGTTCCACTCGATTTAAAAAATTGCTATGTAGATATATCAAATTTTCGCGCCAGAATCATCAAATTAAGCATATTTGAATAAAAAAGAAATTACCATTGTACGATTATATTTCCTACTATGCGTCATATCAAAAAGAGATAAGACTACAAGAGTATATTTTTAAATAATGTAAGTATACTGCTTAAAAAAGATGACTAGACTCTTTTGTATATCTATCTCATTACAGAACTTTATATCCCCTTTAAAATAATTTTAAAAGATATTTTGGGAGCTCAAAAAAAATTAATGACCACCACCACCAACATTTCTTTAGGCCAAAACGGAAAATGTAAATATTGATTAGATGAAAGAAATAAATATAAGAAATAAATCAATATACACAACATTGCCCCAGAATATGAACGAAATGTCTGTTACATCCAATAATAATCCTAAAAATCATTAAACCGCAAATATTAGCACTTCTCGTGGCAGTGCTAACAATAAGTCTTCGAATACAAACGTCAAACCAACAAATAATTCCCCCTAATCCGAATATGAGCTGCTCAATCAAATACCAAAAGCAGTTTCCAGCACAATAATAGAGATGTTAGTGTAACAATTCACTACAAATCACCCTTCACACCAAACCAGGCCTTTGCGGAGAAATATATAAGGGTCACGGTGACTGTATAGAGGCCAGATTAACACGTATGTTTAATAAATAGCAGTATTTGGCAGCTGTGCTGGAGTGGAGAGGGGTAGTTAACCCCCGTGAGTGGACCAAAGAAGGGGCACATGCGATTCCTAGGGGAATCGCTAACAAAAGTTGTTAGGACGATTGTGCTGCCTATTGTTGTGACACAATGCTACAAACATTTGTAATAATATCGATGTGCTTTTGAGGTTTGTACAAATATATACAAATGCCACACCAAATTTTCGTAGGCTTGTCGTAGTTTATGGTATGGGATTTGGTCGGTGGACGATTTTTTAAGATTGTTAATCCCAGGCATTTCCGCATGGTATGAATAAATTAATATTGGACCATCTGGGAACACATGGGGCGACAGTGTTGACAGCACATCTTAAACTAAGATATTATTTATGATTATTTTCCTTAAGATCACTAATGGCGGTGATTAATTTTGACTAATAAATTGAGGAAAGTGTTAGATGTAATCTTCTAATCTTCACTTTTTGTTATTAATTATTGTCGTGGAATATTATATCCAAAATTGATCAGAATATTTGATTATACAGGGAATTATATAGGGATTACCAAAAATTGTTGTAATAAACTTCAAGATTTAATCAAAAAACGAAGAAATATTTATATCAATGCACAGTTTAAAATTAATTTTAATTGCGTCTCTGTAAAGTTTACATTTAAAAAAAATTAATGCAGTACAGCTATTAACAAATCTCAATATTAATAAAATTTTGTGTCTAAGCTAAATCTCACTTAAAGTCTTAAACTTTACTTTCTGTACCCACCAAATACCGGAGTTAACTAAAAAAATAATTTTTATCAAAAATTTCTAAACTTTTTTAATGTTGATGTAGAAGATTTCTGCCAAAAAATAGTTTTATAATACTGGTGTATTAAAACATTTATGGATAAACCCATTAGAAAAAGTTACCTGGAAACATATCTCTTTCTTATTAAAAAGGTAATTATGAGATACTGTTGCATTAAAACATTTATTCATAATACCTAAATATTTTGAAAGATATTTAGGTAAATTTCAACAAAGGACAATTCAACTTTCATAAGCGTTCCCACACTAGGTTACAAATTGAGAAAGACAACTGATAAAATGGAGACTGGTTAATAGCTGGGATTCAAAACAGACAGTAAAACAGAATCTGGAGAAAGCCCAAGTGGTAAAATACTATATTTAGGCTATATCCTCTTCACAGTATTCCATGCTGAAATCTAGTATTTGCTAAATGAACTAGCAAGTCCCAATAGGGTCAAGCTATGTTGGAGGCCAGAACATAAAGGTTTGAATTAAATAAGAAGGCAAATAAACTAGCAAAATGGGATTTGAATCAGCTTTCTTAAAACCAGAACAACAGTTTGGCACGGGTTCATAAAGAACATTGACAATACTGAGACTCAAGACCGCAGAGGCACGGAACAGAAAAACTAGCATGATTAAAATCAGGCTCAATGAAGTAAGACTTTTTAACTTGACACTGACGACTACGGACACATCCCTACGAAATGAAATTAGTAAAAAATCTAACCTGTTGTTGTTGGAACTGGGGAAAAGGGTCGGAGATGGTTACGTTGGGTGAAGACCAGGGTTTTGCTTGCCAGAGATTACCTACCAATATTTCTTATAATTGAAGGGTTTAGGGCAGCGGATTTTTCGACTTTGTATACAAAGAACAAATCTTCTAGACCTATAAACGGACAGTTGGAAGCATACTATACCGGAATTGGTCGATCCACGAGCAAAACAAATAAATAAATAAAGTAGTATCATCAAAGGTATCCAACAATGTCAATATTTCTCTTAATACTAAGGGCTGATTTTTCCACGTCGTATTGAAAGTATTTGCGAATTAAATCTATATCTGTCTAGCGATATCAAAGAGTCTACATTTTATCGGCAGTGTTGTAATTTTGAAACATGATGTAACTTGAAACCTGTTTCGATTGCTTTTACTTGCTGACTCACTACTTGTTTTACTTGTTGTTGACTTGTTGTTTACATGTTCACTTATTGATGTTATTTTCTTACTTACTTACTTACTTTATCAAAACAAATGACATTTTTTGTAGAATGCCATTTAAAATGAAAACTGTTTATAAAACATTTTCCCACTCACTTAATCAGTTTTTGAACCTGCTATAATTACTTTTCCTATATTTCTTGAGCTTTCTTTTGATACACTAAAAAAATTTCACTCAAATTCCACTCAATTTTACTCAATAATGTATCAATTTCTGTCAATACCCTATTGAGTGAAATTTTCACTCTATTAGTATGAGTACAACTGAGTGAAACTATTGCATCAGAAATGAGTGAGTTTTATTCAAATCCGAGTTACTGCTAAATATCAATTGATCGACTTTTGACTTTATTCTGAGTATATAAAACCAATTTAGAGTTGACTTTTTCTCTAATATGATTTATATTTAACTATCATTGAGTCATTTTTTACTCAGACTTGGTTTTTAATTAACTAAATATTGAGTGCAAAAATAAATCACTCATAAATGATTATTTAGGATATATAGTGTTGAAATTAATTGACATCGCCAGGCCTCCTCTTGTCCTGGCTCAGACCCACCACTTGAGACCCGCCGCCGGCGGCTAAGGCCTGTTCTCTTAGTGATCACGCTTTTCTGGAGCATCTAACGGGCCCCCATCAACTGTGGTCGAGATTACAGAAGCAATATGTAAGTGGTGCCATCTTCACGGCGCTACTCAAATTACTCGAAATTAATATACATTTAAACTCACCCAGTAATGAGGACAAGTGTACCAAATACGAGTTTACTTGAAGAATTTATTTAAGAAATACCTATATTTAAGTAAAATGATCAACATGATCAATATTGAGTGAGAATGTGCTCAATAATTTCACTCAATGGATTTACTCCTAACCTTAAAAGCCTGCACATACATACGCGGTGGCGGTGGCGTTATTTGAATTCGAATTTGAATAGAAAGACCGCTTGTACCGCGACATGTATGTTTTGATTCATTTGTTTCTATACGTTACATTCAAACGCTATCGCGTATGTAAGTAAGTACAGACCTTTATTCCTTTCACTCACACCGATTTTTTTACAGTGTAGGATTAAGTTTCTGTTTCGTTTTTTTCGCCTTCATCTTCACTGAACTAAAGCTGCCAATTTTTCTAAAAAAAAAGTTTCTGTACGTTACTTTCACATAATTCTGTACAAATATTTTTCCAAATTAATCTTTTCGTATCAAATTTTGTTGATTTATGGGTTTGACTTATTAAATTTTGTTATTCTTATTTCTTTCGTAGATCGAATACAAAGTAATTATTTCTTGACATTATCCATTGATGTAAAATGAAAAGTTTGAAAATTTTCTAGTATCGTTAGATCATGGTTTGGCAAATTTTGCTGTTCCAATTAAGTGAAAGTACGTGCTGTGTCTTCTGAAATAACGTATTTGTGCTGAAATTCATTCCTTGACAGGTGTTACAAAAGAGTATCTTTTACATCAAACCTTTTTTTTCAATATTAAGAAATAAACTTATTTATGAAGTATTTTTATATAGTTCCATGTGAATCTATAACGTTGAAAATAAATGTGTACTCCTATGTAAATTTTATCAGTTTAAATTTTTTATGTGCTTGTTAAATGAATTTCGTTCCTGCAGCTTTTCGGTTTCAGAAAAAAATTGAGTTTTCACAGTGTGCTTTTTCTTTGTTCATTATTTTTGTGTTAAACAATACAATCCCATTACAATACATATACAAATACTGAAACTGATGCTATATCCGTTAGTATTACAGCAATATTACAGCTATTAGGGCATATTCAAATATGCACAGGAGGTATATGTTTTATTTATGATTTTCGACCCATTTTCATTACTAATTATTATATAACACTTTGCTCTTTACATTTCAGTAGCCAGGCGTCAGTGGAAATGAAACGCGGGTAAGGTTTCCAAAGGTTAATCGCTCGAAGACATGCAACACGCAATATAATTTGAATTAAAATTATCTACCAAAACAGCGGCTCATTAGAGTCCTAATGATATACGGATCATTTACATAATTTGGTATCTATTTTATAACCGGTGACACACAACCCGTTTTACTTTAAGTACCGACTTTCCCGGGTTCCGTCAAAGCTTACGACTCTCATTAATACAAACTGTTTAATTAAAGTAAATGTCGTCGCTTCTCAAAAACCAGCAGGTCACAGTTGAGAGTTCAGGTCGGACTCGTGCCTTCGAGCAGCTGGAAAGATTAAAGCTTTCTTCCGTTCGGTTGTTACAGAAATTAATAGAAGACGCGGCCAGACATGCTGCATCAAGTACTTTGCTCTGGTCAATTATTTAATTCACTGTGTTAAATTGAACGGCATTTGGTAAGTTTTAATGTAACGAGCACGAGTTATAATAAATATTATGACCCCACTTCCTGTGCAACTACCACTAGCCTTAATTGGTTAAGTGAGAGGCTGATGTGTAGTAAAATGTCCACCGACCGACACGGAAAGAAAACTTCAAGCCGGTCGTTCAACAGTCTTAAGAGCCACGTTGTGCAAAGTAAAGGGTATCCTCATCTAGTCCCAGATAATAAGTAAAAGCTAAATATGCTAAATTTAGAATCTAGGTACACACTGAAAAAAAAATCACTAGGGTTAACAGCAAAAAGTTGTATATAATAGAGGACAGATACACAATTTCAATTGCAGTAGCTAAAATATTGTAGTTACGATTGAACTGGCCATCTAACTCTGAGTACTAACACTATTTAAAGTTTCTTGCTGTAATAATTAAACTATGTTGCTACTGTTACTAAGACTCTCAGCTAAATGTACACTGAAAGAAATTAGCTTTATTCTTTATTAAATTCTATATGCCATTATAAGACCATTGTATACTATATGTGACAGTTAAACAGGTGAATATTGGACATAAAACGCGTACTGCTAACACAGTTGTATAGTGACTATAAACCTTATTCTTCATTAAATTATTGTATAACTAGTATACAACGTTTTTATACCCTTTACGAAATGATAGCAATAACTGTTATTAAAGTGTTCCATATCGTTATTAGAACTTCTAGTACTGGTTATAAGTTTTATAATATTAAATGTATTAAACTGTTGTATACTCTGTATGAGTTATGAACATATGACATTAAGTTTTCAAAAATTTTATTGGATAACTGTAATTACAAGCTAACGTTCTAATGTAAACATGAAACATACATTTTAAGTATTAAAAATGTTGACAAATCGCTCCCAAAACTGTCCAGTTTATTTTCTTAGTAACGACGCACCCGTATTTTCTTGTATTACATGAGAATTTGCACTATAACTCTTCCACCTTAAGAATGAAGCATCCCCAGAAAGGTTGAGCTTCTTTCCATATAATTTTATTTCCTCTGGTTGATTGACTTTATACCCATGCTCTTCTTTGTCACCGTTAACCTTCTGTTCCTCCATCTTATGTAAAACTTAACATCAGCGATTTCTAATAGGACCTACAAAATAATAATTTTTAAGATTTAGACAAGATTTACATTTGAAAAAACAAAACAATTACAAGCCATAAAACAGTTAGATACTTACATAATAATTTTCCATTTCACACAACGCGATATGATCATGTATCCCACAAAACATGTGCATATACTGTCCATTTTCATCAAACTAGACGTGTGTAAGTCGATGCACAGCGGACTGTCGGAAATTTTACGATTGTTGTATTTTCTCTTCTTGAGTAAAGATAATAAAGACGTTGTGGTTTTGTGTGTTTATTTTGACAATGATTGAACATGTATGGACAATAAAAGTGGACTGTATAAGATAGTTGAGTACCGTTCTGCTTCATGCATAGCATGCTACTGAAATCTTAGAAGGGATGAGCTCGTGCGGCGAACCCTAAATCAGCGGCTGGAATAGCCAGGTTTCTTATTGAGTCGGCGCACTTCGCTCTCGGGTCTGACATATGATTATTATTACAAGACTATGAATATAACTTAACAACGATCATAACCGATTATGCACCGAGAGGTGACGATCACTTAACCATTATAAAATGCGTTTTACACGTTAAAAACGGAAACATATTCAGTATAAGAACGAATAATTCTGTTAATACGATTGTTATATACAAATTCGGATACTGGTCTTTATACAACAAATCTTCCCTACTATACTGAAACATATTGTCTAAAACACATAATAATGTATAAGTAATTCATTATAACCTTTATTTCATAGATGCATAGGGTGTATTAAGCACCTTCCAGTTAAATTCATTGATTAGTGAGTATGGAGATGAGTGCTTTTTTTTAGTAAAAGTTATATATTATAAACATTTTTAATATGCGCTATACATTATTTTAGATAAACAGTTTAATAAGCCCATTTCTTTCAGTGTAGTTTTAATTAATTAAAAGTAAGTGAATTTATTATAGATAAGTAGACGTAATGCTCTAGTAATTTAATATTTCAGCGGCAGCAAGTACTAAGTATCAGATAAATAATGAAATTAAATACTACTACAGCACGAAATTAAATTTTTAATTATAATTTTTATTTTTAATAAAACATTAAAGACAAGAAAGTGAGTTACTATAGAAGGTATATAAAAAAGGTAAATACCCCAATATATTCAATTCCAAGAATTAATTATACTATACAGTGAATATTAATTGTTATAAAAAAAGTTTTCTTTCGAAATCGGTATCGGTAATAAACTATTAGTCAAGTGTATGTTTGTGATATGATATTTTTAATTATGTACCTACCTACTTAATAGTTATTTTTTAAATGAACCCCTTTTCGTGTGAGGGTTTGTTTAATAATGTAATTTTATTTCAATGACAAAATATCCACTTAAAGTGTAGTAAATATGTCACAATTGAACAATTAAGCTTCAAATAGACTACAGGGTCGGAAAGTCCCCATGGTTCATCGGCCGTTACGTGAGAGCGATAAATAAAGCTATACAAATCTGTGCGATAGAGAAAGATGGCTATAATGAAGGCGTCTAATAGTCACCGCCCATTTCGCCCTTCCACAAATAAGATCCACTTCTTATTTGTGGAAGGGCGAAATGGGCGGTGGCTATTAGACGCTTCCATTATAGCCATCTTTCTCTATCGCACGGATTTCTATGACTTACTTTATCGCTCTCACGTAACGGCAGATAAACCATGGGGACTTTCCGACCCTGTATACAATATTGCATGCCAAAATAACACTTTTTACAAGTTCTTCATTATTATTATTACTATTTTGTTAAAAAAAACATCAACTTTTTTAATACCATATGGATTTGCATGCATGCCTTATTTGAAGTAAATAATATAAAAATATAAAAACATATGCATGTAATATAAGGGCATATAAGGCATAATAATTATTTCTTGGGAAAAATCACATCACATCAGCATTTTTTTATTATATTTTATTATATTCAAAACTACATACTCACAAAAGGAATCACGAAGTGTACCTATATTATACCAGCACAGTGATTTATTACGCAGACTTAGGGTTATGTCTACGATGAATGTCATCGGAACACTTCGCCTTTGTTCGTGATGCAAATGAGCGGAGAATGTTTTTTTATTACTTTTACAACTTGACGCCAAAATGGTTTTCTTGTGGATAAAATGACGAGCACATAACAGAGAAATGCACAAAGCAGATAAATATTATTACAGACAATATACATTATATTAATTTTCTTTTAGAAGTCACAAACTTTACCCACAAAACCTTTCGCATTGTTTTTATTTCACATAACTGGCTAATATGGAGGAATCAGAAAATTCCTGAATATCATCAATTACTTTTTGACATTTTCACTTTTCGTCCTTTCCCTATCTCCTTCTTCAAATTATATTTTGTTTAACTTATCGCAAATAAATCACAAAACTTTTATTTAAAATATTATAAACTGCTCGTTATTTTGTCGGTTTAGTGGTTTCACCGACAGCCGACCGTTTTTGATTAAGTTCCTTATTAATGAAACTGTTTTCAAGCTAATTTTGTAAACTTTAGATTAATAATAACATAACATTTTATAAAATTCTTACCGCGAAGCAAAAATAGTCATAGAGACGATAGAGAGCTTATTTCATTATTCACAAATCTTAAAACCCCCACATGCACTAAATATAAGTGGCCAAAGCATTTGCGTTAGTCATATACGGTCTACATGTTATGTTACACTAAATAAATCAATATAAAGAAGCTTACAAAAATTTAACAATTCACCACTTTACCTCATTCATCATCTTATATTCCCTTCCCTTACAGTTAACCTGTGGTCATCTGGTAGCAAGGTTCGAATCGAGATTTTATACCTTTAGTCTACCAACTAATCCAGTTGATTGCAATTGTTTTTACATTTTAGGTAGGTAGGCTATGAAAACAAACGTTTGTTTACTTGAATTAATTTGATAGATACTAAAATGTTTGTTTTCACTTATGGTGCTTGTATTGGATATTAAGTAAAATCTAAAGAAAAAATGCGGATTTTTAATAGTTAATAATTTTAATAGACATTCATTTTGTGTATGGATTTTGTAATGGGAGAGCACTAGCGGCACCAAGAGAATACCAAGGGAGATACCAGAATCGGAGGCAACCTGGACGTAGAATATTTTCTACGGAAAATGGAGCTTTTAGAAAACAGCGCGGTCAAGGAAGACCACCAAATAATTTTGAAAATACCTTAAATAAATTCTAATTAATATAATATAATTCTAAATTTTCAAATGTAAACATCAAACTATTATAGAAATGGGTTTTTATAAAAAAAAAAGAAATGGACTCTACATTTACTTCGATAAAATGCTTCGTTTTCGAAAAATATCTATTTAGATGTTATATCTGATGTCCATCTTCTTCATTTCAAACTGCAAATTTAGAAACCATTCCAATTATTCCATTCCATTTAGAAACCATCGTTCAAATCACAAACCGTTTGTAGACTGTTGGCATCCGTACATACTTAGTAGACATAGTTTGCAAACTATCAGTAATTTACTACAGAAACAAACCTGATATACACAGTAACCAACTGAAGATTTGTAATGAATCAGATAATAAAGAAATTATTAAAAACTAAGAAACACGTTACAATAATTGCTCAAAATAACTGCCATTTTGTTGAATGCACAGCATAGTTCTACGCCTTATTCAATGAGAAGCACGAAGAATTTCAAATTCATTGTTCCTTAGCATATTAGAGGCCAAATTTATTTTTTCTGATAATTCTTCTCTGGTATCTATTTCGGTGTTATAAACGATACTATTTAAATGTAACAATCTTGAGGATTAAGGTCAGGTGAACGAGGTGGCCAGGCAATGGGACCGCTTTAATCTTGGTCCAATCCACCTTTCTGGAAAATATTCGTTCAACCAGTTTTTCACATTCCTATACTATTATGAGCTGGAGCTCCATCATTCTGAAAGTACATGTTTCCTCTAATATTCAGAGGTACATATTCCAATAAAATAAATAATTCATTTTGTAAAAAATGGAAATAAACTTACCGATTTGGAATTTCAACAGGTCCAATTAATTTGTTACCGATAATCCCCGCCCACAGATTAACCGAAAACTTGTGTTGGAAATTATTGTCATTGGCCCAATAGTGGGTATTGTGAAAATTAAGAGCTCCATTTCTGGTGAAAGTCGCCTCATCGGTCCAGAAAATTAATGAAAGCAAGTTTTCATTATTAATGATCCACTGAGAAAATTCGATCCTACGCATAAAATCTTTATTTCTTAAGTCTTGTACCCTCTGATAATGATGATAAGGATAAAGGCCTTGGATAGTGACCATTCGTGAAAGCTAAAATGAGATCTTTTGATTAGTTTTAATACACGTTTCTTACATTATGTACTGTTGTTCGTGGAATATTAGTGGCATTTTCAAAATTATAATCATTTGGTGGCCTTCCTTGACCGCGCAGTTTTTTAAAAGATACATTTTCCGTTATTCGTCTATGAACTGTAGAAAATATTCTACGTCCAGGTTGCCTCCGATTCGGGTATCGCCTTTGTGCCGCTAGTGCTCTCCCGTTACAAAATCCATACACAAAATGAAAGTGAGCTAGCTCATAATTATTAAAATTTTGCATGTTTTTATATGAAAGTGAGCTAGCTCATAATTATTAAAATTTTGCATGTTTTTATTTTTTCTTTAGGTTAGTACCAATACAGCACCGTAAAGTGAAAGCAAAAGTTTGAGTTTAATAATCTGTCAAATTAATTCAAGTAAACAAACGTTTGTTTCATGGCCTACCTATCTATTCATGTAATCCTTTTTCACTACTGAGATTATGTAATAAAATCGATTTTTCTCGAAAACGAAGCATTTTATCGAAGTAAATCAAGAGTACATTTTTTTTGTGAAAAACTCATATCTATCATAGTTTGATGTTTAAATTTGAAAATATTGACATAAAAGAAATTGAGGGCGCATTTTACCCGTGAGCCCCCCTGCCCTGACTAAAATTTTTAAACAGTTTTAATGTAGTTTGTTAGAACATTTATTGAATGTCCAACATACTAAAATTGATAATGATACGTTAACTGGTTTTGTAAATATTTTGAAAAATATTAGTGAAGCCCCTTTTAGGGGGGCGTAGCTCCCTTAGGTAACATATTTCGACCCTTGTTTACTGGAAAAAATAATCTTATATTTGATATTATAATCTACTGCTAAAGTATTGCACACTAATTATGGAACAGCCTGTATACAAAAATGAATGAACTGTGCTACTTTAAGTGAATTATAATTTATAATAAATCATTGTATACAGCTGTGTAATCACCTAGTTTATCAATGAATAATCAACTAAGTACTAGAATAATATTTAATTGAATTAAAATAAAGCTTTTTAATTACATATTTAACAATATTGTACATAGATTTACATTTATAAACAAATGCTACAAGCATGATTTTATGCATTTAATAAATATGTACAGGGCATTTTCAACAAGAGTGGCACAAATTGAACAAGTCTTGCATAAATATGACATTAGTTATATGTTCTCCCTTTATTAATTTATGTCCAAGTTTACTAACCTTTAATAGACGACTAACACGTTTTCTCAAAAGGTTAAACGATATAAGCCCTGCGTATATTTACATACTGCGTATTGGTATCCCACATGACTCTATAGGTACCCCCTTTTTTAACTTGAGAAGAAAATGGGAAATAAGAGCTAAAAAACCAGGGCCTTTTGTTTACTTGGACTGAGGAACCTTTTTTTTTTTTTTTTTGGATTAAAAAAATCTTTCTCGTGCTACTGTTGCTTATTAATTTAATTGCGGCTCAAACTAACCAATTCCCTTTGTTCGGAAAATGCTAATAGAGGTTCCCAATATCAAAGTGGATCAAGTTTCTCCAAGAGGTGAAGGCAAAGTAATGTCTTAAAACTATATCCTGTCTTGAAACTTCTTAACATCTTACTTATTATAGAATTATAGTCCAAAAATTACCATTTTTCGATGCATTATCAAATATCGATTCCAATGAAGCAATTGAATCGGAACTTGAATTACTTTCGGAGATGTTTTATTCTCAATAGAATATTCAATGTTTGCTTCCACCACTGAAGTAAACTCCAAACTCCATCTCCTTTGATGGGGGTAATGCCTACTCCTGAATCATTTAAAATCATAGCAGAAGAGCGTCTGAAATAGTAGCTCGTATAAACTTTCGGATGCAGCAATTTTAAATATGAGTAATTTGTAGTGCTTTTTATTTTATTAATATTAAACACTTGATTGACACGTACCCAGTGAAATATCTACAAGTTTTAACATAAATAGTGTGCCGAGAATACGCATAAAATGACGAATATCTCCTAAGTATGTGCCTTACTTAGCAGAAATTTTGATGAATTAGTCTAGAGCATATTTTGCATGTGCAATTAGTGATGAGTTCATTTGGTGGGGGAAGCATATTTCCATCATCTATCCAGCCGAACATGTGTAGGTTTAACTTTGCAGCGTGGCTATTTAAACAGTTTAAATGGCTAGAAAAACATGTATTTGTAGGGCTGCAGAAGTTAAGTGTGGTTCATTTTGCTATTGCCGAAGGCAAAGCACCTGCAAAAATGGTTATAATGAGCCCATTATTAAAAAAGAAATNACTTTCGGGGGTGTTTTATTCTCAATAGAATTTTCAATGTTTGCTTCCACCACTGAAGTAAACTCCAAACTCCATCTCCTTTCATGGAGGTAATGCCTACTCCTGAATCATTTAAAATCATAGCAGAAGAGCGTCTGAAATAGTAGCTCGTATAAACTTTCGGATGCAGCAATTTTAAATATGAGTAATTTGTAGTGCTTTTTATTTTATTAGTATTAAACACTTGATTGACACGTACCCAGTGATATATCTACAAGTTTTAACATAAATAGTGTGCCGAGAATATGCATAATTTGTATGTGTCTTACTATCAGAAATTTTGATGATTTAGTCTAGAGCATACTTTGCATGTGCAGTTAGTGATGAGTTCATCTGGTGGAAGAAGCATATTTCCATCATCTATCCAGTCGAACATGTGTAGGTTTAACTTTGCAGCGTGGCTATTTAAATAGTTTAAATGGCTAGAAGATCATATGTTTGTAGGTCTGCAGAAGTTAAGTGTGGTTCATTTTGCTATTGCCGAAGGCAAAGCACCTGCAAAATGGCTATAATGAGCCCATTATTAAAAAAGAGATAAACTAATTAAAATCTTTAAATAATTGTTGTTATTTATGTAAATCTTATAAATATCAGTAATAAAATTAATGCTTGTCTTTGTCTTAATAATAATAAAATAAATAATAAATAATCTTAATAATAAAAATCTTAATAAAATCATAACGCGTCGCGCTCTTGCGCTCTTCTTATAAGGAATGAAGTGATTGTTAAGATGCGAGGAACAATATCCGGTAACTTTTTTGGCTTTTCATCGAAGCTGAATAATAAAAAGCCTTTTAAACAAGTAAAACCAGCATTTTCGTTGAAATTTCACAAGTTTCTAAGCTGCCATTAATTGTTAAATAAATAAATTAATAAATGGAACTTACCTATCTTGTAAAATAAAGTTCATGCTTTAAAATGAGATGTAGTGCGTCTCAATCCGTCCAATAGAACCAGTGATATGGTAAAACTGGTGCGCGCGGACACGGAAAATATTTGCACTAAATTTGCAATAACTTTGGTTAATCTTTTTTTAATTTTCAAAAAAATATAAGTTCTTATGAGAAAACGTAATTACTAACATACAAAATTATACTAGCTATAAAAATTTACTTTTTACAGCCGTTTAAACATTAATTTGTTACTAACAATTAAACTGGCCATTTTCAGGGTTTGCGACTAAGTTTTTTGGATTCAGGTGGTCAAATTACTTAAGAATTAGGTGTTTGCAGACTTGGCACTCTGATTGTCCACGGAACCCTATCTGGCTCCTAGACTAATTACCACTATCTTTTCTGCTATGTCTTTCATAATTACCTAGTAGTTGTTCTCCTCTATAAGCCCCATGGATATGCGTTATTGAAATAATCTGAAAAGTTCATAATTAGAGAAGCTGAAACGATCTCATATCGACTGACGTGAACTACCTTCATTAATAAAAATTATTCATCAGAGGCAAGGTGTTGTTTTGATTTTCATTTTCATCAAAGACCTGGACTTCTTTGGACAATGTTCAACTGATTTATTTATCAAGTAGGGCGCCAGTTTTGAGAATCCGTTTACATTAATATTGTCTTTAACATTCAGTGTAATTTTTAACATAGAATAGATCATGTTGGAAGTTTCACTTTTAGGATCTTGTATTAAAAAAGCCTGTTTCATATCGTCTTGCCGATTTTTGCGAAATAAGGTGCAATGCTGCATTTTCTGCGGCTATCAAAGCCTCAAGTGGCGAAAATTATTTCCAAAATCCATTTCGCTTCCCACTTCTCATATTCTCAACTTTTTAATGTTGATATTTTAATACTATTTTTTTCTTAATGTCCACAGAATTTTCAATATGGCAGGTACTCTCATTACAAATATGGCGTCTAGAAGTAAATGGCTACATTGTCTAGTTTCTATGTCAACATTTTTTCTTCCCTTTTCAAATTATCAATATCTTGCAGCATTTTTGATGCATAATTGGGAAGTCGCTTTTACCTTCTCGGATATCTTTTTTTACTTGCTGACGTTTTGTATTCTTGAACGCAACAGTCATTATCTGCAACCTAGAATCAGAAATAACTATTTATGTTCAATACGCATTACGTTAAACGACAAACAAGTCGGAACTGAGGGCACACCTTGACTCAGTTTAACATACAAAGATAAATTCCTCAGCAGTGTAAACCATGGCCTATAATTGTAGGATATAGACATTACCAGTGATTTATATAATGCCGGGTTCACGCATGTTCTCACCACCGTGACAATCCATGCAGATCGACAGGGGTGCGTCTAGCCCGTGTTCACAACGGCGTCGTTGTGTTTTCGCTTGTTTGGGGTGGCAGATCGTTGTTGCCCTAAATAAAATATTTCATAAATCATATTTAAGGCCTATTGTGGTGTGGAGTACGGGCACTGCTTTAACGGATAAATTGAACCGTACAAACGATTGCGGTTCGGTATTGATGCGAAGGGAGCGCTCGACTGGAAGAATTCTTACGAACCACATGTTTCTCGTATCATGACAGCGTTGTAATTTTAATTTATTGAAAGTTGTTACTTCCCAGGAACATTTTACGGACCTCTTTTGTGGAATTTAAAAAAATAACTTTTATTACAGTAACCACTTTATTTATTTTTATCTTCCATTTTTGTTTTTCTGTGCCGTTTTTAGAATCTACAGTGCGTAATAAAATAACTATGTTGCAACAAACTTTGAAGGCACAACCCTCTCAGCTAAACATTAGAAAAATATAATTCTTAACGTGGTTTATTTAATTATTGTTTCCTAAGAGATTTATGATCTTTCAAATATTTTGAAGTCTAATATGATTTTTTTACATAAACATAAAAATTATCCCTTTGTATGGTATTTCAATTATACAGGGCGACCAAAAATGAACCTTGTATTCTTTGGTGAATTTTGAGGGGAGTCTTTCGTATAAAGTTTTTATCTAGGACGCTTCATTAAAAAGATACAAGGTGTTAAACTTAATAAAATATCTTTATTTTTTTAAAGAATTTAAAAACTGGTAAGTGAAATAATTTGAAATTGAGCACAAACATGTATTTATGTAAACATTGTCCAAAGTCTGAAGCCTCCTTCTAAAATTTAGATGCTCCAGCGGCGGAGACACAGGATATCTGTGGCATATTTTTCTAAATAAAATTGTACGCCACTGCTTTACGGTCTTTCAATTTTCTACAATTACTACTCTCTTATGTTTTTCAAAAAAAGCCTGATTTTCGAGTAAAACTTAAAAAACGAACTGAAAACATCGGACTCAAACCACTGGATTTCTTTTTGTGGGGTGCTGTTAAATGGCCGGTATACAGTGAACAAATTAATACACCTGAGCAGTTAGAAGAAAGAATAAATAATGCTCATCAGATTCGAGCAACAATAAATTTCGAACAAATTACATTTTCGTTACCCACTAAAAAGATGACGCGCCTGTGTTCGTGGAAATGGAAGTATTTTTGAGCATTTACTCAAATAAAATCATTAAAATTATGACTAATGTTATTAATTTCTTTATTCGATTAAGTAACCGAATGTTTAGTGTCATGTCATTTAAGTAAAAGAGTTTTCAGTTCGTTTTTTAAGTTTTACTCGAAAATCGGGCTTTTTTTCCAAAAACATAAGAGAATAGTAATTTGCAGAAAATTTAAAGTCTAATCCGAAAATATCATGATTATTACCGTAAAGCAGTGGCGTATCTACTATTTAATTTGGAAAAATATGCCACCGATACCCTGTATCTCCGCAACTGGAGCATCTAAATTTTAAAAAAAGGCCTCAGATTTTGGACAATTTTTACATAAATACATGTGCCCAATTTCAAATAATTTCACTTACTAGTTTTTAAATTATTTAAAAAAAATTAAAAATATTTTTTTAAGTTTCACACCCTGTATCTTTTTAACGAAGAGTCTTATAGCTGTGTTGCATTGATTTATTCATGAATAAGTTCACGAAGTTCTTCATGAATTAATTTATGAATTTATTTGTAAAGGGTTTGGTTTTACACTGCTACAGATTTCGTGAATTTTTTGACTCATAAATCAATTCTACCAACAAATCAAATAAAAAATCAAAGAAGCAAATATATTTAAAAAATGTCAGCTTTCCACTCATAATTCTAGTTGTACAAAACAGCGTACCGTTTTGACACATATAAATATTAGTTTTTGTGTGACAAATCAGTAAAAACAATACAAAACTAGTACAACGCCACACAATTATTTACATGTTTACATATTCCAATAACATAACCTCTGATTACTGATTTGAAGCTGGTTTGTTGGAGTGGGACTTCTGAACTTCACGAAGAAATTGACGAAAACTAGAACATGTTCTAATTCGTCAAGAACTTGATGAATAAATTCATGAAGTTATTTTACAGCAGATTTAATGCATTGCACTTGTCTAATTTATTGGTAAAGCGACTTCATGAATTAATTCATCAATAAATTGTCAATGTAAAACAGCTATTAGTAAAAAATTTTATACGAAAGACTCTCCTTAAAATTCACCAAAGAATACGAGGTTTCATATTTGACAGTAATGCCGAGAAACCTATATTATTATTATTATCTCTAAATGTCAGTAAAACGCATCCGATTAAATTGATGTTTAGTGAAAGACAATACTTTTATCTATTGTGTCTCAGTAACGAAATAAAGTTAAACAGTTAAAATTATAAACCAATCTTTGATACTTTTAAGAACTCTATTGCATTTATAGTCTCATGGTTTATTTAAAACATCTGAAATTAATAATGATCTATCTTCCAGATGTATGACATTCAATGAGTTCTTAATTATGGATTACAAATCATTAGTACAAATGAAATAGGATCCAGCAGGGATACCTGTGGAACTTCAATGTCTACATATTTTACATTAGATTATAGTGCTTGGATATTAACTATTGCCTTTTAAATTAAAATGACATACTTCTTGCAATCAGAAATGAAGTTACCCAGTCAGAAGCCACGCCTCGGATGCCAAATGTTATAAATTTTGGTATTAAATTTGACTATATTAAAATAAACTTGGTCCAGCCAAAACTATCACATGATACGAGCATTGTTAACAGATAGAGTTAAAGTCGACGTAACTTCTCCAAAAATGGGTCTGTTTTAACAAAAAATAAGAAGGGAACTGAAAAAGAGTAGGAGAGGTAATCGGATTTTATCTATGGTCCAATGATAGTGTGTTTTGAAACAATGGATTTCGACTTATATTTGTAAATAATGAAAAACATTCAATGCATACAAGTTTTATTATAAATATATATATAAAAACTTTCATTGACATCAAATAATTTTTGACATTCGCTTAAGACATACGTCGTAAATTACTTTTGAAGTCTTTATCTTCTTGGGCAATTTATCAACAACTGTGTTTTCTCGACAAACTTTTGATGTATTAATAAAGCCCTTAGGAATCGTTGTAGGAAAACATGAAATTTTTCTGTATACTTTGACGAAAGGAACGGGTCTATGGTAATTTTGCGATCACACTATTAGTCATAATTTGTAACAGTTATTGAAACTTATTTATTACATTTACATTTTTCTTTGTTTTGAAAATATCATAATAAAGAATAAAAATTTTGACATACAAAAAAGTTCACGAAAAGGTTGGTACCGACAAAAACGTTTTACTTGTGCAAAGGCTGATTTACAGGTTTGTACTTTCCGAATAAATAAAGATCAAATTACCATTTTTGCATTAAAGTCTTAAGATTGCTTTATGCTGCTAAAATTGTAACTCTTGATGTATTTTGCTCAAAAATATTCATTTTGTGTCTCATTTGTAATATGTGAGAAAAAACCGCGCCTTTCATAGAGCAGGTAGAAGATTGTATGACACTGGGATACATTTTATTTTCATCATGTAGAAAATGTCACCAAATGAATTTGTTCGTCTTCGGTAAGATTCGTTCACTGGGCAGAACGTTAAGGAAAATTTAGAATAGAAAAAACTGCTTATAATATTTTGTTATGAAAATTTTATATAAAATATTATTTTGATGTGGTTTTATAATAAATTTAATTTAATTTTAATTTAATTTAATTCAATTTTGTGTATTGAGTATTGTGTTGTTTTTGGTTTTGTTTTGTTTCTGTAATTACTTTTTATTTATATTTAGATTAACTGTAAATTGTTTAATACAGACCTTACTTTTATTCAGCTCGTATATTAAATTTTTTATCCCTTGCTAGCTGTCACTCAGATATTTGTTTTAATTTGAATCTCAGGAGTCGGTTCTGTTTCATTCATTCATAAACTCACTCAATGCAGCACGCCAGAAAATAGAGTTTTAACAATTTTATACAATATTTATTTAAATTAGTTAAGGAGATTATAAGAAAACAAAATTTTCAACTGGTTGGCTTTAAATCAGAAATGGCTTCTTATAAATGAAATTTTTTTTTAGGTTGAACAATCATAAAGAATATTTTGGTTTTTCTGTACCTTTCCTTATCCTACAACAGTTTTTTCAATACAAGGACTGGGCTTATTTTCTTTTTTTATTTAAAAATTTTTATGATGTTTGAATTATTGATTGATACTACTGTCACCACTCGTCCGTGTATTGTATTGCATATCTTATCTTATACAAATTTAATTCACATGATTTGACGTTTAAAACTAAGATGGCCGTCCCTTTTAAACACTTGTTGTGAGCTCATTCAATATTAGACTTTTTTAAAGCTAGTTTTTGGATTGCTAGTATGTAAATTTGTGCAGGTAAGTCCTGTTATATTAATTTTTCCTTTTCTAAGGTATACTGTATTAATACTTTGTTATTTGTAAACTATAGCTATGAATTAATACTTTAGTGCACTTTATTTTTCTAATTTTTAGGTACCTGTTGGTTACTGGGTACTTCTTTCCTTGTTGGAAACGCTGATGATGTCTGTTGTACCATTTATGGGCCACTGGAATACTTCTCCGGATAGTGCCTGATATTTGTTGCAAAATTTTTCTTCACTGTCGACTTTCTTTATGTGGATTTTGAAGACAAACGATTTTCGATGTTACTAGTAAGTTTGAATTTACTTCTTGACTGTTTTTTCTTGAATTATTTAATTTTTGTTGGAGCTACTTCTCCTCTCTAGCTTTTTACCAAAAAAAAACAAGCCGTAACTAGTAAATAAACATTTGTTTTTTCACCTTCTGGAAATTTCTAGTGTTTATTTTTCCTTAAGGTCCCTTCACATAAATTCCAGTCTTTGTGCGTCCTTTTTTCACAACACTTTCACTGCACTTCTTATACCTAATACATTTGTTACAATGTCCTTTTATTTTTAACATATAAATTTATTACTTATTATTAAATATTCCTTATGTTCTGTTCTTTTTTTTTTTCTAGGTCATTTTCTAGTACTTGTAAAGCCACCTTCAGTTTTGACATTCGATAAAATTTATAATTTAATTTGACATTTGATAATAAATTTTCATATTTGACTTCAGTTCATTTAAGATATCTAGAGAAAATATCTTAAATGACAGTTACTCGTCTACCCAAATTATGCATATCAAATTCATCTATGATATTGAGCTGTCTTTTGATATATGTCACTCTGGTTTTATATTATGTTTTCTCATAGTATTTCTTGTGAACAAGTGTCGCTGGCATGCATTCTTTTAAAAATTTATTTTATATTTGTGAATTAAATTTAAAATTATCAATTTAATACTATGTGATACCCTTTATAATTACTTCTTTTATATTCAGAGTCTTTATATTAACAATTTTATGCTATTTTATTGTTTGCTATATTAATAACTAATTTTTATTTTTGGACTAAAGTTCGGTCAGCTAATCTTTCAATCGTGATTTCTGTTTACATTTTAAATTCATTATAATTTGTACAAAATAGCGAGTCTGTTTTTCAAGAATATAAAAAATGGCTACATTATCATTTGGTTCGTTGAAATATCGTCGCCAAAGGAAATTTTTACTCGGCGAACAATTTGCTGTATATGAGGTGTCCGAAATGAAGAATACATTTGATAATGATCTGATTAGTTTGTTACGCTTCTCTCGCTCTACCATGTATACGCGGCTTAACATTATTAAGCCTAGAGTATTTTATCTAACAAATTACATCATATTTATAACTCATTTTTATGCGTGACCCACAATATGTGTCCAAAAAAAGCCTAAACTAAGTTATAATAAATTTTCGATAAGTGTTAATGGTAGATAATTACAAGCTATATATTTGTAGGAAGTAGATTCAAAGTATTTTGTTCCGTGGCGAAAACTTATAAATTTTATTAATCATATGATTTATTCAGTTATGGCCACAGGAAGTTTGATACAGGTACCTATAAGTCTTGCGTATTTAATATAAAGTTAACAACTGCTACATAAATAATGTGATAAAAATATATGTTTATAATCACACAATCAGTAAGAGGTACAGTCAGCAAAGAGAAATACTATATTTGATCATACCAGGGCAACCATGGAAGTTTTTATAAAATAAAACATAATTCAGTATAAGAAACAGATTTATAAAAGGAATTACAAATAGAAAAACTAAACTTTTTCAATGGAAGGTACATATTATAAATCTAGCATAAATTTTATATTTTTTTAACAAATACCTAAATTACCATATATAATATGAAATGATATGAATTAATATATCGATATGAAAAATGCACCTCAAATAAATTTGGAATATGTATATTGAAGATGCATAGAAATATTAAAGGAAGGATTTGTAATTTATAAGCTTTTAAAGGGGATATCAGAACTGTTAAAATATCAATTGAGTTCACATATTTTACATTTTTCATTAGGTGATAATTTTCTTAATTATCACATAACTTGTTTTATTTATTTGACGTTTATTTGATATTTATTTCATTTTAACTGTCTAGTGAATATTAAAGAACCGTTAATTTAATAACTAAGTTAATTATTAAGATTTTTAGGTCGTCGAAAATATTAATAGCTCTACATCAGACAAATTTTTCGTATCATGTAAAACATATCGGTAAATACTTATTTGATTTAAAATGATACAGTCTCATACACGAATGGAATATGTTCTAATGAAGTATATATAAAGTGTCATATATAGAGTGTATCAGTAATTTTGTTACAATCTGAATATACGTGGGCCATTAGTATGAGAAAGTGAAATAACTCCCTTGTTACTCATAATACAGAAAAAAAGTTTATATGAAAGTTGTACAGAATCAAGAAACCTAAACTACAAAATTAATTTGAAACATACAGGGCAATGAGTAAAAACGGGACACGCCAAAATTACATTTTTTAAATGTGTATATTTTTGAACATTGAATTTATGGGAAAATTCTATATGTATATGGCAATATAAACAGTTTATCATTTAATTAAAGTATTTCCCTTAATAACTTTATAATTATACGAGTAGGTAAGTTTTATTAAATGAATAAATAAGAACTGAATTATTGAAAAAAATTATTAATTATAACGTAATAGTTAATAAAAAATGCAAATTATTTATAATTATATATTTATCAATAATTTATATACTTTATACGGCATGTTTTTAATCGGGACTACAGGTTGACCTCGAATGATACTCTAAATAGTTAAACACTGTGCGCGCTCTGCCCTCTATCTCGAAAATTGTTCAAGATATAAAAAAAAAATGTTTCCACAAAAGTTGTAGAGAATTTAATCCTCTACAATACTTATAATAAATACAAATAGCATAAAACCCATAGGAAACTAGATATTTGCATAAATGTGTAAAAAATCGATTTTTTTTACCTTTGACCTTGGAATATCTGAAGACGCGGACACCCTACGATAAGTAGGTACCAAAATAAAGGTTTATACAAGTTTATATACTATCTCTAATTCCGAGATTCTTGCCCTTATTTGACTAATATTCCTGGACTATTCTTATCTTAAAATCTTATCTTAAATCTTAAAATCTTAAAAAAAATTAAATCTCAAAACCTAACAAATTTAGGTGTAGAACATACTTAATAAAAGTTGAAGTGGACCGATATGTGTAAAATAGAACAATGATATTCCATTTGAAAAATTTTAGAATATCAAGTTTGAACTTGAAAAGTGATCGAATTATAAAAAATTCGCTGTATAAAATATCGATATTAGCTAATATAGGAATCTTTGATTAACATTTGTCTACAACTCTGTTAAATAAGTGTTAGTAGTTGAAAGTTAATACAACTTCTTCGAGGTCGTGTTTTTTCCAAAATTAGATGAATTTTCTACATAACTTGGCAACCCCGCACTAAAATGATAAACTGTTTATATTGCCATATATAGAATTTTCTCAGAAATCCATATGTTTAAAAATATACAGGGTGCTCCAATAAAAAAAATTAATATTTGGCGTGTCCCGTTTTTACTAATCGCCCTGTATGTTTCTAATTCATTTTGTCCTTTAGGTTTTTTTGATTCTGTACAACTTGTATATAAACTATTTTCCTGTATTATGAATAACAAGGGAGTTATTTGACTTTCTCACACTAATGGCCCACCCTGTATAAACAAGAATTACACTTTTTTTAAAAAATGTGTAAAATAAAATTTTAATCCGTTTCTTCGTGAAATATATTCATGTGGTTCACAGCGAAAGTTCAAAATTAACTATAATAAAAAGCGTTCCAGAAGTAACGCAGGATTTGAATTGTGCGCCATTTTCATTCCGAAGAGTTGGCAGCATTGTGCAGGGTCACTTGTTATAGTAAACACGTTGCGATTAGACAAAATAGAGCGATATACGACAGATGTGAAGATTGTGAAAATTCATTACAAGTACGGAGAGTGTGTAGCTGAGACTGTCCGCAAATTACGTGGAATTTTCGGTAGAAGAAATGCCCTAAATGAAACAAGTGTGAAAAGTTTAGTTGCCACATTTGAACAAACACGTTCGGTGTCGGTCACTGCAATTAAACATTTCAAAAAGCGCAGTGCAGCGGATTTTGACAAAAGATCTGCGTTTGCATCCATTCAAGATTCAGATAATCAAGTTGAAACCAGTCGACCTTTTAATGCGCCGGACATTGGTTCTTTGGATGTTGGAAAATCAAAAAGTGGACGGTGATTTTGCCAAGAAATAGTAGCGCATTTTCATCTTAATGGGTATGTGAACAAGCAAAACTGTCAAAGTTGGGGCAGAGACAATCCTCGGGTGATTCAAGAACGACCAGTGTATACCCAAAGATTGAGCTGTGTTGTGGATTTTAGCTGATGGGGTGTTTGGTCCTTTCTTTTCTATAATGAATTTTCACAAAATTCATTCACTCATCCGTCGTATAGTTCTCCATTTTATTTAATCGCAACATGTTTACTATAACATGTGATCCTGTAAAATGCTGCCAACTCTTCGGAATGAAAATGGCGCACAATTCAAATTCTGCGTTACTTTTGGCACCTTTTATTATGAGCACCTTCAACAAAAAACGATAGATGTCTTTTTCATTTATCCAAATTGATTTATTAAACATCGACTACATGGAAATTGATGATGATGCGTCTAACATTATCATGACATGTGTTGCTTTAGCTTTGATAGAATTTTTCACAAAACTTTTGAATATAAATGCATACAAATCCTTATTTAAAAATGAACGTAAAAACTTACCAGATTTACATTCAAATAGCGACTGGACCTAGTTACTTGTACTAGTAAGTATGTACGTATTAAGCAGAAGCAGTAGATCCCACACTTGCTTGCATTAAGAGGTTAAATTCGTTTTATTCTTCTTTCCACAGTTCAATATAAGTATTGAATACAAAATGGAACATTTACGTAAATTAGCGAAGGTGTTGCAAAAAAAAAGGAAATTTTAGTGAAACCTGGAAAGAAAAATTTTATTCCAGACTGAACCAGAAGAATGTAGTCCCAAAATTAATGCAAAATTTAAATTTAGCACCTTTATTGCGGTCAAGTGTTATCAACGAATGAAAGATAGCGTTTATTTTATAGATAGCATTCGCAATTTTCGTACAGAAAATAGTCGGAATAGTGATCCAACTTCATCAACTGTGAAGGAATTAATTGAAAAATTCAGAGAGGCTGAATCAATTAGTGATCTTTAACACGCTGACTGTCGTTCGACACAAAATATGGAAGCAGTTCGTGAGAGTGTTGCTGAGAGTTCAGAATTATTAATTCGGCACAGTGGTCAATAATTGGACATTTCGAGAAACTCTCTACAGCATATCCTTGCGAAGGATTTGCATTTTCATGCGTTCAAAGTTCAATTGACTCAAGAACTGAACGTTCCTGACGACACAGAACGAAGAAAGTTTGTTAGAATTATGGAACATCAAGTGGCTGTAGATTTTTCGAACAAAATCATCTTCAGCAATGAGGCACGTTTTCATCTTGATGGCTTCGTTAATCGGCAAAATTAAAAATCCACGAGTGATTGTTGAGAAACAAATGCATCCACAACGTCTCACTGTTTGGTACGAATTTTAGGTTGAAGGCATCACCGAACCATTCTTCTTCACAAATGCGGTTGGTCAGGCAATAATAGTTAATGGTACTCGCTATCTCGACATGATAATTTGTGCCTAATTTGCATGATATGAATGTAGATGACATGTAGTTTCAACAAAACTGTGCCGCATGCCATACCGCCCGAGAAACAATTCAATTTCTGCATGAGTCATTTCCTGGTTGTGTAATTTCTCGTTTTGTTGATCAGAATTGGGGTTTTCAAAGTCTTAACCTTGTATTTATGAACCAATAAAAAATTTACTTTTTGATTATAAACCCGTGTTTTCTATCAAATTTACTTATTGCGTGAATTTTGGTACACCCTTTTAAAAGTAGAAAATGCTGGAAAAATCTTCTAGTCATGGGGTGGCCAACCGGTCGATCGTGGCTATTAGGTCGGTCGATCGCGATAATGCAAAGAAAAACACATAACTGTGTAAGAAAAAAAAATATTATCGTTGAAAAGAAATCGCACTCTACGCAGCCGCCGACTATTGCGCGCGTCATCTTTTATTATTTTTACAATTCGCCAATCAGTTGGCGAAAAATAAGCACCGTTCTCGCTTGACTGACGCTCATACGTTGGATTCCTTAAGGTTGATAATCTCCAGCTACGAACCTGACTTAGCTAAACTAGCGAAAGATACGTAAACTCAATCTTCACACTAACTTAAGTAAATACTAAGAATTATCCTCAATTTTGGCCTCTGTTTTATATTTTATAAAATAAAATATATTACTTTCTGTACATTTTATTTCAGTTAATACTGTGGTATGTTGAAAACAATTTGATTGGTAGATCGCACATAGATTGGACAGTTAACAGTCGATCTCGGATCTAATTAAGTTGTCCATCCCTGTTCTAGTCTATTTAGAGATCCTGAAGTATGTGGGTTGTATCTGCACCTTTCTATTGTAAAATAAATTATTAAATAAAGATACTCGCATCCTATCATTAGTAGTAAATGGTAGCAGAATGATTTGCATTGCAAATTGAAAGTAGATGGTATTTGTTGCCTTTTGTGGTATGTTGATGGATACCTATTAAATCGTTCATGCATCCCAGTAATGGATGAACAAGTTAAAGTAAACTAAGTTATAATTGGGACTCACATAATTTAAGTTTTTTACAAAGCTTTGATAATTTATTCATGGACTTTGAACGTAATAAGAAACTTATTGTTTGATAAATATGGTCGTATCATAGAACTACCGTTCTCATCACCTCTTCATAAAAACATCAGCTAGCACGTCACGTCGTCGGCTGTTCCACAGATTAACCTTGTTACTATCTACGAGCATCTCGAGCACAACATCGTCTCATTATAACGCGTTTATTTTGTTTCCTACACGACGCCGCCTGCGATCACAAAGAGGAAGCACGCGTCCTTCTTGTTATCTGACGACGCCCCATTGTCCAGTCACGTGGCTGGTGTATTGTTACTCATTTGTTTCGAATTTCAGGCGCTGAGTATGTGACCATGCAAATATTTAGTGTGTATAGAGTCTCCGATACGCAGTGAAGTAGAAGATGGACTCGAAATTGGATTGGATGTTCGCTTAGATGTATTTTTATGTATTATTAATGAGAAAATGTGCAAATGCAATGCAATTCATGTATGATGCAGTCCTACTGCTAGGTACTGATTCAACATTATTTGACAGTTACATAAGGCACCATCAGTCACAGTACTTGGGAAACAACTTTATACATATTTAAAATGACAGAGCTACAACTTTATATGAATGATTAGTTAACTTCTAGTAATAATATGAGATTTATTGTATTGTCTGGAGCTATTGCAGGTATCTCTCATTAGTATAAAATTAGCAATAGTAATTAGTAATAAGTAGAGTTCGGGGTTTTCGTCGGCTAGTCATAGGCGTGTTCGTCGTAAACAAATAAATAAACGGGTGGGTATAAATAAAAATAAATAAATTTTCATACTTTATCAGCGAAAGGTCGTTTTTTACCCCTTGCCGCGTTCGAAATTATTAGGATATTAAAACAGGTATACACGAAGGAAACGTGAAGCTCGTAACTGTCGTTATTATCGGTTTCGTACGATGCGCTGTAGCGAAAGGCCGACGCGACGGTTATGATCATCCGACCGAGTCCCGAACACTAGTAATAAGTATATCTCAATGGGATACAAGTAGGTACTTAAAAGGTCCTCGTTTTTTTTGCATTTGATACTATCAAACTTTTCATTGTACCTATATAATTTAAATTACATTATTATTATTTTTTTGGTAAAAATGAATATCTTTTATTAAGATTTAACATAATAATAATGAATTAACTGAATGGAAAGAATAAAAAATTTTTAAAAAAGATATTTCAAAAACCTCATTCTGATGAAAAGGTCTATTGCACCATAATATCTTTGCTTTTTGCACCATAATACCTTAACTATTTTCATCATAATTTTTTATATTTTCGCCCAAATTTACACAATTTGAAAATTTAAAAGTGAAGTGGGATAATTTGCACCATAATTTGCACCATAATTTGCATTTTCATATTTTGCTATTTTCATAATGCTATTTTCACCGTAATATGCTATTTTCACCGTATTATGCTATTTTCACCTCATTCTGGTATTTTCACTGTAATATGCAACATACTTTCCTATGCTCCTATATTCACCATAGTATGCGCCATATTCACCATATATGCACCATATTCACCGTATACGCACCTTATTCACCATATATGCACCACGTGGTCTGAACATATTTCCACCGTGGTGAAAAAAACCAACTCCGTATCTTATCTTTTAAATAAGTGTTTCCAGAGCTCAAACGATCAGGTCTTCTTAAAATTATATAAATCATATATTCGTCCGCATCTGAAATACTGTATGAACGGATGGTAAAAGAAATCAATCTGATAGAGAGCGTGCAGAGAAGATTTACAAAATGGACCCCAAAATTTAGATCATTTCTATATCATCACCGTCTGAAAATTACTTGTACCAATGTGAGACGTCTACGTGGTGATCTTATCCAAATGTACAAGATTCTAAATAATCATTAGAGCTTAACTTTGGGAGACTTATTTAGGTTAAATCTGGATAAACGTTTACGTGTTCATCAGTTTAAATTGTCGAGAGAAAACTTCAAAACATCTTTGCGTCAAAATTTCTTCCCAAATAGAGTGTTTACCATTGGAATAGCCTACCTTCAGCTGTTGTTACTGCCCCATCGGTAAACTCTTTCAAGAACAGGTTGGATGCATGGATGTATCAGAATTTTTACAATGAGTGCGCGCCTAGTGTATTTTCTTGTGCGGCTTATTGCCTGCTCCGCTAGTTAGCTGTGATTTGTATTTTGTATTGTTATTTTGATATTCTGTTCACATACTTATTTTTTCTTTTTCTGTTATGTTAGCTATGTATTTTACTCTTACTTTAAAAGCTGTTAACAGTACTTGTACTTTTTATTGGACTAATAGGCTTTACCTCTGTCCTTGTTATTTTGTAATAATAATAATAATGATATTCACCATGTATACGCCATATTCTCCATCACCATTTATGCACCATCACCGTATATGCACCATATCCACTATAATATGCTATTTTCATTATAATAGGTTTACTATTTTCAATCGGTGTTAACTAATTATAACTAAAACCAGATGTAACTGAAAATAAATAGACTTGTACAGCTTTCTGACATTCTTTACCAGGGGAAGGTATCTACCGCCTTTTTGGCATATTTACCTAAAGTATCACTTGTCACAAACTCACGTAAAATAGACAAGAAGACACAAATGGCCGCAAACAGCATTGTTGATTCCTGTTGAAAGGTAAGTAACAAGTGCTCAAAGATGCCGCCTTAATAACATTACTTAAACGAGAGTCTTAAGAAATTTAAAATTGATCTCTCGACCGGAAGAACTGCTGTAGGTATTTATCCTTTGCTTTGGAAACTTATTTGTTAAGCTAGGGATTATTTTAGGAAATTAACAGCAATTTTTAGCTCTTTCAAGTTGTGCGCTTTTTTTGGTTCCCACGATGATGGGTGACATGGACAACAAACGATGTTATTTCACTATTTGCCTAAGACCGATTAAGGAATAAATGTGATTATAATTTTAAAAGAAATTGTATGATTGAAAAAATAGCTAAATTTTGAGGGTTTTTCTTAGTGTACCTACTGTATTCAGGTATATGCTCTTCAGAACATTTACAAAGTTTACTTCAAAACAATCTTACTGGATCCAAAAGAGGACGATTGAAATCATATGTGACATCCTTGGCAATGTTCAGATACTTTTCTTCTCGGTAAGAGATGAGTGTGCTTATTAAATGTTTATTTAGAGGAAGGCACGTGCGCCTTGTTTTGTAACAGAACAGCGTCGTTTTCCACCCCCCGAATCAGATACACGAACGTGACTGGACAATGACAATCGCAGCGGGTAGTAGCGCATCACCCTTCTGTCAACAACCACCCCATGTGTCCTAACTGCACTGATTTTTATCCTAGAAAATTACTAGTCGTTGTGGATCATTACGAAACTCTTTTTTAATCAGTTAATCCTTTTGTTCTCTTCATTCACGATTCATCGTCAAAAATTTAGAAAAGGATAATAAACAAATTTTGAGTGATATTATTGCGAAGATGTTCATACATTATTATACACAGAGAAAAAAATTAATTAGTGGTAGGTGAAAATTCACTTGTCTCAGCACAAAAACTGCATACAATAAAGGGCAGATAAACTATTCAACTGCAGTAGCTAAAATAGGATTTCTAATAGCCAGTACCTAGTCACAAGTGAACAGATTATCTAACTGTGGCCACTAACACTAGCTAACACTGATGTCACTAAAACTTTCAATTAAATGTAAGTGAATTGTAGGTTAAAGGCGAATAGACGTAATTATGTACTAATTTAATTTAATTTTAGGTGTAGCAAATATTTTATATCAGACCAACGATTAAATTAAATTATATGTATTGCTACAGTAGCTAATCAAATTTTTAATTAGTTTTATTTTTAATAGATTAGATACAATAACTTGTATTGCTATAGGAATAAATGTATTATTTACCTTACAATGCTTACTCATTTCACTTCAATAAAACATAGGTAAATAGACCAATATATTCAGTTCCAAAAGGTAAATGTACTACACTGTAAACTGTAATTATTGGTTCCTTTGATACAAAAGCATAGTTTTCTTTTCAAAAGCATAGTAATAGTAATATACTATTAGTCAAGTGTATGTTTCACATCAATTGTGATATGATATTTTTCATTATGTAATATTATTTAATATTGTAATTTTATTTTAATGAAAAAATATCCAGACAATTGAAATGTAGTAAATATGTGACAAAATCATGATCCAAATATCATGAATTCATATCAAAATTTTAAAGATTTGTCAATTAAAACAGCAAAAATCGCTACGAAAATTAGTGGTGGAAGCTTATAATGCCATCACTTTAAATTTGGGGAAGAAACACATACTCTACCTTGGAAGGAATTGGTTATAGCACCAATATTCCTTCTAACTTGTTTCTTGGAATGTGCTAAAAAATATTTATTGCTAATTTGTTGGAAAACAATACAGATTATCGAGATCGGATAAGAGTACCCCTTTTGTGTCTTTCGGAAATATTAATCAATAATTACCAAAAATATTTTTGGTGTTGAATAAAAAATTCTTCAAAACCCTGTGCATCTTCACTCTCCACCATGCCTGAGAAAACAACTACTGCTATTGATAATTTAAAGCTAGTACTGAGTTTCATTACAGTTTGATCAATCGCTCTGGAAATATTTAAAAAATAAGTAATTGGCACCATATTTTTATCATCCTGTAGCTTTTTTACTTGGAGCTTCCTGATCCACATACAAAGTATGTCATATTTTAAATACATTGCTATTAATGCTTACTAGCGCAAAGCATTGCTTTGTATCTACTGATAGAGAGTGACTTACTAATTTGTAGGAATTCCAAATGCGTGACTAGTGTAGCACTAGGCTAAATAAATGTTTTACCTAACAACTACTCAGCGGACTATACGTCCCGTCCAACATTGAACTACGTCCGCAATATCTAGTAAACTCTTTCGGTAGAATCATCAGAAAAATATAATTATTGTGATGTACAAAAGATGCTGAGAATTGTTAGCGCAACCGGAAAATATGATAATATGCAAAATTTATGTGTTTAATAAGTCCTAGTAAGTCCGTCACCGTCAAATGTGTTCTTAACTTCTTGAAAAATTTCATTTTCAATCTGATGCTTTATTTATTTATTGCTTATTATACAGTGTGTCCCTGAATATGTAGAAAATCTCTCAGATTTATACAGGGACCGTTAAAATAACATGACAAGATACAGACCCCTAATGGACGTTCCTGAAAATCGATTTTTTTTAATAACTACTTTTTTAATACGATGAACAACAGATCATCCAACAATCTTCAATTCGCAGAGCTAGGGAAAGAGCTCATGTCGAACCGACACAAAATTATGTAATAAAATCATATTAAACAAAAATAGTTTTTTCTCGAAAACAGTACATTTTATCCATATCAACTAAGTGCCTTTTTTAGTTTAGGATTCAAGTTATCTAAAAATATTATTTTTGTGCCTTTATCTAAAGGGCGTAAAAAAATTGAGATTATTGGGCAACAGCTAGTCCGTCCCTGGCAAACCAAATAAGCTAAATTTTTTTCATGAGTCAATTTTTAAGAAGTCTTATTTGTTGTCCATCGTATTAAGAAATTAGTAAATTAAGTATTTTAAAAGTTATTTAAAAAAAATCGATTTTCAGAGGCGTCCTTTAGGACCTATATCTCCATCTCTCGTAGGCCCTCTAGGGAAAATTTTTATAAGAACTTGTCATGTTATTTTAACGTCTCCTGTATAAATCCGAGAGATTGCCTAGATATTATGGGACACCCGGTATATAAACGGTAACAATTGTTTTCATGAATTGGCATTGCTGTAATTTTCTTTGGATTATCTATTTAACTATAAATCCCATTAAAAAAAAAGATACACGCATTATAACAACCGTCGCTACAATATGTTTACAATAACGTTTTCTCAATTGCCATATACAGCAAATTTTGAATCCCGAATTAAGGTTTTCTGCACGAAATAATATATGCGTAATGCAATAATAGTCCACAGTACAGACCCCCTTTGGAAAGTTGATTACCACATAGATTACCTACTTTATAACTCCTGAGGTGCATCCTTTTGACAAGTCTACCACATTTTTCCTCTGCCACTTTTCTCGATTCCTCCGCTTTTCCACTCGGAAAAGTCCAAAAACATGGCAATTTCCCGGGGTCTTGAAAAGTCAAGACCACATCTTTTATTTTTAGCTTAAGTAACTGGAAATTTTGTTGCAAATGCCGATTTAAATTTGTCCGACAGAAATTCCTCCAACATTGACATGTCTACCGGTCGAAACATGCCAAAATAACAGGGTATTGAAAATCAATTACCACATAGGTAATTTTTAGTAAAATTAATTGTAAATAATTAATTCAGTCAAAAAGTATTGTTGTCCGACAAATTTCAAGCCGCGTTTTTTCAGTCCGACAGCTGGAAATCGGAATTTTCACGGGGTATGAAAAATCGATTACCACATATCTAATTTTCATTTTTTCCACTTTTAAATTTACTGTACAAAATAGTGATATAAGTGTCCGACGATTTAATGTCCGCAAATTATTAAAAAATCAATAAATCAATAAACGTGATGAAATTTAATTTTTTCACTCCAAAAATTTCATATTTATAAATGGTTATTAATTATTATTATGTAAATTATTATTTGTTTCAAATAAATAATTATAATATTGCTTATTTTATGCTTAAAAATTTAAAAGTTATAAACAAATGAAGTTATTTTTGAGGCGATTAATACGATCTTAGTGCATAATGCATTATTTCTAAATAAATTAATATTATACTTGATATAAAAATCCTTTTTTCTCTTTCAAGTTTTCATTCGCGTTTGTTATTTTTCTTTACAAAAATTTTCCTATTTTTCTAAAAGAAAATCCCAAAACTTTTGTGCATAATTTTTTTACACCATACATACTTTTTTGAAATCGTTTAATTCTTTTCTCGATATTTATTTGGCTAAATTGAGCATATAGAGATTTACAATTACAAGAATAAAACGAAAAATATATACAGGGTGTTTCAGAAAGACCTCCCGTAAATAAAGGGGGTGATAGTATGACAAAAAATGAGAATTTTTTGTCTTATGAACTCTATGTCTATCTCCTCTTGTTTTCGAGATACAGAGAGACAAAATAAAACTTTTTAAATAACATTTTTATGAAAATTTCCAAACGGTGCGAAATATTTTTATGAAATTTGGTAGTCCGGGGTTTTTAAGTGTGCCAAATACGTTAGTCTAATTATTTTATGTATATTTCATAGAGGGCGCTAGTTATGCTACATTCTTATTACATTTTAAGTTCTATTTTTTTTAGGTTGTTTTTTTACCATTCGGACTCCAATTTCTATTGTACAATTTTATTTCCTACAAAATAATGTAGATAATAATAATAATAAAATAATAATTCTTGTTAGAACTTCCTAATGCGGACGATTTTCGAGAAAAAAAGGCTTAATTAAACTCTTACAATATTACACTATAAAATAAGTGACTTTTTTCAAAGTAAGCTTGAGGAGATGGACATATAGTTCATATGACAAAAAAGTTCTTATTTTTTGTTGTCCTCACCCCCTGTATTTACGGGAGGTCTTTCTGAAAAACCATGTATTGTATATTTATATGGAATTTTGCTCAATACATGAAAATACCTTATTAGAAATTTTTTTCGTCATTTTTTGTTCGACTGACGATTTACGGATATATTTTTGACGGACATTACAATTTTTGCTTATAAAAAACACTTTTCTATCGTGTGTTATTTTTGTCCGACATGTGGTAATCGATTTATCATACCCCGTGAAAATTCCGATTTGTAGCTGTCGGACTGAAAAAACGCGGCTTGAAATTTGTCGGACAACAATACTTTTTCACTGAATTAATTATTTACAATTAATTTTACTAAAAATTACCTATGTGGTAATTGATTTTCAATACCCTGTTATTTTGGCATGATTCTACCGGTAGACACGTCAATGTCGGAAGAATTTCTGTCGGACAAATTTAAATCCGCATTTGCAACAGAATTTCCAGTTAATTAAACTAAAAATAAAAGATGTGGTTTTGACTTTTCAAGACCCCGGGAAGTTGCCATGTTTTTGGACTTTTCCGAGTGGAAAAGCGGAGGAATCGAGAAAAGTCGAAGAGGAAAAATTTGGTAGACTCGTCAAAACGATGCACCTCAGGAGTTATAAAGTATGTGGTATTCAACTTTCCAGGGGGGGCCTGTACTGTGGACTATAAGAAATGTAGCAAATAATACTGATCATCAATTTTTACTCGCTTATTAATGAACGTCATTTACAATAATTTTAAACTGATTGCTTCATTGGAATTTGAATACAAACCACAGGGTGTTTACAACATTGGAGAGGATTTCTGCGCTTAATATTAATAATCAGACTTGCTAAAACTTCGAATTCGAAACAGAAGACACAAACACTTGAACTGAAGTGAAGCTATCAATGGAGTTAACAGTTTTCGTATCAGTGTGGTAAGTCAGATATTAAAAAAATGTCTGTTTGCAAAAAACATTTTTTATATTACTGAAGTGGTATATTTCAATAATTTAAAATCCAAAGGTAATAGCCAATCAAAACAGCAATATTTTGAAGCGAGTATCAACAAAGTATAATTCTCTACCTACACCGTAGAGCCGAAGTATAGTTTTAATTTCAGGATTTAATCTCCTTTCTCGAGCAAAGGCCGGCCGCCTTGCAGTAATAATGCTATTAGTGTAAGCCCGTCTTTGTGATATGGAAATTCTCGTCCTTAGACCGGAAGAAGCTGTTTATTCTCTTGGAAAATCTGCGCCGTTCGGCAGACTGTTTATAAAAATAACAAACTATTATGAAATATGGACAAAGAATTAGTTTATGCTTATGCACATCGGGAATGGAGGTTTGTGTGCGTTTGGCAAATATTTTTTCAGCTCCTTTCAAGAAGAACTCAACAGTCCATATTCAAAAGGCTGATCGTTGTACCCTATATGTTACTCAAATGTTTAAAACATATTGAGGTAAATAAATGCGTAAATTAATTTACTCTTACAGAAAGAAAAAATGTTATAATTATACAGTGCCAGATAAAGTAAACATTAGTACAGCTTTGGAAAACAAAAAGTTTCTAATCTAAACTGCTTATGGTTCTTTTCTCGATTATTTTATTAGCTTTGTCCTTTAGACCACCTTAAACCGTTTTAAGTTGGAAACTTTTTTACCATAGCTGTATACAGGATGTTTCAAAATTAAAGTACACCCTGTAAAAGCGTATTCGTCTTAAATAGAAATAAGACAAAATGTTTATATAAACATGGGTCCATAAATGTTCCTATTCGATTCGAGATACTGGGTGTAAATTTTGCGAAAAAATGTTAAAAAATGTTACAGGGAACTGATTTTGAATTAATTTATTGAAATTTATCATTATCACCTGTAAGTAAACTTGTACGAAATGTTCAAAATGCGTATTATTGGCTTATCACATTAAACCCCTCGAACAAGTGACATTTTAAAATTATTATAAATAATTATTGTTATTTATCTATTTATTTATATGTAGGTATTATTGAAATTGTATTGTCAGTTGCCAATGGGATATGTATTGAAATTTTACTAATTTATAGCCTAGTTAGGAGGTTAATTGTAGTTTTATTAGCAAATATTTGGCTCTGGCTAAGGCCAGAGCGTTTTGATGTCGGTCCCGGTGCTATCTTGACATCTCAGTAAAGGACTCACTCACAAGAAAACTTTTGATAAATTTTTGTTAACACTGACTTGTGAAACTACTACAGTAGAAAGTAATTATAGTTATAAAAAACTAAATGTCTGGTGTGGCATAATATTTCATAATATTGATCCTTACTTTTTGGAAGAAAATCTCTAAATTCTCAATAATTTTGTTTTGGCAGAACTAGACAGCGAAAATTTAGAGTTCAGAAGAAAACTAATATTTCAAAAAGACGGATGCCCTGCACAATCCACACTTCTAGTGAGAAACTGGCTTGACGTGGATCGGACGCTAGGGACCAATATCTTGGCCTGCAGGGGCACCCGACTTATCCCTATTAGATTATTTTTTATGGGGATACCTAAAGCAAAAAAACGATTTTGACGATAACATTGATTTACTTAAGCATAAAATTCAGGCAGCTGTTGCCACCATAAAAGAAGAAATGATCTCGTCTGTGTACAAGGAATTTATAAAAAGAGGATTAGAAAAATGTGTATTACTTGTAGGCTTAAAAGTTGAACAGGACTTGCTCCGTTGTTGCTGTTAATTCCAGTTCTAATTTGTTATTTCAATTTTTTTATTAGAAATACTACTTTTATTTGGTTTGCAGGCTACCTTGGCAGTTTTTAACGGTATAACTATTTCCGGGTCGGTTGTCACGTCGTCGGTATTGGTTACATGACGTTTCGAGACATATCGTTCTTTTCAAACACTCAAAAACTTCCAAAAGTTACGTCTGAGGAAGAGAGTGATATGTCTCTTGAAACGTCAAGAAACCTAAACCGACGACGTGGCAACCAACCCGGAAATTGTTCTACCAATTTGACTAAACCCCGTATTTAAGCATTCATTGAGTTCTCGAACAATTGTGTTAAATACAGTTCTTACCGAAACCAAAAATTAAAGGCACTCTGCTTGGGGCAAATTTCTCATTTTGAAATTTGTTGTACGCCCTATTTAAAACATATAGGGCGTTAAATATTTCATTACTACCCAAGATAATTAAAAATTTTCACACGAATAACTTTTTCTGGAAAAATCCACAAGAAAAAAGTTTACAAGAGTGCGGTATCCCATCCGGGGACACACTGTATATTTAACAGACAAATGAAAGAAATAAAATGGAACTACATTCCGTACGATATCTGTTGAGTTAAAATTGTAAGAAGACCCCTGCGTCACTGTCTTGGAATTAACCGCATTCGACACCCGAGGTAGAAAGATATTGGAGGCGTGGCATCAACCGTAGCAGCTTGTAGTGCATACTGTGTTTTGTAGTTACGAAGGCGTACTTCCTCGTAAGTGTATCGTCCTGTACATTTTAAGTATAACTTCTTATTAAAATAAATCAATGCAGGTGAAAAATAAAAAGAAGGTATTTAATTTCCAGTCGAAGAGTATCGTGTTTAACGTGTATAATTATTATAAGACAATTTTTCCAAATGAAAATTTCAAGGCACGCTCCTGTGCGGTAAATTGTTACAGTAGTTTCGACGACGGAACTTTATTGGCTTATTGTTTTCTTGGAATTATATCTTAACAAATGTTTACGGACTGTACTGCATCTAACTTAATTAGAAACAGACAGTTTCACTTCTATGGATAAATTTTATTTTCGATATTTAATATAACTTGTCAGTCTTGTGGTAAGAAAGGGCATTTCGCAAAGGTATGTAGAAGTACGAAATATGTTGCTTCTATTAGTGAAGATGAAAGAACTGTCAATAATGCATGCGTTTCTGCTGAGTCTTCATCTGGATTACTAAAAATTAATACAATTAGTGCTGCAAAAACAATAGTAATATCAGAGTTGAAGTTCTTGTAGATAGAAGTTTTGTTAATTTAATAAAATTTCGCAGAAAGGAAATACGTACCTTGCAATCAGGTGGTAGGTATCTATGGCATCACAAAGCCTTTTAGTCTGCATACAGATACTGCTACTGTATTCAAAGACTATTTTAAAATAGAAGTATATTTCGGTTTACCAAAAGAACTATTGAAAATCTGTAGCGTAACAGGAGTTTCTGTTTCGCCAGCACCATTATTATCTAACTTAACTGCAAACTGTAAACTTCTGAGGATTCCGAGGATTAAGTTAATTTAATCATTATGAATTAGAAAAATGAAAACATGATGAAGCAATTGAAGAAAGTAATAATTCTCCATGGGCAGCTCAAGATATTTTACATAAGTACTGTTACATCTATCAGCTATAATTTTTTTGTGCACAGCTGAAGGGGCTAACGGCAGCTCATTGGGCGGAGTGCAGTTGGGCCGTAGTCCGCTTTTGTTTTTTCTGAAGTTGGATATCTCCACTCTTGTTAAATTGGTCTTTAGTTTCGGGAAGAAACGAGAAATATGTAAATGAAAAATGTTAATTAGGACGCCAACCTACTAAATAGTCTTAATTATTTCTCCTTTCCCCCCGACACCCCAGTAGGTATGGGATGGGAACAATATAAGTGTATAGAAACAAGTTACAAAAAAAATTTAGAAAAACCAGAACACTACTGTGTTTCAAATTTTTATTCAACCCTCACCCGGAGTTTGTGGTGGCTGCGACGAGGGTGGAGGTGTCTTACAGTCCTCTCGGGTTATGTAGTCTCACCTCACACTCGACTTGTTGCAATGGTCACCTAAGTTGCGTTCTAGTTGCCTGGGTTTTCAAACTGGATATTAGAGGTCCTCAATTTGACAGTTTGCCTTGGCTTATGGCATGTACTGNAGGGTGGAGGTGTCTTACAGTCCTCTCGGGTTATGTAGTCTCACCTCACACTCGACTTGTTGCAATGGTCACCTAAGTTGCGTTCTAGTTGCCTGGGTTTTCAAACTGGATATTAGAGGTCCTCAATTTGACAGTTTGCCTTGGCTTATGGCATGTACTGTGGTTTAATTAGTACTATCTTTAATGAGTACTAGCTGTGACTGTAATTAGTTTTAGCTTTGATTATCACTAGTTGTGACTGTAATTAGTACTAGCTTTGATTATCACTAGCTCTAAAACGCAACATGGGATAAAAAAACCTAATTAGTTCTAGATAGATATTTGGGGAAACGTGCTTACTCACTACTAAAATATATTTACAAACTATGTACAAATCTATGAACATCTGAATTTATCTACTTAATTATTGCAAAATGGCTGCTTTAGCTCGAAATCACTAGAAACTGTTGTCCCTAGTTTTTAAGAACTGGGGTTCCAAAAAAATACAATTCAATGAAATTGTATTTCGTGTTTTATGCAACAAGCGGTGTGTGATGTCAAAAACACTTTAAGGTTAATCTTAAAATTAAGTACATTGTTGTTGATGGTTATAATGCTGTAAATTAATACTTTTATACCAATATGCCTTAACAAACTACGTATTTACAATATACAGGTGGTGTATCTAAGCTAAGACATTTACAGAGTATGCATCTCAAGGTTGTTGTTATTTAAACAATATACGTAAGTACGGTGAATTCATATGGTTATAACTAGTTCCTAAAGACCTACACTTTCAGAGCTACACATAACATACAAAAGTACGTGTACTGGGTGTTCATATGGCTGCTACATTAAATTACATCTGTGGAAATGTGTGTGGAATATTGTGACATCGCTGTCGAATAATGTTACAGTACAAGTCATAGAAAGAGGTTAGTTATTGGTTATTCTCTAACAATAAGTAGATTCACAGAACTAGATGTTTATCCATTGTCAAAAATAGGAACCGTTAATATTAAAGTTGCTGCATATAATTGAATTGAATTTAAATTTGAATCTCTTTGAAACTATATTAAAAAAATTTGATGTTGGCAGTTCACTTTTATTACCCTTTAACTTTTTTAATAAATAGAATAAATATAAAATAAAATAATAAATAAATAATAATAAATAAAATAATAAAAATAAATAAAATAAATAAAAATAAAAAATAAAAAATAAAATAAATAGAATAGAAGAAATAGAATAAATAGAAATTTTTTGAAAATTACTTCCTATCTCAAATTCTCATTAGGCATGATGTTTTAGTAATACTCTGTATAGGTATTGCTATTAAAACTAAGTGCATAAGAAACATTAAAAAAGAAATATATTTATATGACCTTGCAATTCTAACATTGGAATTAAATGTTTCATTTAAAATACATTATTTTTTTCACCTTAGCACAATTATATCAGGTTCCATATTATATTTAAAGGAAAAACAAAATATTGACACCTTTGAATTTTTCACTTAAAAATAATTCTTCGTAAAAAAATGCCTTCGTTTTTTGTTAGAGGAACCTGCCATTAAACCTACGAAACAAGTTTCAAGAATGCTAAATACTAATGAAAATTCAATATAATTTTTCTCATATTTTTCGAATAATAAAAGCTCCCCCTTCTTTTAAACGCTTTCATTAAATTGTTAAGATAGTTTTCCCCACGGTCCTATAACTGTGATAACAAATTCTACGCATGTTGTAAATAATACCTTCGGGATCTTGATAATGCGTTTTCGTTATTTGGACCAAAATATACAACCGTAATACACACACATCCCAGATACTATCGTACGAAAACGCCAGCGCGCCCTCATTGTGCCAACACTACGCCTCAAATTTGACCCCCCCTAATGCATTTTCTACGAGGAACAAATAACTGCGAGCAAAAAAGCCATTGTTGTTCTTTTAAACGCAACAGAGTAACAATATAATGAAACTGGCCTTCTGATGAAGGTACACGTTTATCCATTCCAAACAACTGCCACAATGAACAGTCTAGCCTATCTGATCTACAAGTCTCGGGTAATTCGATATTTTTCGGTAATTGTACCGAACAAGGGGTCGGATTGTTGTTCTAGTGAGCTTATGCACGCCAACTTGATTCCGACTACTTACTACACGTAGACAATACCCGGGCTGCTTCGATAGGAAGGTTATTCTTGACTAATCTAACGGAAATATTTAGTGCTGTGCGATTTGGCAATCGCTACTGTTCATGGTGTACTGGTAAGTAAAAGGAGTATTTTAATTGGCAGATGTTCCTGGAATTTTATCAATACTGTTAAATTTTTTAGTTTAATTCAGGATTAAAGAGGCAAGAGCCCATTTTGCTAGAAACTCAGTATGCGTATATCTACAATCTTATTGTTTTGATAGTTGGACTAAGGATTTTAAGGGGAAATATGTGCTCATTTTTTGTGGTAATATTCGAATACGGATATCTTAATGTTAAATAAAATGCATTAATAATATTCAGTAATAAAAATACATAGGTACTTAAAAGATATCGAGAACTTTTAAAATCATCCCCGATTTACATATTTCCTATATAAAGTGAGGTGAATAGTTGTGATGACCGTAAATGACGTGTCATTGACTTTTAACCCACTTTTTTGTATAGAAAAATTATAATTAATTAATTTCTTATCCATTTTGACTTATTTTCTAGAGAGCGCTATGTAAAATATGTTTATGATGTAAATGTATATAACTGTTTTACCCCTAATGTTATCGCTTTTTTTTAAAGGAAGAAATATGTACTTTTTATTTTTTCTTTAATTATGGCAAGAGATAGAAAATTAAATTATCTGCACTATCGAAAATGTATTTACGGTCTAATTTCTTGATCACCCCTCTCGGTTGCAAGGGATAGAGGTAATCACTCCTACAACCAATTTCCTGCCTCTCTTTTTAAATAAAAAATACGGTGATTTAAAAATCTATTTTAGATAGGTCAATTTATTAGAAACAAATTTTGTGTCTTCATTTTTTATCGTAATTTCAATAGTTTTAGAGGAAAAAATTAATTATGTTATGATAAAATTTTGTATTGGGCATTTGTTGATAGTTGCTAATAAATAATTCTTAATATTATTGGTGTATTTCTGTGCAATTTGATTAATTTACTCAAAATGCATAAATATGTATAGTAATGTCAAAATGACTGATATGCTTTATGGTCTTGCCAATGGTAATTCTTTAGCAGTATATTGAATTTACGTTGTAATGCATCTTCAACATATTACGCCTCATCAGAACCTGTTTTCAAGTTTTTGCAACCGTTTTATGACATTGGAAATTTGTTTAAAGAACTTATCATTCTGGCTGTCTCTGCGAAACTAAAACACCTGCTTCAAAAGAAGCAGTGCTTACATCGATTGATGAAGAACCGGACAGCAATATTAGAAAAATTGGTTTGCATTTAAATATCAACCATATGGCGGTATGGGCCTTTTATATTTCATTCATATACAATGAGTCCAAATTCTGTACTGTAAGATTTTACGCAAATTCCTTCCCATTCAATTATGGAAAAGTTTGAGCAAAATTTGAATTTTAGGCAGAGATTTTATTTACAAAGACAATTTTTCAAGAGAATCGATTATTATTATATATGAACGAAAGAAAATTCACGTGCCTTAGCCAAAGTCACCGACATCAACAATTTCTCTGAATTTATGGTTTGCATGAGCTCAGCTTTGGTTTATGCAGGATGGGGCTCCTGCCCATTTTGATATAAAAGCACCACATTATTTAAACAAAGCATATCTAAATTGTTGCAAAGGCTGCAATTTAAATCATTCAAAAACTTTAGCGTACCAGACATGTGTCAAATGAAAAAAAAAATTGTCATATCATTGATTCAATTGCGGTATTTCATAATGCTCGAGGAATTTTCACTGGACAAGTGGACCAACCCTTTTGCGTACCAGTCAAATGAAAAATTGTCCTATCATTGATTAGATATTTCAAAATGCTCCAGGGATTTTTAACTGGATAAGTGGACAATGCTTTGATACATACCTTTGTATATTATAAGGAGGTGACCATTTTCAACATTTGTTACGATATTAGATATGGTTTTCCATTTATAATTAAAGTTCACCATTTTTGGAGAAATGCCCCAAATTCTCTAAAATGGGTTATTTGAGAATATGATTGGGAACTGCATCGTCGTGAGAGAAGCTGGTTCGTATATTGGATTCCATAACCCCATCCCTATCATTTCGGACCTTCCTGAACAAGTGTTTGACATCAGCACCCACCATTTTTCCAGAAAATGCTCACTTAATTCATACAAAACGGTGTTTCATGAATATCAAGAAGGCATACGATTTAAGGTAAACTTCTTTGTATTCAAAAGATCTATGAGGTGGGTTTTCTTTCTCTTTTTACCTCTGACTTAACATTATCTTCAACATCCAACGTTAATTCTCCATTATAATAACGTCCCACTTACCTTGATACCTTTTTCCATATCCTTTAAAATTGTTGACAGCGTTCACCTTGCTCTTCCCTGTAATAACCTTTAGTTATCGGGAAAGTAATCCAAACAATTCAAATTCTATGAAATTCAGCACAATTGCCGCGATTAGAATTTTATAATTGTGACTTTTGTGATTACTAAAAACTATTCTGTTACATTTTTGAAGCTTTGCAATACAGCCTTCTCATTTTCATTAATTTTCAGTATATCCTCAGATAGTATTGTTGATTTGTGGAAGTATGTACCTGTAACATTCACTTTGTCCAAAGATACAAAAATGATTTAGATATTTTATTAGTACAAGTTTTATATGTAGTAGAGAAAGCAGAACGTTTCTGATAAACACAGAAAACAGGGATAATAATTAATAAGTCACGATTGCTGCCTCAAGGTAATAGTAATAATTTTAAAATCTCTGAAAACCTTATTTTTCTAAGACATACTTCATAGTTTTCTTTCTCCATCTTTTGAAAAAGCTAAGTTGCGAATAAGATCATTTAACTCGCTTTGATTAAAAGTTTGCGGATGTTTCTTTCCATCCCACGGTATATATTTGTCTTTACTATCCCCCTTCGTATTCCTTCTCATTTTGTGCATATAAAAATACTTTTGGTAGACCAAAATCGGTACAACTTTTCTAAAATAAATAAAATATAATTATGTAACAACGTTAAACGGAAGTTATAAGATACTTTTTTCGAAAAAAACATTGATTTGTCCTTGTTATTTCCGTTATTAACATTCTCATCTATAAACGAAAATATTGCGAACATTAAATTTAGGTTTTATATAAGCATTGTCCCGCAACCGGGCAAATATTTATGTGCCGACGGGATTTCTACCTAAATATAAATAAAACCGTGTCGAATACCCTCTCTGACGTTAATGGTGATGAGAAATGCAAATTGGTCGGCCATCGAAAGCAGCGGTACGTCTAACGACCTCGACGAGGTGTGATACGTCCGCGTAGATGAGAAACGCGTATTAATTTAATCCGCAACATAAAGAAGTAGTAAATCTAGTCGGCCCCGGGGGGTGTGCTGGCTGAAGACGATGTCGTTCCGTGGGTGGAGGTGTTGAGAGGTAGCAGAGATAGCCAGGTGGATTTCTCGATTAGATATGTGTACGTTTCGTGTTTGAGACGTATTAATATGGTGTTAACATGTTTTTATGGAGCGCCCACCCGCCAGTATCGCGTACACCTGATAGATTACAACAGGGATACTCAAAAATTTTCAAAGAGGAATGAGTTGGCTAAAAGTGTACATCTACATTATTTCTTGTAATAAATACGTAATTCTTCTTTAAATTATTATTAGAAGTTTTCAGTAATTTCTATCATATAGGTACCTACCGCGTACACTGCAAAAAAATTGGTGTGAGTGAAGGCAATAAAGTGAATTCATTGAGTGAAATTATTGAGTACATTTTCACTCAATATTGGGCATTTTGATCATTTTATTCATTTGTGATTAACTAAAACTTAGTACTTTCACTCAAATATAGGTACTCCTTAAATTCTTCACATAAACTCGTATTAAAGTCATAAACTGGTAGGCTGCCACAGTGGTTTCCACACAAATCTGTTAGAGACAATATTTTAGGTCTCGATTAAAGGAATTGGTTAGCTGATCTGTCGTATAGATTGCCGTAACCTATATTGTACATTACAAATACGTAAGTAAGTAAGTACCCATATGAAACAATTTAACTATCTGTTTATTTGACCAAATATTTATGGAGACTCAATATATTATCATTTTCAATTATTATAATCAAACTCCTGCATGTAAACCATTTTCACCAAAATAACCGGATTAACGAACACTTGTCCAGCACTATACGCCAGACACCACGCCACGAGATGACCTAATGTGGGCGATGGGAATAGACATAGACAACGCACGACAACCATAAAATGGGGTGGGAATAATGAAGATATTTACTCCGATTTAGCTACAAGTGTACTAAATATGAATTTATCTGCAGAATTTATTTAACGGATACCTAGATTTGAGTGAAAATACTCAAGTTTTAGTTCAAATATTATCACAAATGAGTAAAATTATCAAAATGCTCAATATTGAGTGAAAATGTACTCAATAATTTCACTCTATGGGTTCACTCTGTTTCTATTAACGCTTTCATTCACACCGATTTTTTTACAGTTATGCGGTAATATTTTCAGTAAAAAAAAGCAAGAGTTTACTCTAAAAATTAAAGTTATCTTAACCAAAAGTTAATTTATATTTTAAAGTGTAGTTTTGTTCTTCACTAATCTACAAAATTTCCATATGAAAAGTATCAGTTAACCTGCCATTGAAAAACGTGGCCCTAAATTAATTTACTGATACATCTTAGTAAATTCTCGTAGATCCCAATAATTCCTTAGTAAATTGTTCCACATCCCAATAATTTTTTGAGCATTTCTAGCAATTCTTTACACGGTCGTTACATATTTTACTTATATTATGAGATTTCTAAGTTTCCCATTACTAGATTATCTATCTTCATCATTATATTTTACTGCCAAATATAAGGAAAAAGGATCAACTAAACATAGGCTGCAAGAGCTTATAGTCCTTTGATTTCTGAGATAATAAGGAATTATAAAATTTAAAGTCTGTTGGAAATAGAATTGTAAGAGCATTCAAAAGAAATATTACTCAACCCCCAATGCTATTTAAATGTTTTGGGTTTATGCTTACCCTTGCTTGGGGGTGAAAGTGGCGGAGTCAAAAATACCAGCAAAGAATCCCCTTTAATCTAAAATCGACGGGTCTGAGCGTTTTTCTACAATCTTGACGTAGTTCCTGAAAATTGCTCTGTTTCGTTTTCATTTGGCCACCCTGTTACTATTTAATGCCTATTAGATCAAAGCATTGCTTTGTACTTACTGGCATAAAGTGACCTACTAATCGTAGGTGAATTAAAGGATTACTAGGCGAAACAAACTTTTTTTAACAAAGTATATCATGAGAAACGACTGTTCCATGGTCTGTATGCCCCGATTAGCATTGAATTACACACTCAATAGCTAGTAAATAGCCAAGATCATTTTGTCACCAGACAATGATTGGTTCAAACATATTCGTTTTCGTCAATATGATGTAGGTGAAACGACCGACGAATAATGTAACTATTTGGACGTATATCTATAAACATGTTTTAAGTGTGGGTGAGATATAACCTATAAAGCATATGTCATTGGATATATGTCACACTTTAAATGTCATTGCTACTTAATAGATGATACAAAACATTGTACTGGCACAAAGTAACATATCTGTAGATGCATCCTAATGTATTTTCGTCTTCTGAATTAATAATGTCTTTTCGATTTTAATTATTTTCGATATCATGTTAGAATATATCAGTTATTATTAAAGACACACATTCATGAAACAATATTTTTATCGTTGTTAACTATCAACGCTTGTAAAATTTCATTAAAATATTCTGAGCGGTTTCTGCAATATTTATAAATTTGCATTTTTTTATTAAAACACCCTGTAGATTGAAAACTAAGCCTTTTCGGAATATGGTATATTAATGAAATATATCACAAATTACTTGTACTATAACCTCTTGCAAGGAATGCATCGACTTACCAAACACCTTGTATATACGAGTATAAACTAATAGCGTATATTTTTGGAAACAGAACATTTCCTTTTTAACCAGGGCAGTTATTGTTGTTCAGTATAACTGATCGGAAAGTCAAAAATAATTAAAACATTTATTACGCCACTGAAATTTACAAAGAAATATACATAGGTATAACAATTGCTACAGAAAATTTAAATTTTTTGGCTGTGTTTGCAAAATGTTCGTCTCAGTCTGTATTTAATAATAATAATAATAAATATGCTCTAGCATGATATAGAAAAATGTATAGGCACTCTGGAATCGTATATATAAACTGAAAAATTGAATTGAATTGAAATTTTAATCAAAATAATAAAAATGAATACATTATAGTTGTTTTTGGCAATCAAAAACTTCAGTGTGAGTATAAAAAATATTATACACTTTTTTACATGCAAAATTTCGAAAAAGAGAATATATATAGAACGTTATTTCCAGACAATAATTTAGGAAAATTTAATGAAATATTGTTTAAATTTATTTATTATTGATTTTCACTGTGTTCAAGAAAAAAATATTTTCGCAAATTGAAAATTAATAACCATATATTACGATTATATTACTATACATGTTTGGAACTGCTGAATGTACAGTATTGAGTTGTCCGTATCCAGCCGAGTTTTATATGATTGCTCAAATAAAAGCAAGCGGTGAAAAGAAACATTTGAATATTCTGTCGCTGTGTTACTTACGACTTCAATTTCGCTTCTGATAGAACTATTATTTTTTCCACATAAAGAACATTAGTCGTACTTTTCAAGTTTCTTATTGTATTGAATGACACATTATATTACAGTATCTAGAAAACAAAAATAAAATAAATTAGATATATAGATTTCAAATAATTATAATGAGATTTTGATGTTTTTTTGCAGTAATTCAATGGAATAATGGTGTAGAATATAAGAGTGAAACACTTGTATTCCAGCGTAAAACGAACTATCTACAACCCTTTTAACTAGAGTATACACTAAAAAATTATCCGACATTAATCTAAGTGAAAGTAGGAACACTAAAAACTGCTCTCCAAATCCATTAAAATTTTTCTTTTCTAATTAACTTTTATTTATTTGAACCTAGTGTTTAGTAGATTTGTTTGCTTGCCGCCTTAGAAAAAAAGTCATAATCGCTGATATACGGAAAATATAAGAGTGTCTTTGGGAGAACGACGTTTGATTAGGGGACCACACACCCTTATTTTGGTCCTATCCACGCATTTCTGCATGCCCTATCGGTGTTGCAACGAAAACAGAAGATGCCGACACTTGTGCACTGAGGGTGGCATTAGCATACATCGAGAAAAAAGATGCTAAATAAAACAAAGAGCAACGGATAACTAGATGTCTTAAAAAGGTTCGTGATTGATCAAACTTGAAATTTGAATTCTCATGTCAAAGCGAGAATGATATAGTTTAAATCAATGCCCACCGTTGTTATGGTTTAGACTTGACAGGATTAAAATATTTTTGAAGGCGCTTAACGTACAGTGATTACATTTTTAGTAATTTATATTTAAAAAATAAGAACTCGATAATGGTGCGTTATTTGAGTACTTAAAATAATCGTAATATTCCAGTGCAATATTAATAAGTGTCATGACAGTTGAATACGTATGGTGAAGATTAGTGGGATACATTTCAAGTAAATCGAAGGGAAAGAGAAGAGATTCATATAGTAGAAAACTAGAAAATATAAGGAAAATTCGGAAAACCAATATATACAAATCTGGAAGAACGATCAATAATATAAGTATTCATTAAAAATGTCGGATACAATTCCATATGGACAATTTTAATTTCTCATAAATCAATGGTTAATGTTATAAACTCACACTGTTACTGAGATTAAGAAAAACTTACATAATTCCAAAATTGTGACTATCTTAAACTTAAACAAATGACCTAAATTTATTTATTAATAACGTAGATATGTACACAACTTCAAAAAATCTTGATGCTGATGATTGGAAAGAATAATACAAAGTAAAGGGTAATTTACTGGAACCCAGGAATATTATAGAGGTAAGTTAGTATATCATGCAATTTGTAATGACCATGAACCATTGTCATATGAGTTAGCCAATATTGATGTAGGTCATGAAACAGCGTATCAGTTGTGTCTTTCAAGTTCTGTTTGTTTAGTTCAAAAACTAACTAGCATGACTGAAGTTCAGAAAAAAAATGTATAAAATCCATAGAGCAATGCAAAGGGGGGGGGGCGTATCCAGAGATGTTTTTCTAGGGGGGGGGGGGCGTTTATATAATTGTATACTCAGAAAAATTGAGAGACATAATATTTTTAATCTTTATTCATTGATTTTACTAAAAAAAGGGCTATACATTCAAGAAAGACGTTTTTAAACAGGAAAATGTTTTTCTTCATTAATCTAATTGGTCTTTGATTCTTTTTTGTCGAACCATTTAGGGGATGCGATCGCTCCCATCCACCCCCCCACCCCTCGGATCGACGCCTGACAGTGCACCAACATAGGATTTGCATAAACGTGAAGATGCCTCACGTATACACATTTTACTCTGTTGCATTTATTAAAATTTCTTCATGGGGACTTCCAATTATTTTATTTAATGTTTTGTAGGTAGATAAACGTTTATTTAGCAAAAGCTAGTTGTTACAATAAAATAAAAAAGTATAAAAAACCCAAATAATGCTTAACCGTATATGAAATATAATTCCCAGAAGCCACAGCAGAATATACTTTGTGAAATAACAAAAACAAAAAACGGGAAATATTGTAAAAAAAAATCATTTTCTTAGTCTTAAACAGACGCATGTTAGGCACGTTTTAATATGATCGAACAAGACATTATATAGCGTGACGATCTTATCGATCTTATGTTAGATTAGTGGAGATCTAACTGTTTTAATAACGTTTGGTTTCCTTTAGATAAATTACTATATTCTTTAAAAATGGTAGTGAGGACATAAATACGAGCAATATGTTGATTAACCGAAATCCATCAAAACTGTGGGTAAATTCATCAAAAATCAGCCAACATCTTCATTGAAATTCATGAAATTTGAATTGAACATATCATAAACATCAATTTATTGCATTTTGGCTGGACATTTGGGCTACCGAAAAGTGTGTGCACGGTTTTTCTGCATAAGTTGACTGACGACCAAAAATTGCTCAGAATTCAACATTCGAAGGACATCATCAATGAGCCCAAAAGGACAAAACCTTCCTTTACAACATTGTCACTGGTGATGAAACGTGATGTTTCCAATATGATCCAGATATCAAGCGCCAATGTGCCGAGTGGAAGGCGGCAGATGAGCCAAAACCTAAAAAATATCATTTGGAGAAGTGAAAAATGAAGACAATGTTCATTTGCTTTTACGATTTGAGGAGCATACAAAGAGATAGTCTATCGGGCGAAAGAGTTAATATACAATTCTATCTTGGCGCCTTGAAGCGTTTGGTAAATCATATTTGTCGTATTCGGCTATAATATCGCGTAGAAAGTAGTTGGCGTTTGTTGCATGATAATGCGATGAAAGAAAAACGTTTTGTGGACGCAGAAGCCATCCAAAAGGTTTGTACAGACATCCTGAAGGATATCCCGGCCAACGATCTAAAACACTGATTCGATATGTTTTTAAACCTTGCAAATAGCTGTATTGAGCTATTTTGAATAAAATAAAAAGTTTCGTGAAAAAAACATTTTGTTCCTATTTTTAATAAGTCCTGTTTTCTTTGGAATGCATCTTGTATAATATAAAACCGTTATTAAATTTATTTACCAAAGGTAAGTAAGTTTTTTTGCACAGAAGATACCTGTCCTACTGTTAAGAGCTACTGTCTTTATTACTCCTATGGTGGACTCTTTTCTTGATCTACGTCTTTTGCAGACTAGATGAGTTTGATCAAAATGAAAATTAGCGCAGCTACTGAAAAAATGGTAATACCTCCGAATTTTTTATAACTGCATCTATTTTTCTCAAAATTTAGAATTAGGCTCATCTTACTCCCCACTTCAAAACTTATATATGCGCTAGGTGTGCCTTTTGTTCTTAAGGGGTGAAAACCACCCCTTATTGGAAATAAAGAAAAAATACAAATTTAAGCGTTTTATGTAATCAAATCTTTTTTATTTATGCAGTATGAATAATTTCAGGTACTATCTAACATGAAACTTAATGTATCCCAAATTTTTAACCCGGAAAGACCTTTAAAAACCTCCCCTTTGGATGAAAAATATTTTTTTTCAACTTTTAACGTTTTAGTCATGCATTTTTATCAAATTAAAATTGATTTCTTGATTAAAAAATCTTTTTTATCTATTGCAACTTTTCAACCCTTGAAAAATACCCCTTCTTTCGAAAATAAAATGAAAAAATATTATTGAAAGAGTAGAAACATTTTAAATGTGCATTCGTATTAAATAAACATTTATTCCCTTCTTATAAACTAATTTTGGATTGATTGCAACTTTTCAACCCTTATTAATTAATACTTTAAATAACTAGATAGATTTCACAGGGTCTAACGACACTTAGAGTGTACGATAAGTCAATAAACAAAGAAATCTAAATAAAAAAATTAGATAAATTTGGAACGAATACACTGAANTAATTTTGAATTGATTGCAACTTTTCAACCCTTATTAATTAATACTTTAAATAACTAGATAGATTTCACAGGGTCTAACGACACTTAGAGTGTACGATAAGTCAATAAACAAAGAAATCTAAATAAAAAAATTAGATAAATTTGGAACGAATACACTGAAAATTTTTTGAGACAAAACGTCTGAATCTGGTTCGGGTTGAGGCAGTACAGTATTGAGGGTCATGAAGGCTTGCAAAAAATTTAATAAAATTTACAGGGTCGTATTTAAAAAAATTAAGTTACATATAAAAATTGATTATGCCATTTGATAGAGGACAAAAAGTGGCCATGAGAAAGTGTTCTTTTTTTTCGATATCATCTTAAACAAAGCTGAAATGAAACAAAAACGGATTTCCAAAATTTCGTTTTTTTTCAAATATTTCGAAAACTAATCATGTTAGCCTCGATTTTTTAGAGACATAATGTTGGTCCCTGATTACGCAACTTTGCCCTCATTTAAGCTACTTCGTACCTCTTATCGTAGATAGATACCGTACCTCTTCCGAGATCCCTATAGTGAGAAGCGAATTTGTAACAGCCTGTATATGTCTGTGTGTGAGGGTGTGTTCGTGTGTGTAGTATAGTGTGTATTATAATATAGTACTGGTTTATTCGAATACACATACTAAATACGTATATATACAAAAAAAGATCTAAATGCTTCAAAATTCTTGTTTCACCTAAATTTTCTTAAAATTATCACCTATACACGTGTTTATTTTTTTGACGATAACTTTCTTACTTTTTAAGATTTTTAATCGCACAAAGGCTCATTTTGCAGGGAAATGTAAGGGCTACGTGAACTGTTGAGTTGACCTTTTTTAAGCCCTTCATTTTTAAGTTTGAAGGGTTTAAAGGGCTCGAAGAGGGTGGTTCTCTCATTCATATGATAACTTAAAATGCCGATATCTCGATTAATATTAATTTTAGAGGAATAAAAATACAAAACAAAATCTTCAGCAAAAATAAGGCTAATTTTTTTTACTCTTGTAATTTTTTCGTATAACCTTTAATTTTTAAGTTACAGCGTAAAAATCGTTATTTGCAAAAAATTGTCCGAAAACAAGCACTTTTTCAGTAAAAAATCAACATTTTCAATGACGAATTACTCGGAAAATATCGGATTATTCAAAAAACTTTATATAACATTTATTACTTAAAATTGACTCCTCTATCGATTATTTAGGGCGTAAAAATGTCCACCCCTAAAAAGGGGTGGGAACCACCCCCAGGGCAAAAGCACACTTCGGCACTATATAAATTTTGTTTCTTGAGGCATCCCCCACATACAGTCAAAATCTCACGTCAATCGGTGCAGTTATAAAGAATTCGGAGGTAAAAACCCTGAGGAACTGGACTAAATATTTATCATCATCATTTAACATACTCACATGCTTATATTTCAGAAATTTCAAGTAGAGGTTAGTTGCGTATACACCTGCTACTTAAACTTGTATTAAAGGACGTAGCGTTACGATTTAATTAACCGAGAACAAACATTTTTCTCGGTGTACATCCAAGTTTTTATCCCACAGGTTTCCTGGCGTTATTCAAGTATCGATATCGGAAAGTGAGTTTGTGGATGTTTTGACACGGCAGCCATGTGTTCTCTGTTACAAACTGCCGCCACCTTTGATCTTGGCCGATAGAGTGGCAACTATGTAAACTATACCACCATATATATACACACACACTAGTAACCTTATATATCAGTATAACCAGAACGTCTTAGACGCATTCCTAATAAATAAAATTTTTATAACACAAGAGTAGGTTTGTTATGTGGGAGGTCTGAGAGTTCGAAAATGTCATTTTTTACAGAAGCCACAGGACAGGCGAGGCCCTTGCCTTGATAAAAGTTTAACGAAGTGTTGAAGTAGTCATATTTCATACTAAGCTAGTTTTGTATCTGCGCTTACACACAAAAATATTTTAGAGACATTTTTTTCAACACGCAACGCAGGAACTGTAATAGAAAATGTAAATAGTCATTATTTTATTCTAACTGCCCTGTTTTTTCTTCAAAATTAATTATACATCTATTTGCAGAGATAACCTAAAACAGGAATAACTAATTATATACAACGTGTTGCAGATTTTTGCCGATAAAAATTGCGTAGGTCATAGTTTTATCAAAAATAGAAAAATACTTGTTAGAACAAGGGGATGACAAGTAAAAATACGATCATTGATTGCACTGTGTATGTTGTATTTATCAATCGCTCTGAACAACTAACTGCTTAAAATCTAAAACTATTTCAGTTCATAAAATGTATCGACTAATGTTTAAAAATCTATCATAAACAATAAACATTCGAGGTCCAGCTGCGTCAGCTCGCATGGAGGCCCGGTCACCTCGTTTCTTACATACTATGAATGTATATCCGCAAAAGGTAAACTTTTTTATATACAGGGTGATAATACCTTATATTTATTCTCAGTTGAACATCTGATATAAAAACTGGTACCATTGGTATAATAATTTGATGAGTATCATCAAATTAGTTGCAATAAAATTTACTAAATCAAAATGACAATTGGTGCAACAGGAAATAATTTTTTCTCAAATGTAGGTCGGTGTTGCTCAAAAAAAAAAAGAAACTTTAAAGAAATAAAGAGGTCCACATCAAGAACGAGTGTCAATCTTTAAAAAATAACACTTTATTTTATTCAGAGATTCATCTACATGATGTAAAAAAGAGTGAAACTGAACACATTTTCACTCAATATTGAGCATTTTGATAATTTTACTTATTTGTGATTATATTTGAACTAAAACCGAGTACTTTCACTGAAATATAGGTACCCGTTAAATAAATTCTGCAGATAAACTCGTATTTGGTACACTTGTAGCTAAATCGGAGAAAATTTCCTCATTATTGAATGATCCCACCCCATTCTATGATTGTCGTCCGTTGTCTTTGTCTATTCCCATCGCCTCCATTAGGTCATCTCGTGGCGTGGTGCTGGACAAGTGTCTGTTAATCTGGTTATTTTGGTGAAAATCATGTTTAAACACAATGGTTTGATTACAATAATTAAAAACAATAATGTATTGAGTCTCTGATATTTTGTGAAATAAATGGATAGTTAAATTGTTACCTATACTTAGTACGTATCTGTGACATACAATATACTGTAATAGAATGAGTTGAGCCAAAGATTTTTAAAATATCAAAGGGAGAGGTAAATTTGGGAGGTAAAATTAGTGAAATTGATTTTAAAGAAATAAATTTGAATAAGTGTGACCAATAGGAGTACAGTAAATGGTTGAATTTGAGAAAGGAAAGACAAAATCAATAAAAATTTGTACGTGATCAATTAAAATTTATGTAAAAAAAGGAATTTCAAACAAAATTTAAAGAAATATAATATAATATAATAAAGTATATTCGAAATTAAAAATGTGACTGGTAATTCAAATTTGGATTACTATAATTAGAAAGTGATTTATAAAAATTAGTGGGATATGAAAAGAAAAGAGGGAGGTAACTAAGAAAAAAATAATAAAAATGAGGATGACAGGAAAAGTTCTAGAAATTATATTTTGAATTAGTAAAGGAAACTATATATAAGAAGGAATAAAAGAAAACATAATCACAAAAACTAAATGTATTGAAGATTAAGGCCAAGAGAAGTCAAAGTAAGTCCAATAACGAAACAAGTTAAATGTTATAGAGCAATAACCAGTACCGATTAGGAAGAAGACAAATAACAAGAAATTGCATGATAGATGACAAGACAAGGACAGAAGTTGTGCTAGACAGTCCAGAAAAGGATTAGAGGAGAGAAAGGACCAACAAGAGAAGAAATAAGAGTGTTAGACAGTGATAGAAAGGTGTAAAACCTTCATATAAAACAAACTTGTATTAGAGTTAATATTTAAATCCAAAATTAGATATTGTTATTTAATTAAGTTAGAGTAGGACGTGTCGTAGGTATATTTTTATTGATCGAAGAATGGATAATATTGGGAAAATAAAATATTAAAATTAAGTAACATTATTTTATTTAATTGGAAATATAGCGAATTCAAATCAATAAATGAATTAGAAAATGTTTTACAAGAAATGGAATAACTAGTCAATAAGATTCAAATATAATTTTTTTTGTCTTTGTCTCCTTAAAATTTAATATCTAAATTCATTATCAGTGTAATATTTTAAAATTAGTTTACTAATCTTCTCAGAACCTTACCCTGAGGTGAGACTACTCATGTTAGAATAAAATTTGATAACATCTTAAATTAATTTGTTTTCAAACAAAAGCTTTCTCTAAACATAGTGATGCCCAGACAAGAAAGACGGAAGTAAAATACAAACAAGAAGAAGTTAAGCAGAATAAGAAAATTAAGGTAAGAAAAATTTTTATAGCTTAAGGAATTATAACAATATATAGGTTATGGCAATCTATTCTTCCGATCAGTTAACAAATTCCTTTAATCGAGACCTAAAATATTGACTTTAAAACAGATTTGTGTAGAAACCACTGTGACAACTTAGTAGTTTATGACTTTAATATATTTAAATTAAAATTTAAAGAGAATATGAAGTGATCCAAAACCACTCCAGATATTTATGAAATGGAAGCAGCAGCGGCTAATGCGGGGGTATTCTTGGAAATATTCAAAGTGCAAAATTACTCGATAATAGTTAAAAAATCATTAGAGAAAAAGTCAACTCAATCAGTTTTACATACTCAGAATAGAGTCAAAAGTCACTCACTTGATAGTTAAGAGAAACTCGGATTTGAGTAAAATTCACTCACTTCTGTTGCAATAGTTTCACTCATAAAATGTTAGTTGTACTGGACAGAAATTGATACATTATTAAGTTAAACTGAGGGAATGTGAATCGGTTTAATATTGTAACACTCTGTATAGGTAAAGTAGATGTATTTACTTGATAGTGTTAACATTCCCATACAGTTTGTTGGTAGTTACTTAGCAACGAACTAAAATATTAGAATACGTATTTTGGGGTCTGAAATGCACCGAAAAAGTACACATTTCCGAACGATTTCAGAAAAAATATCTTGTTTATTTTGACTTTTGTCACAATTACTAAAAAATGTGTATTAGATTAAGTTGAAATTATTAATAGTTCCTCTTGGTATTCGAAATACGTATGCTATGTAATTAATAATAATTAGACAATTTATTATATAAAATATAACCAATTTAACTTAACAATGCAGAGAATAACGAGCAACGTAACATAAAAGTAGGATGCTATTAAGAGCAAACAATTAAAATCATTGTAAATAGTAATAGCTATTGTACTAATTCGTTTTCTGGATCACTATCACAAACTAACCAATTAGTTACGTTGAAAACTATAAATCCACGTCTCACGGTCATTTAGTTTAAAATTAATGGGCAAGTGTAATTGCTATCCAACAGAAACATCTAAAAAATATTAACAAACAACTCTATTATAATTTTCTAAACACCGTTACAGGAAGTTCGGAATTGAAACAAGTAGAAATTACTGCTTTTTGTTACCTTGTCAACGTAACAGTGGCGATTCCTTGAAGTAACAATAACAATAATATAAACTTTTAAAGCCTTTGATTGTCAGCAAACTGTTAAAAATCGGATCTTTAACTATTAGAGGTAGACCCATCAAATTACATACTACTTTAATCTTGGTAATACTTTCCATGCGAATGTTAAAACTATACAAGGTGCTTTTCCAAATATCGTAAACACATTGTCTAGAACTGCGGTCCATAAACGACTAAAGAAAATAACTGGGAGATATAATGTAAGTAAATATTTCTATACAATGTGGACCATTTTGGTGATGCATATATTGGTGTCTTGGAAACTATAAGAGATAGGAAAATGGTTAAAAGAAGAAAGTTTCAGACAGTTCTGTTGCTAACTTAATGGCACTTGCATACCCGTCCTAGCTCTTCAGGTTTTTGAGTTATATTGAGAAATAGTAAATGTGGCGTTTTCAAAAATCGTCTGTAATTTTTTTATTTATGGGAATTTTTAAAATCTGAGGACACTTTTTCACAGCAAGTTTTTTCGAGGAATTTCACTGTATGTATATTCAGATCTTTATAGCGACATTTCGGTTGCGAGAAACCATCATCAACATTCTTTTTTCTTACGGGGACCATATTGAATTTTAAGCTGAACAAATAGAGCATTTTTTTGGCTTTTCAATGATGTAATATAAGTAAGAAAAATTTCAAAAACAACCTCACAAACCAATAGGTGATCTAATATTTTTAGTAAATCTGGGAACACTGCATAATTTTTCGAAACTATTATAGAATAATCTTAAATTTTTGTAACAGCTTATTATATTAATGTCATGGCATTGGGCGATATCTATGCTGATATAAAATATATATTTTATTTTATCATAGGCGGTCGGTTCTAAAATTAAAATGGGGCAAACGTTAAATAATATTTATATGGATTTTTTTTCCTAAAAGTTAATACTCGAGATATGGCACTCAAATTTAGGTTTCTTACTTTTGCGTAACCTTTAAATTGATAAAACTAAAGGTAGATTTCATATTATTTTCTATTTTTTATAAAACTATTCAATTTTCGAACAATTTTTGTTATTTAGTTGGTGATAAATTTATTGCATGAATCAGTCTACCCCTAAGATCGAAAGTATTCTTGTGAAAAAATAAGTAAATAATTTTCTCCACTACCTTCCTTTTTTTAATAGTACTCAAGAACTGGAGATAATTATTTACTATTGTAATTTTGTTACCTGTTTTGTCACGTATTACCTTTTGTGAACATTTCACATAAATGTGAAACTATTAGTAGTATAAAGATTCCTATACTAATCTTCTCTTCTCAAGAATTTAGTAGCTTAATATGAAACAACAAGGAAAAGGAAGAGCTTATCTGACTAATAGTTTTTATAGTAATTTAACTATTATGTTAAAGTAAAAATTTAAATATTTGGGTATACATATCTTGGACATTTGTAAAGATATTTTATTCAAAATTGGTATAGAAAGGTTTCTAGGGATGCTAAATTAGAATATATGTAGATATTACTAATTTTTACATAAAAAACCCCTGTTTAATTTGTTAAAAAAGCTCACCACCTTTTTAATTAATTAAGGCAGACAACCTTCTAACACCCTGTATAAAAATAATAGCTTTGCAGATAATTGTTTCATATTAAAATGTAAAACATCAATCCGAGATATAAGGGTGACCCCATGAAAAGTAAAACATAATATACATCACTGGGAAGCTGTTTAAATCTTAATCAAATGATGAAATATATATATGGTGTTCTCTAAAAAAAAAAATAAGTTTTATCCACAACCCTTGAGTGATTATTTCTGTGTTCCATTAGTAGGTACGATTTACTTGTACTCGTATTATCTAGTATTTTTAAAATAAATATAAAACTACAGCGGCTCTTACAGTACTAAAATGTAGATATAATCTTTTCACCTGCCAAATATTAATAAATACTTACACAATGTGCTTTTTATAAATTTATTTATTTTAAAACTGTTAATTTTGTTATAAAAAAAGTATAAGAGACACCAAGTCACCTGCCCGATAGAAGTAATCAATTTTTTGTAAGGTAACCACCCATATATGGTCCACGTTAATTTTACTCATTTTTGCAGTCAATTTTATCAGACTTATTGTTAAATTATTTATTTTTTTATTTATTTAAAATACACATCCAACAGGCGATGCCCAATAACAGGATATGTTAAGTCTAGTAATAAAATATAAAAAAGTTAAAAGAGAGAAAAATTAACTATGAAAAAATAGAGAAAAAAAAAATAGTACAAACTTACAAATAACACAGATATAAAGAACAAAATAAAAAGGCAACAAACTATAAAAAACAGATATGACTACATCAGTAAAGCATTTTTTATATCATTAGGCAAACAACAAAAAATATCGACATTATCTTCTTATCTTACTGTACTTCGATTGTATTACTGGTGGAAAATTTTTTATTAAATTTCTAAATAAATCTTGTGGTACTGGTTAACGCATATTCCTTTTAATTTAAAACTGCATAATTTAACAAAAAATTCAGACATTACGCACAGAACCATGACATTACGTAACAGAATAATCATCATTCTAATATAATATAATATTTAAAAAATTATAGAGATTGATACAACTAAAAACAAATTTACTTTTTGTCTTTTTGTAGTGATTGCTAATATTCTTTACCGCTCTATTAAAAAAGAGAATTTTTATCTTATAAAGTTTCATTGTCGAGCGAGCTAATTCTCGTAAGACATGATCAATTTGTCATTTTCTATAAATACTACTTTGACCGTTAGTGTTATTCAACTGACATGAACATGTTTGAGTAATTTATAGATGATTATAGATGTGGATGAATAATAAAATACTCTTCCAGACGTTTCTGATATTGCACACATGCCAAAATCAGCTTCAGATTGCGGCGCAGACATTTTTACACTATAAAAAAATCGGTGTGAGTGAAAGCAATAAATGCATTGAGTGAAATTATTAAGTACATTTTCACTCAATATTGGGCATTTTGATCATTTTACTCATTTGTGATTATATTAAATTAAAACTGAGTAGTTCCACTCAAATATAGGTACTCCTTAAATAAATTCTTCACGTAAACTCGTATTTAGTGCACTTGTACCTTAATCAGAGTAAATGTAAATGAGTGAGTTTAAATGTATATTAATTTCAAGTAATTTGAATGGCGCCGTGAAGATGGGACCACTTACATATTGCTTCTGTAATGTCGACCACAGTTGATGGGGGCCCGTTAGATGCTCCAGAAAAGCGTGATCGCCAGGAGAACAGGCCTTAGCCGACGGCGGCGGGTCTCAGCTCAGCTGGCGGATCTCAGCCAGGACAGGAGGAGGAGGCCCCACGAAGTGAATTAATTATAACACTGTATATACTAATTAATCATTTATGAGGGATTTACTTTCGCACTCAATATTCTGTTAATTAAAAACCAAGTCTGAGTAAAAAATGAGCCAATAATAGTTAAATTTAAATCATATTAGAGTCGCTCAATTGATAGCAGTAACTCGGATTTGAGTAAAACTCACTCATTTCTGATGCAATAGTTTCACTCAGTTGTACTCATGTTAATAGAGTGAAAATTTCACTCAATCGGGTGCAGAAATTGATATATTATTGAGTAAAATTGAATGAAAGAGTGAAATTTTTTTTACAGTGTACTATGAAGCTTGTTTGGAGATTAGAAGAGCAACAAAACAGCTGAAAGGAAGGATATATCGAAGGTTCTCTTCAACAGAAAATCAAGATTGAGAGGAAAATTTTGAGCCACAACAATGCTGGCTTTGCCTCTACTACTGCTTGTTCTACAGTTACTATAGCAAGTATTAATAGAATTCCATCTTACAAAGAAAATGAGATCCCTTGTGTTAGTTTTGGTAGTGGAATCCAATTGCACTATGTAATCTTTCATAGATAAAGGGTGTTCAAAAAGTTTGGAACCTCCCCTCTATCTCAGAAAATACTGCTCAAACAAGAAAATGATTAAGACAAAAAATGCAGGGTTTTGAGTGAGCACTCCAACGGTAACCTTGACAATGACCTTGAAGGTCTGTTAGAGGTTTGACGTTACGGTTACCTTTAGGTCAAAGACATGGTATAGGTCATTTTTTAATTTTACGCTCACTTAATTTCCGCAGTCAAGAATATCGGGTCATTTATCAAAAATCGACCTGTAAACGACCTTGAAGGTCATGCTCAAGGTCATATCCGAACGTAAAAATTTCTATTTTTTCCATTTCCGGGGTCGAAAATATACGGTTCCATTTAAAATTTTCAGGTTGACCTCTAAAAATGACCTTGAAGGTTATGGTCAAGATCACATTCGAACGTAAAATTTCTGCTCTTACCATTTCCGAGGCCAAAAGTATACGGTTCCATTTAAAATTTTCAACTTGACCTCTAAATGACCTTCAAGGTCATGGTCAAGGTCACTGTTGGATTGCTCACTCAAAACCCGGCAACTTTTATCCTAATAATTTTTTTGTTTGATCAGTATTTTCTGAGATAAAGGGGGGGTTCCTAACTTTTTGAACAACCTTAATTGCTTAGTATTATTTTTTTTATTTAAATTAGAATTATTTTATTCCACTTGTGACCAAAAAATGTAGCGAATAGTTGGACAAAATATATTTTCGCAATATAATCAAACTTCGTTTATGGGAAAGTGTTGGTCATATTTTATTCCAGGACTTGTATAACTCATTTCCCTGGAATTTTTCAAGTTTGTCCTATTTATTCCAATAAAGTTATCAGCACGTTGAGACTCCTGCTAACCTACTTATTCCAGAGAATTTCGACCTGTGAGCGTATACTCGAAAACATCACGCGCTGCCACTGATGATTAGTGTATAAATGAAATTAATTTACAAACATAATAAAGCAGGTAGGCAGTCAATTGGTCCGGTCGGCTTGCCAGGATAATTACAGGTTGCCGTCCGCGGCGGTTTACAACAGCTTCGCACCTTGTGTCTATTCTTCGACACCGCGCGTTGCACAATGGACTCCTCGGGGATAATGAAAGGGTACATCGCGCTTCCTGCAGATCCGTATGACTTGCAGTAATGCTAACAATGCGAGCCCGAACAAATTGGAAGGATGTTGCTGGAAAATTATGGCACACGGACTCTCATTAAGACCTGGCCGACATTATTTTCACATCACACCATGTCAGAGAAAACAATTGTTGGACGACATCCAGATATTTGGTGAAAAGCGGTTATCGATGGCGTAATACAGTGGTGGCTGTTAGTGTCTGCATATTCATATTTCCATTTGTCGTATCGAGACACCTATGTCGTCTATTTATGTCAATTAATCATATTTCATATTAACGAATTTTATTTATATGAAAGTTGAAATTTATCTTGTATGTATTTTACTTTTTTCTTGGTATTTAATGGCAACCTCTTCAAAGACTAACTCAATTAACATTTTCCCGGAGCCCAATCCGGGATCCGAGATCCTGAGAAGTGTTTATCCTTAAACAGATATATCAACAGCATTTAGGACATTTTAAGGAACTAGCAAAGTATTGAATAAAATTGCACCCAGGACTGATCCTTAAGAAACACCTGACAGGGATGAGGCATACATATTGATGCCTATTAGAGAGATATGAACTTAAAAGAGATAATATGGGAAATGAAACATTTGTTAAGCTCATGCTTTCTTGCTCAAGTAGGCTTTCTTGCTGTAGTAAATGTCTTGGAAAAATTGGTATAGATCCACTCGTCTTTGATCCTCCAAGGCCTTCGACATGTGTCGTCTAAGGTATACTAAATTTGTTGTTATGGAAACACCCACACACAAAAACATTCTTTACGTGATATAGAGAAACTAATGAATGAGTTTAAACACCTTACTAGTTATTTATTATAGTGATAAGTGATAGTCAGCGACATAATTAGAATCTCCATCATAAAAGATTGGACATACGAGTGCGGTATACCAGATGTACCCACATGATAACCACATCATAGCTTTAGAGGTCTTGCTAAATTCACCACCACAAAATATCGTCTTTCGAGGAGAAGGAACCCCAAAATAATACGAATCTGTTCTATTTTTAAAAGACGACACATTATAATAACGACAATGGATGTGATGATAACAATTATGTTATGTTGATGAAGATTATAATGATGACAATGTTGATGATGATCACAGTGGTAATGATGATAATATTGATAATGATGAAGATGTCGATAATGGTGACAACGCAGATGATAATGGTGATTTCGACGACGACGACGACGACGACGTTATTGAAGGTGCTGGTGTTGATGGTTGTGTTAATGATGATGAGGATGAGGATCATGAGGATTCTGATGAAGTTAATGATGATGGTGATGAAGACGATGACGGTAAAGAAGACGATGACGGTGATGATGATGATAATGATACTGGTAATAGGGATGGTGATGATGATGACGATATTTCGCAGGGGAGTTGAAAGGTCAAGTTTTGGCCCTCCTTCTGTTGTTATTTATTCGATAACTTTACGACAGTCGAGTAGACCTAAAGGCAATTAGCTGTCTGAAAAATTTTGCAAGGCTAATAAGTCAAAACATTTAGTATAGCTGTAAACAGGAGACTGATCTATTAGATGAAGCAGGTTCACCTACAGCTACAGATTCTTGTGCTAATAATCCCTAGAGAGAGAGACAGTCCAAGAGATTCTTAAAAGAACAATTGAAGGAATTAATGGCAGACCTACTGGATCAAAGACGTGTATTGCAGACTTAGGAAACCTATTAGTAACATTGGTTGTATAGAAGACAATCTATGTAGGTTCTACTAGGAGGAAGCGGATACTGTAGTTCTTGTATTGCGGGATTGTGAAGGCCTAATAAGGGCGTACTCCTTACTGTTTTGGAAGCTAATATGAAGGAGCTGCTTCTAAGCTGAGCAACTTAATTAGAACACGGAAGATGATATCCACATTCGTATACACAGTAACTTGGTGTCCAATAAATCGGTTGGACTGATTTTATCATTTATCATCCAATTTCTAGAAATCGCACACTGTATCTCTGTTGAGTCTTGAATTCACTGGTTCCATTAATTTTGGAACAATCTGTGTACTATTTCATCTATAAATGGATGTTATTTATTAAATTAGTTAGGGCGTATTATTATGTCCTTTGCACAAAATTCTGCCCAATGCTCGTAGTAGAGATAAATCAATCGATTTCTGATAACCGAACTTTTGTTTTTATGAAAAGTAATTGTCTACTTCATACATTTTTGTGCTTTCAAAAAAATAATTAGTAACAATTCCTTTTAGTAAATATGGTACGATATAAGGGCGTCTTTCCTTAGTCACCTTCGTTTCTGTCGGCTGCTATTCGCGGCCACAAAGTCAATACCCAATTGTGCCTTATTGGCGACTTGTTATAAAGACATCAAAGTCCCGAGATTGACCGGCTACCGGTCACAACGGTACGCTTTATTACTGAACTGAAGGATCCGCCTCCAGCCCAGTACACTTTGGTGTTCGCCGCATGATAAATGGTCTTCTTTTAGGAGTTACGAAATAATACATTCCCCGACACCATAATATTTGCTAAAGTACACGACTACCGTTACTCGAGGACAATAGATAAGCATTTTACGGCAGTTTTCCAACTCGAGGCGGTGTTACGTAAAAGTGGAATATACAGGGTGTGCCTATATTTCCAAAAATGCGATACATTTTAAAGAAATCGGTGAAATCTGGTGGAGAACGTAGGGATATCAACCTATGAGTAATGACCAACATTTTCAAAGCTACAAAAATTCATCATTTTATTTTCAATATTATTATATTTCATGTAAGTTTATTAATATTGTCTCAAATTGTTTGTTTGCTTTATAGTTTTCAATTTTTCTGTTTATTTTGTATGTTTTCATCAGTGAAAAAAATTAAATACTGATTAAACAGTGTTTCCAAACGGTGCGAAATATTTTTATGAAATTTGGTATTCCGGGGTTTTTAAAAATGCCAAATACGCCGGTCTAATTATTTTTTGAATATTTCATAGATTTCGCTAGTTATGCTACATTCCTATTACATTTTAAGTTCTAATTTTTTTAAAGTTAGGTTTTTTACTATTCGGGCTCCAATTTTTAATGTACAATTTTATTTTCTAAAAATAATGTACTCTTGTTGGAACTTCCTAATGTGGACGGTTTTCGAGAAAAATGGCTTTTAATTAAACTCTTACGATATTACGGTGTATAAAATAAGTGACATTTCTCAAAGTAGGCTTATGTCAAAACTTATTGATGGATGTCTTATAAACAACGCATACATTATTAGTAATATTCTAAACTCTAATTAACTTTATATTTCGACATAAGCCTACTTTGAGAAAAGTCTTATTTTATATACCGTAATATTGTAAGAGATTAATTAAAAGCCTTTTTTTCTCGAAAACAATCCACATTAGGAAGTTCTAACAAGAATACCTACATTATTTTTAGAAAATAAAATTATACATTAGAAATTGGAGCCGGAATGGTAAAAAACCTAACCTTAAAAAAAATGAACTTAAAATGTAACAGGAATGTAGCATAACTAGCGCCCTCTATGAAATATCCAAAAAATAATTAGACCAGCGTTAAAAACCCCGGAATACCAAATTTCATAAAAATATTTCGCACCGCTTGGAAATTTTCGTAAAAATTCTATATAAAAAATTTTATTTTGTCGCTCTGTATCTCGAAAACAAGAGGACATATAGTTCAAAGACAAAAAAATCTTATTTTTTGACATAGTTACTATCACCCCCTGTATTTAAGGGAGGTCTTTCTGAAACACCCGGTATAACGCATAAATGAATTTAGCGTTGGTTGATGAGGTAAGAAGTAGTGTTAATTGCGAATAATATAGGTGTTGTATTTTTAATTGTTATATATTTTTTTTAGATACATGCCACATCATTTAAATTTTTTATTCCTCTCGGTGTAATCGTAACTGCATGTAAAAATTACCTCCACCTTAAGCAAATGTGCTCATATTTGTTTTCTGGACACCTTGCGACAAAGATTCAGCTTAACTAACATGTTTTATGTACAGGGTGGTTTATTTTCGATAGTTTTGTAGGGTACAGCCAAAACGGTGATAGATACAAAAAATCTGATATCGATGTCCCGTCCTCTTTTTTTGAGTTTACTTCGCTGGTAACAACTTCGCTAACTTGATTAGTTTTAGATATACAGGGTTTTTTGAAAAATGGCCCATTTACATTAACCTCTCTATCTCCGTTGTCATTCAATTTAGAAGAAAAAAGTGTGCACATTATTTGTTCTATTTTTTATTAGGAAGCCATTGGCGTACTCAGATTTTTTACAAATCGCACAGTTTCTCCGATATTGCATAAACATAGGTTTTTTTAAATAGAACACCCTGTATTTGGCCATCCCGTTGAGTAGCATTTTTTTTTACCTTTTCAGCCATATATAATAATAGATACTTTTTATTTGCCTAAATGAAGAAAAATGCAAAAATGTAGATATAGATATTTTTTCAGTTGGCCATGTTATTTATTTATTCGTCTTTTGTTGTTTAATATTGACAGTTAGTTTATTTTTGACTGATTGAAAGCTTGTTAAACGTCTATTACTTGGTTTTAATTTTGAAAAGTATAAAAATGGTGTACGAAAATCTTCACAAAGTTCAAATGTTAGAGTGTTACATTGAAAGTGAAAAAAATAGTGACACAGCTTTAAACTTATATTTGGAGAGATACCCAGAGCGTCATCAGCCAGAAAAGAGAATTTTTAGCCGACTCTATGATAATTTGTGTGAGTTTGGTTCTTTTCAAAAACCGAGAGCTAAATCTTATAATATACAGAATAGAGAAGATGATGAAATCAATACTTTAGCTTTTGTTGTCGCAAATCCCAACGTATCCAGCAGAGAAATTCAAAGAACGATAGGAATTGGTAAATTCAAAGCATTGAGAATTTTAAAAAAACACAAGTTTCGACCATATACTATAAGAAAAGTCCACCATTTGCATCCAGGAGATGAAGAGAGACGCATCATTTTCTGCCAATGGTTTTTGCAGCAAACTCATGTATACCCCAATTTTTTTCAAAATGTTATTTGGACCGACGAGGCTTTTATAAGCAGCGAAGGTATATTCAACCGGCATAATGCGCGTTATTGGTCAGATGTTAATCCTCACCAAACTGTGGCCAGAATTCAACAAGGGCGATTTGGTTTTCATGTATGGGTAGCTCTCTTCCACAATAGAGTGTTAGCTTACGAAATGTACGATGAAAACCTTAACGCTCAGAGATATGTGAGAATTTTACAAGAAAATATTATTGAACTGCTGGACGATATGTCACTAGCTCAACGATATAATATGTTCTTTCAGCATGATGGTGCGCCTCCACATAATTCCCACATAGTTAGAGAATTATTAAATCATAATTTCGGGGACAATTGGATCGGTACGTACGGACCAAACAGGTGGCCGCCTAGGTCACCAGACCTAACCCCTATAGACTTTTATTTTTGGGGGGATGTTAAAGACAAAATTTATAAGTATAGAGCTAATAATGTCGAGGAGCTAAGGGAACATTTTGAAAACTATATTCAGCGGGTGTCAAATATTCACATTTACAATGCGACCCGTTCCATTGCCAAACGTTGTCAGTTATGTATCAACGAAAATGGCCGACAATTCGAGCACTTGCTGTGACTTTGTTATGTCATTTTTGTTTTATTGTTGTTTCTCTCATTTTATAGTTGTTATTTTTGTTTAGTTTATGTTTAGATAATAGTTATAAGTGTACCTATAATTAAACCTATTAAGTAAAGATAAATGGATAATCTAATTTATTTTTTTTTTAATCTTTTAGTCTAAGTTAGGTGCTTAACATAAAAATAATAATAGAAAACGAAGAGACCAATACTAAATATAACAATAAATAACATGGCCAACTGAAAAAATATCTATATCTATACATTTTTGCATTTTTCTTCATTTAGGCAAATAAAAAGTATCTATTATTATATATAGCTGAAAAGGTAAAAAAAAATGCTATTCAACGGGATGGCCAAATACAGGGTGTTCTATTTAAAAAAACCTATGTTTATGCAATATCGGAGAAACTGTGCGATTTGTAAAAAATCTGAGTACGCCAATGGCTTCCTAATAAAAAATAGAACAAATAATGTGCACACTTTTTTCTTCTAAATTGAATGACAACGGAGATAGAGAGGTTAATGTAAATGGGCCATTTTTCAAATAAAAACCTGTATATCTAAAACTAATCAAGTTAGCCAAGATCTTTTGGGACCAGCGAAGTAAACTCAAAAAAAGAGGACGGGACATCGATATCAGATTTTTTGTATCTATCATCGTTTTGGCTGTACCCTATAAAACTATCGAAAATCAACCACCCTGTACAAATAGGGTCCATTAACAACTAAACTAAGCTTTAATTTTACAATTTTCCTGATTATAAACGGTCATAAATTTATCAATGCCACTCTTATATTTACTTTTCAAATGCATTACATGCATTACTAATGCACCAAATGACCATTGCAGTTTACAATGGAATCTACAATTCCTCGTGTTAATTTTTAATATACTGAAAAACTAGAAGAACCAGTGAATAATGTTTATATATTTAGATTAGAACCGCAGATATATTACAGGTAAATCGAATATATGTAGGAAATGTACGGAAATTGTAAAAATCATTTATTTACTGATATTCATTTGTTTTATTGAAAAAGTGAAAAAAAACGAGTGTCCCATTCTGTACTATCGTTTAAAATATTGTTACTATTTATTGCAAAATGAGGATGTCTTGCATTTTTAGATGAACGGACTTGCTGCCCTTTAGTTTAATTCTCCAATGTTTTCTCCAGTTACTTATTTGGTTGGTAACTTGTTGGAGTATAATAGTGGATACTGTTGCCTGCGAACGTAGCAATGATAATATTTTGTATGTGAGATATGTCGTTAGTATACAGCAGGTACAAGACTGGCCTTAGTAGGCTATATTGAGGTACACCAGCTATTATATCTTTGAGTTGGGATGTAAGATCACAGCACTCTGGGTAAAAGAGAGATTGCTTGTATAATTTTGTTTTATTTAGTATTTTATCACCTCAATCACTTTCTCAAAGCTACAGGTCTTAATCCGTTATTTTAAAATTTCTCATGTTATCAAATCAAATTTTGCTGCCTTCTCGATGTTTATGTTAATTTAGATTTTTTCAACTAGTTCGATGGATGTAACTGGTCGCTTAAATAAAATTGACGAAAATGTGAAACCCATGAATTAAGAAACAATTATTTATGTATGTACCTAACAAGTGTCGATGCCTGTTATTTGTACATTCTACTCGTATGAAATTTTAAAAGTTTTTATTGACATAATTTGAAGCGTTTGAAAATGGAACAGAAGTAGCTGCAATTTATACATATTTCCAAATGGCAATTAAAGTGGATATACTTCTTACAAAATATGCTCCTGTGGATAGCAGCGTATTCCTTATTTTCAAAATAGAACATTCTTGGTAGAATATAACGGTATCATTTAAAATTTGTACCAATTGCACATATTATTTTTTTTTTTTTCAATTATGAACGCTCATAAATTTATGAATACCAGAAAGATTTCTCCTTTCAGTGAAAAAATCTCACCACGCTGCCAATCATCAGTCGAAAATTACAATTAGCCACGGACTTCTGGCCTTTCTTCGTGGTACAGATCGACCATCACAGCCACGCAGCATTTGTTAATCTGACAATGCGCCCCCCATAACGCTAATGAACGATGGGCCCACTGGGACCATTAGGGATAGTCGCACCATAAGGGCGCTTTCTACATTGTCCCGTTGTCCCATTGACAGATTCCAAGTAGAGAAGACATCGAGAGCACAACACTGACACTATACTTTGTTCTAGTAGGAATTTGTCTTCCTACGTTATCTTGTCTGTCTAAATATTCAAGCTACTAACTGCTGCGGACAATTGTAGAATTGTGGTGCCCTGTGGGGTTTTTAGAGAAATCAGTCAAATGTACTGTACTGGTCTCTGAATAGATGTGGAAGGGTTTTTCGAAGTAGCAAGTGATGATACATTTTTAAAGATATTCCTTCCACTGCCATCAGTATTTATACCGGGTGTTTCGTGACGAACTGTACATGCTGTAATGGCAGTGTGATAGAACCTATTTCGGGATGAAATTACCACTTAGAAAAGTCATTGGTCAAAATTTGGAAATATTTTAATTTTCAGCAAAATTTGTTTTAGCAGCTTTTCAACCATTTGTAGGAATCAATTCATTTTATTGAAGACCAATAAACTATTAAAGTTAAAAGCGAAAAATAAATATTAATTTTATTTAGTAATAATTTTTAATAGTAATAATTGTAATACAAACTTCACTGATAATGAAAAATATCATAAAAAAACTAATTATTTATCCTAATATAGATATCTTCGGAAAATACAGGGTGTAAGTAGTTTGACTGCCATTACTTCAGCATGAGATAAAGTAATCATAAATGAACAAAAAAGTTGTATATTACAGGGGCTTAAGAATAAGTTTTCAAAATACAGCGAGTATTAATATTGGGGAGTTTCATCACGACGTGACAACAGCGCTTAACCTGCTGATGCACACCACGTCTGCATGCGGGAGACTTGTACTACGTTAATAATGTAAAAAACTATTATTGTGAAACATTTAGTAAATTTCAAGACAATTGTTTTCCAGTTTTTAAATAAGTAAAATAAAATGTATCGATTTTATAGTACGAAGACAGTGTTGTGCTTAATTTTTAGCTCGAATCTTAGTAATTATGAATCTCTTAAAACAGGAATTTAACTTTTAATCAAATTACGTATTTGAAAAATATGTAATTATAGTAGGTACCCAAAGATTCACGTCGTCCAAATAATCATACGTATTAAAAATAATTTAGGTACTTACAAAAAAGCAAAATTCAGTAATTTTTAAACGCACAAGTACAAAACAAGCTACAATATATGCCCAAAATGTCCACCATTATTTTTGATACACGCACGACAACTTCAAATCCAATTTTCGCGCACATGCTGGAAAACACCTTAAGAAAAGAAAATAGTGGTATTCAAAAAACATTCCGACACGGTCGAATCCAGATACAAACTGAATTGCGTATTGCTGATTGCTGAACACGGTAGTACCTCTTGTTACTAAACCACCGCGCCGTTGTCACATTGCTTGATATGAATTTTATAGAATTTTAAATTTATTACAACGCTAATTATTTTTTAGAATTAAGCATAAAGCAGTTCAAAACAGTGATAAACATTGTGTATTTTATGGTATCCTGTGTCAATATTACTTAATTAATCGAACTTTTGTACATCAAATTGGAGATTCTGATAATTTTTTACTCGGAAATGGTTGAGTTTAGAGTCCACGTGATATATGTTTTGTTTTGTTTGTTTTAATGTATTCTACCGTCTGTTAAATTTAAGGCAGTCAAATTTCTAACACCCTGTATAAAAGAGGAAATTATCTGATGTGACAAGTGACTAAAAGTCTACTTAGTAGCATCTATAATGCTAATTATATCTGTAAAATTAAAGTAAAAAGTAGTGGTACTGCTTATGAAATAAATACATATATATGAAAATATAAAAAAAATTATCACTGTTAAAATATTGAAAAATGTGTTTTCAGAATTTCACCAATTCAGAAGTCGAGAAAAATGTAAATGAAATATATGGTTTTTGTTATTTAATCAATATAAGAGCTTTCATAAATGATTGCAAGTCACGTGACAGTCAAACTTAAGCCAACAACATTACAGAAATAATTTAAAATGTTTTCACAATATCTTCATCAATGTACAGTGTGTCCCAAAACGATGGAACAAAATTCATATTTTTTCCAGTTGAAATTTAAAAAAATCGCTGAAACAGGAATTAGTAAATAGAAAATTGTCACTTTTCTGCAATATTTTCTATTTTTTTAGCCATGTTTGACAGACCTATAACATTACCAACATTTTTTTTAATAGATATTATATTTTATAGGATAAATAGATAGCCATTCTAAAGACAAATTAAGCGATATAAGGTTATAGGTACCAACTTTCTTGTCATAGTTGTCTTTTATGTTGTACTGACGACTATTTAAAACAATCATAACCTCTTCTCTATTTTAAAAAACTTACGTAGGTACTCTTTATTAATCTTTTTCTACTTACTTTAAAGTTCTTTTTCTTAAAAAAGACATCGATAAACATAGAGTTCACGAGAGTACCGTAGGTTCTATAGTCTGTTTAGAAATGAAAGAGAGTAATAAAAGCTTATTATGTATGCAAATCGTAAATAAATGTAGTACTGGTGCTTATTTTCAATATTTTTATATTATGTATTTTTCGTATAGATGAGGTGTACTTTTAAAAAAACTTTGTGTGATGGGACTGTACTAAATTGTAGCAGTTAGCTAAAATTTAATCCCCGACAATCCGTCTTTGTCTATGCCGTTTCATTTTCTCGGTCCATTTCTCTTATAAGTAAAAGTAAAAATATAAAAACAGCATTTGAAAACATGAGGCTACTTTAAGCATCATAACCGGGTTAAGAGGGTTTTTAGTAATTCAAATAAAATTATTCAATATTATTATCAAAATATTTATTTAAATTTAATGAATAGACTTTTATTCCACACAAAAATATATGTATTTTGAAAATTCAAATTATGGTGAGTAAATGTAGTGTTGTATAAATGTACAATAAAGAAAATAAAAAAGTAGGTATATTAAAATTCATCCTCTGAATATTCTGATGAATTATCTTCGTCTCCTAGATTGATAACGATAGGTTCCACAGTAACGTCAATTAAATTATCGAGTTCCCACATTTTCTCCTCTTCTTTTTGTACATGATGTATACATCTTTGCCAGTTATCTGCAGTTACTCGTTCCAAGGAATTTTTTAACAAAATTTTCACGTCACTTAATTTAAACGTCGTATTATTTCGCGCTACATCTCCTTTTACCTGCGCCCAGACTAATTCGATTGGGTTAAGTTCACAGTGATAAGGTGGTAACCGTAGTACCGTTATTTGGCGATTTGTTGCCATTTCATCGATAACATATTTTTTCTGATCTTTATTAAGATTGACAAGTGTCAAAAGTTCCTTTTTCACCATATTTGTTTCAAAAGAAATGTTTTTTCCGGATAACCATTGAATTATATCGGCTTTCCTCCAAGCAGTCGTAGGCGTCCGCTCGGTCTGCCGTGAATGGTAACTGGCATTATCCATGACAATTACAGACCCCGGAGGAATAAGATCCAACATCTGTGTAAAATACTCTTCGAAAACATCTGCGTTCATGTCTTCGTGATAGTCACCTGTATTTTTAGATTCAAATAAAAGTAAACCGCCATCTACAAAACCACTGGCACTACCTATATGTGTCACTATTAATCTTCGCCCTTTACCTGAAGGTGCCTTGAACCCTGTTGAAAGTCCATCCAAAAATGCTTGTCGAAAACTTTTTACATTTTTATCTTGCCATACTTTTGTTACAGTATATCCCTCGTTGACCCAAGTTTCGTCTAGATAATAAATATTCCTCCCTTCGTCACGGAATTTTCTAATTGATCTTAAGTAGGATCTTCGCCAACAAATAATTTCATCTTTATCGATAAGAACTGACTTCCTGTTCTGCTTTTCCCAGCAAAAATTCAACTCTCGTAAGACGGCCCATAATTTGCTTCTACTGATTTTTGGCAAATCGTTGTCCTCTGAAAGTTCACTTAAAATTTTGTTTAGCGTTGGTATTTCTTTTTTAAAATAAAATGAGTGTACTTTTCTGCGAATGACATTTTTGAAGAAATCATCTATAACGACTTTTGACCTCCCTGTAGATGATTTTGGGGGATTTACAGTATCTTGTTCATTTTTTGTTTCCTTTAAAAGTCTGTAGATAGTCGATTTTCCAATCCCTGTCATTTTGGAACACTTTTCCACGATGTCGTCAACACTGTTGGTAGGATTTTGGTGTTTCAATGCATTAAATACATTTAATATAATAATCTTCTCATTCTGAGACAGCGCACATCTTTTCACGCGTTTAGCAGGTACGTAATCTGATAAGCTCGACATTTTACCCAAACAATATTATATCCACTGGCACAATAGTCACTAAACACAAGTCGAATTTTACTCTACTGCACTAGCACGTCTTCGTATATTCAGCTCTAAGACTGGATTGATCTGTCACAATACACTGGCTCCTGCCCTATGATGTATCCAGTAAAATATACTAATGTACACCTATTACCTGTTAGCATTAGTGTTACCCGATAATTACCTAAAACGAAATATTACCACGCCCATGGCCGGTTCTTATCTCGGGGTTTTATTACTCTCTTTTATTTCCAAACAGACTAGGTTAAATTATTTTGAAAAATGGTTGCCCATTTAAGCGAAAAACAGAATTGAAATTTTAATTAATATTGGATGCGAAGACAAAACCGGAAATATAAAAGATGTACCTGGATCGCGAAGAACGGTAAGCGAAAATGACCGTCAAAATGTGATGCTCGCCATTACTGAAAATCCTACTCATCCATTAGATCTATTTCAGCCAATCTCAACTTGTCGAAGTCCTCAGTTCGAATTCTCAAGAGTGGCATCCTTACAAGAACTATGAGCAGATGACTCAGATGACAACCCAACTTAAAAAAAATCACATAATTTTCAGTGACGATGATGAAGCAACTTTTGCTTAAACGGAACCGTGAATAGGCAAAATAGTAGGTTTTGGAGCCCAGAAAATCCGCATTGGTTGCAAGAAAAACATACGCAACGGCTGGAAAAGTGAATGTTTAGGCTGGAATAATAGGAAATCGCATACTGAGACCTTATTTCGTTGAGAGCAATTTGACAGGCGACATTTATTTGGATTTTTTTGCGCTTTCAACTGATTCCAGCTCTGAAATTAATTTTACCTAGCCCTAATGAGCACGATATGCCTGGTGGTGATATCTGGTTCCAACAAGACGGTGCCTTTCCACGTTTTCGTCTCGATATAAGAAATTACCTTAATGAAATTTTCCCAAATCGATAGATAGGCAGAAGTGGGCCGCTTAAATGGCAACCACGATCCCCTGACTTAACGCCATAGATTTTTTTTTGGGGTTATCTAAAAAGCAGAATGTATGTGAACAAACTAGAACATAACACCAAATATTATTCAAAATGTAACTGATAACGTTCAGTTTTTCAGCGAGTTTTTAAAATCTGTGCTGGAAAAAAAATATGAATTTTGTTTCATCATTTTGGGACACATTGTATATTGTAATATATTGTGCAGTTACCTAATTATTTTTCGGTTCACATCGCCATGACAAAATTATAAAATATGTATCTTATAAAGAATATCTTTTTATATGCATTTATTATTATTAATCACATCAACCAGTGTCAACTGTTCTATTTATTCTCAACTATTATCAAACAGAAATTTTATATAATGAACCAATATTCTCGTATACTCACAGCACATTGAGTCATCTGTCACCCGCTATCTTAATATGTGATTTCATTCAAATTATAAAATAAAAACTAGATATGTTATGTAATTCCGATGATAATACTGATAGTTCTACATATTTTAATGTTGTGTTGACGGACTTAATGAAAGTTTCTAAAAATTTTAAACATTATTGTGACTGCTGTGTTTTAAGTCCGTACTTTCTGTAGAAATACAAGTAGAAAACTATTCCATGAAATCTCAAATGAATTTCTAATCTCAGAAAAAGAAGTTATGCAGGTTCCCTGAAACATTGCAAAACCGTTTGACGAAGGATTCCTGTGATCAATGAGTCTAATTTAAACAAAAGTATTTTCAAAAGTTTTGGAAAATTAAAATTACCTCAAACATTTTACTAAAATACTCATTTGTTTTATTTTTTTTTTAAGAAAATGATTAATTTTAGTTTTCTACAATTTAGTATTTTCCGTATGAAATACAGATGTAATAAAATAATTTAAAAAATCTGCCATAATTTCTACAGTATTTCCTGAAATGTAAAAAATGTTTGTGTGGCTTTGTCAGAAAAATGTTTCAAATTTGATATAAAGGAACATCGTGAAATACCTAGAGTACCTGAAAACGTGCAATGGAAGGGACATATTTTGAATGCGATTGACGAAGATCACACAAAAAGTAAGTATGTACTCCAGAAATTGCACACCGATTTGAACTTAGTTTAAAAAAATTGTGTGAAAATCAATTCCGGCCAACAGAATTCAGTTTTGCAAGTGATTATTACAGCAATATGAGAATACTTGAACTATCGCAAAACTCATGTTTAGTCAGTTTATAATCCCCATGCTTACTAGTTAAGCAAATTTTTATGATAGATTTTCGATAAAGGTGTGAGCAGCCACTGTCAAATTTACTCCTGTCGGCCTTGTATCTTACTAGATCGTTTAAAAATCCAAAGCTATTTACGGTTTTTGCAAAATTACCCGATTTTCCAGAAGATGTTCCTCCAAATTTCATGTAGAATATGTGATTGTTAAAAAATGGGACTCCAGCTCTTTTTAAACGTGAAGGGCCAGAGTTCCTAGATATTACTGCCTATAATAAGCGAATAGGTTGGGAAGGGCCACTCAAGTCACCAGATCTTAACTCTTGTGATTTCTTTTTATGAGGGTGAATGGGAAACTTACTTTTTAAAACCCCTGTTAACACGTATCTATTTCGAATGTCTTTGAATTGAAGGCAGAACTCGAATAAATGTTTTCGAAATTAATTTTTTGGTTTTTCTTTATTATATTTAGAAAGAAATGCTTATCTTAACGATAATACACGCTTTATAAAAGTGTGACCCAACTTAGGAATCACTTGTACGTATACCTATCTATATTTGAGTGTTTTGATAACTATTTTCACAAAATTCAGAAAAAAATGTCAAAAAAATGTAATTGTAAAAAAGCGTTGTGAATTCATTTTCTTCTAAAAAATTGTTTTAAACATGTTATTCAAATGTCTCCATTTTACTTCATTCTTAGTAATTGCCATCTAGTAGTGTTTTGGGCTGCTTTTATTTTCTACGAATATATTAAACACCAGAAGGCCGTAAATAATCACGATTTTATAGTCAAAAACTTGAATACAATCCAACGTACAGGCTTAAGCATAGTATTGATGCATTTATTACCGTCTAAAATTTCCCAAAAGAGGTGTATTCTAGTTTTATTGTACTACATTATTCATTTACAACACTTCGTTGTTACAGTAATGTCAATAAAAGTTAGTTTCGAATATTTCCTGAAGGTCTACATGAAGAGGCGTGGACAAAGTCAGCGGAAGGTCAAAACTGCTTCTTTCTTAGGTTTTGATGTTTTACAACTTCTTTTTATTAGTTCTTCCAAAAACTGTGGATATTGATTGTTTTAAGAACAAATGAAGCTAACAGGTGCCACCAACATAAAATTTATATTAGAAATATACAGTATTATAACTACATATAGGAGTAATTTTTTTCGGATCATTTTAAATCCGTATGATTTCTTTTGAAAAACTTGTTTATTTCTTATAACGAGCGTTCAAATAAAAACGGAGTCAAGTTGGTTCTGAAAATTTGGACGTAGGGCGTAGCGTATAGCAAATGAACGTCATCTGTCAAAGCGCTATATCGCCGCTATCAATTTGAATATTTTCGTTTTAAAAAGCGTTTAAAATGGTGTTTTCTCAAGAACAAAAAGTGTTTATCATAGAGTCCTACTTTAGAAATGGACGCAAGATTGATGGAATATGAAAGTATTCTATTGAGGAATGTTTCGTAGAATTTCAAAATCAATTTCCCGGCGTTGTTCAGTACAAAATTTTTCAAAGTGCAGTTCAGCGTTGTGTTAATGTTTTTCGTGAAACGGGCAGTGTAACAAGAAAAGAAGGAATCGGCCGACCTAAAAAGCGGACTGAAGAATTAAAAGAAAATGTCCAACAAATAATGGAAAATGCGCCAAGAACTTCTGTACGTGTTTTATCACAAATGGTGGGAGTATCAGTCGGTACCTGCCACACAGTGTTAAAAAAATATTTGCGTTTGTTCTCATATCGTTTAACTTGTCAGCAAGAACTTCATGAAGTTGATTTTCCGCGACGGGTTGTATTTTGTGAATGGTTTTTAAACAACTACGGTGAACTTCATAATATCACCTTTTTTCTGATGAAGCCTGGTTTCATTTAAGTGGTTACGTAAACTCACAGAATATGAGAATGTGGTCCTCTGAAAAACCACATAACTTTTTTGTCGAGGGCCCTCTACACGCTCAAAAAATTGGAGTTTGGTGTGCTCTCAATCGAAGGAGGATTTATGGACCTATTTTTTTTAATGGTACTCTTACTGCGCAAAGGTATAGAGAAGAAATTATCGCTCCTTTTGTTAACCAGCTGGAAGAAAACGAAATTACAAACTTTTACTTTCAACAAGATGGCGCAAGGGCACATACGGCAGGCGAGACGATGAATATGTTGAGGGAAGTTTTCCAAAATCGACTAATAAATCTCAATGCTGAACATGAATTTCCACCGAGATCATGTGATATTACGCCGTGTGATTTCTTTTTGTGGCCTTACCTTAAAAACACTATTTTTGAACTGCCTATTCCTGATTTAAACCATCTGCAGGCTCGACTAATAGACAAGATTCGTGAAATTAACAATACCCCGAGCATCTTAGAAAATGTCTTTAATTCTTTGAGGAACAGGTGTGAAAAGTGCTTGGAACAAGGAGGGGGACACTTTCAGCAGCTGCTTTAATTTATTGTTATAACAAGGAGGGGGACACTTTCCGCAGCTCCTTTAATTGTTTGTTATTGTTATCACGATTATTCTTTAAAATAAAGTTATATAGTCATTAACGTTATTGAAACTGACAGCTGCTATACAGCTCGTTGAGAAATGAGGTTAAGTTGGTCGCTATAAGCTACCCCCTACGTCCAATGTGTCAGAGCCAACTTCGGCCACGTTTTTATTTGAACGCTCCTTATTATATAACATCTATAAACCCAAGAAGTAAGTAGATACATGTAACTAAAATCTCTTAGATGTTTGTGGTAGATCAATGAGCTAGTGACAATTAACTAAAAACGATTTGTCGCCTAATTCGTAGTCTAATATAAAAACTACTACAGTTAAGAATTCTAAACCTCAACATAACTTAGATTTGTGGAAATTCAATTTGTACATTATTTTAATTGCACTTTTTACTTTAAACTGCATCTTCTACTTTGTGGAAAAATGAACAACACAAGTATTTTCCTTGTTTTGCAACAAGCTCTCTACAGAATCCAATAATGTGAAAACAACTTTAAAACTACTCATTATATATAGGTACAAGTAACAAGTTATTTGAAAAAAAAAATTATCTTGGAAATGTATTATAATATAATTATTTAAAAGATCTTCTTCATGTCCTTAGACTTAACAGGCATCTCGTGAACCAGACACTGTATATGGCTTCATAAAAAAATCTAGTTGGGTTAGATCTGGAGTACGTGCGGCCACGTACGTTCTCTGGATTGGTCAAATAGATCACTACCAACTATCAACAGAAATAGAAGATAATCAGAAAAACATTCTTCGCATACGAGTATTAGTGATAAGTTTTAAATTTTAACATTTATAGTAGTTCGAAAAAAGTGAGTTTTCGAATATAGTTGGTTAATCATCATCAAAACCTATAAATTTAGAACACCTATTCATTAATAACATAGGGCAACAAAATAAGTAAAGATTTTGAATAAAAGGAGAAGCAAGAGTTCCAAAAATGGAATTAATATTAATGGAATTAATATTTTCAAGTTTAACACTTATAAAAAAATAAATATATTCTGGGTACCTACTTTCAAATATTCATTTTATTTATTTAAAGCAATTTTCTTCCTAGTTTTACATTTCATATTTCACTTTTCCAATGCAACTAAACCTTTTTCTTGTGTTGTCCATGACTAGCCTCATATGACTTACATTACAGATTTATATAATCTACAAATTGTTATTTTAACAAAATTGTCTTGATCAATTTTTAAGTGATTTTAATTTATTTAAATACAACCAAATTTAACCAGAATAAAAATGTTTGCCTTTGAAATTACGTGTCTTTGGTATATATCTAGATTTTTTTTCATATTTCTAAAAACAACATTTCGTTCTTTTAGGCAACTGTGAGTACCCTGTATATATACGAGTGTTACTGTGTAATCATACAATGTGTTGGAAGTGAGACTTAAATCAAGTTCTACTGTAACATGCTTTAAAGAATTTTTCAAAAAATGTAGAGGATGGAAATAATCGAAATGCTAAGTTCCATGAAACAGTAAATCAGTGTCTCAATGGCTATGTAAGAGAACCCACTGTTTTCAAATCATAAAACCATTATTCGAAATTTAACAGGACACAAAATCCTCCATGCAACATAATCAACCAGGACACAATCGGGAATGTGCAACGCTCAGGTCAGGATGGCCCAAAGTACTAACGATCCAAGTTCATTTTTATAACCGTATTGTTGGTAACCCTGCGGGACCTCAGTAGCTACGACCAGAGTCCAATTATACCGGAACGCAATATAACTACAGTTGGTAATTTACAACTAAATTCCGAGATTTTCGTTTTGATTTTTATTTATGGTTGTGACTTTTCCCTTCTGCAAATAGGCATTGCGCAGAAGGACGAGTACCAAAATACTTAATTCCTTTACAGAAATGCAAAACACAAAATATAAGGTTTGTTTCTACAGCAGTCTCAATCTGTTTCCAAACTATCAGATATACTCGGCCTCGTAAGTTGTCACGTATTTTCAGCGAGTTTAAGGCCACGAATCAATTGGTGAAATATATCTGATAGTTTCAAATCAGTCCACAACTCCTGCAGAAACGGACTAATTATTATTCTTCGATATGTTGAAAAAAATTTAGTGACCAATGTTATAAGAGAGACAAAGCAGTTGAGAACAGGTTTATAACACTATAGAACAAAAATATATAGGTGGTTTTTTAATTCATCTTTGAAGATATTTTACTTGATTGAACTTTAACTAATGGTCTCACTTAAATAAAGGCAAAAAAATATATTTTCCCAACAAAATTCTTCTCACAAGTTATCCGAAATTTTACCGTATTAAACCGTCACTATTATTACACTATCACAAAAAAAAAACAATTAAAAGCAGTTAAAAGAACTATAACTATAACAAATCAACTCAATTAAGTCAACTTTTCAATGATAATAATACATACCACAGAAAACAGAACAAAAGTGAAACTATAAAATTGTATAACAAATTTATGTGAGCCATTTAAAATTCGGGTCAGTTTAGTAAGAAAAAATATAAAAATATCATACCACAAGTTTCAGTATACATCAAAAGCTGTTTGCTTAATAGACTCAATGTCCACATGATTTTCGCGACGTGTTCTCTTTATTCAAAGTAAGTTCATTATTTTTTTGTGTAAAGATGTTAAAATTTGTGTTATAATTTCTGCATACTTAAAATTTAATTTGTTTTTAAAGTCAATTACTATTTTTAAAAAAAACCAGTTACAATGCATTGAAGTTACATTCAATCAGCAGACGAAACTAAGCCTTATTCTAAATAATTTTCTTAGCACATAACTTGGCAAACTCTCAATTCGTTGGTGTACTTTAGTCTTGTACCATTCAAATTTTCTTCAATATTTTTTTAACACCCCGTACAAGAAATGTTAACTTTTTCTATTCCAATCTTACTTTAAGAAGCAGCAACATTTTTTAACAAGAATAACTTTTTTCGATAAAATGATAAATAAGAAAGTTTTTCCTATTCAACACCTTTTCTGTGGACATACTGTATATGTATATTTTTCATTTTATAATATTTTTCTATATTGCTGGTTTTTGTATATAATTTGGCAGAAGGGATGTTTTTAAAGAATACGTTTCATTTAACACTATTTAAACAAATGTGTATCTGCCGCCGAACAAAAATGACTACTCAAGTTGTCAGTTTCCGATGCATCAAGTCGAACTTTTACCGAATAACCTCATGTTCGGTTGACGTCTATATTTACAAAGCCCATACGAGATCATCGATTCGATAAAATTCTCGAGAGGATATCGAATTAAAGCGATAGTACCTAAACTATAAAATATTTATATGAATTATGGTCCACGACGATGACCGTCGTTTATAGATACGATCAGCGATAGTTAAATCCTGTCAATTAGAGAGGACTCGTATCTGAGAAACCCCCAGTCTGTCTCGCCGGTGCGCTGTCAGTGGAGTTTATTCCACTAATCACACCGATTGTGATACAGACAGGTCAGCAGTGGCGGCTGAAAGGGGGAAGTTTCGTTATTAACGATTTTGAGCCAAGAATAAATTTTTTAGACAAGTTTACCAGAGGAAACCAATATTGAAACAGGGTGCAAATTGAGGCAAACATTATCATTGTGCCATCAGCCAAGTTGTGTTAATAGTGATAACTTGTAACAATAGTTGCCCCTTGACAATGGTCACTATAATATATAAAATATATACAGGGTGGCCACATGAAAACGAAACGGCGCCATTTTCAGGAACTGCGCAAGATTGTAGAAAAACGCTCAGACCCGTCGATTTTAGATTAAAGGGGGACATTCTTTGCTGGTATTTTGACTCCGCCACTTTCACCCCCAAGCAAGGATAAGCATCACCCCAAAATATTTAAATGGCATGGGTGTTGAGTAATATTACAACAGACTTTAAATTTTATAATTCCGCCCAATACTTTGAAAAAAATTTACATTTTAAAATTTCAATTATGTTTAGTTGCTTATTTACTACTCATTGTTAGTTGATTAAATGTTCAAACTGATGACCGCTCGCTTCCATACAAGAATAAAGATTTTTTTCGAAACGTTCACGCACATTCCGAAGCATTTCCGGAGTGATTCGACGGCATTCGTCAACGATTCTTTGACACAAATCTTCCAGCGACGCTGGTTGTGTTTTATAGATTTTACTTTTTAGGTATCCCCACAAAAATAAATCAAGGGGCGATAAATCCGGTGATCGTGGAGGCCACTCAATGCTGTCTCTTCTCCCAATCCAATTCCGTAGAAAACGTTAGTCCAAATACTGACGGACAATTAACGCATAATGAGGAGGAGCACCGTCCTGTTGAAAAATCAAATGATCTTCATCATACTCTGGAACATTTTCAATAATATCAGTCAAAGCAGGGCCAATAGCGTCTTTCAGTAATTACAAATACATTTGGCCTGGTAAGGTAGAAAAAAAGGACCCACCAGCCGGTCACCGAAAAAACTCTTGGGTTTGAATCGGACCAATAGCGCCAATTGTGACGATTTATCCCGTTCAAGAAAAAAACTGCATTCATCAGTAAAACAGATGTTATAAAGGAATTGTGGATCATTCCCTGCTCGCTCACTAATTTTTTCGCAAAATTGCAAACGGCGGTCATAATCATCCTCATGAAGTTCCTGGACTAAATGTATTTTGTATGGATGGAATTTATTCTTCTTCCCTAGTTCGATTGATCCCAGACACAGATCCCAGACACAGATGCCAGCTGCCTCGTACTTAATGTCGGATCAAGATGAATTGTCCCAAAACTGCAACTTCACTAGCTTCATTAACTATAGGTTTTTCAATTTCTCGTTTTTTATTGGCTACGTTCTGTCTCCTGAAATTTTTTTACTAACTCTAGAACATACTTCCTTCTGACATGTCGATCTTGATGTTGTTCATTAAATAGCTGAGCTGTTCTATTCGCGCATTCTATTGGTCATAAAGTAAAGCGAAATGATATCTACCCTTTCTGCAATGGAATAAACCATATTGTTTAATTTTCAAAAACACAATTAAATAAACTACCAACCAACGCTTCCAAATAATACTAGAAAATAATTTGGAATCCACTGATTTTACGTTCATTGTGTGTGTACAGCATTCATTTCTGTTTTTTACAATTGCGTTTTTTTTACGAAAATGATAATAAATCGCCAAAAACCAATGTAACGCAAGAAATACTAAATTTATACCACTAGCGTACTTAACTCGAATGAATGTCATTTTTACCGTTACTAATTGTTTGTACATAAGTTTCAACTTTAAAATTCAAAATTCTTAATAAGTATTGGGCGGAATTATAAAATTTAAAGTCTGTTGTAAAGAGAATTGCAAGAGCTTTCAAAAGAAATATTACTCAACCCCCAATGCCATTTAAATATTTTGGGGTGATGCTTACCCTTGCTTGGGAGTGAAAGTGGCGGGGTCAAAAATACCAGCAAAGAATGTCCCCCTTTAATCTAAAATCGACGGGTTTGAGCGTTTTTCTACAATCTTGACGCAGTTCCTGAAAATGGCTCGGTTTCGTTTTCATTTGGCCACCCTGTATATATAAATATATGCACTTCAGAACTCAAGGAATATATCCCAACATTGGATTTTCCCACAATATTCTTTTGGACATGTTTAACTGTAAGTCCTTAGAGACACGTCGAGATATGCTTTCTGTTGTTTTTTTGTATAAAATCATTAATTATGTGTATGATTGTCCTCAAATTTTGGATCGTTTTAACTTCCACGTGCCTCGCGCCAATCTACGCTACTCGAATATGATGTACCTCGCAATGCCTAATACTAATTTATTATTGTCATCACCAATTTATGTCATGTGTGAAAATTGCAACAGTCTCCAACATAATATTGACATTTTTTCTTGTAACATAAAATCAATAACGAACCTATTTTAATTGGCTTTTGTTTGTTTTGTTATTCATTTTATGTTGTGTCTTTGTGAGCATTTTTCATTTTAGCTTGTGTTATGTATAATGTTTATCGTATTTTGCTAAAGCATATGACTGTTTTACACTACTGTTATTTTATTTAATGTAAAATAGTTTATTAAGTTTTATTACTTTTGAATTTATTTATAGTTTTTTTTTTGTCTTCGAATTGTTTTACCAACTGTTACTGCCATTTTTCTTTTTTTTATATTACATATTGTGTTTCCACTCATTCAGTAATTGGATATTTTCTGTTGAATGGTGTATCAAGTAAATAAATAAATAAATAAATAAATAAATAAATAATAAGGCAGGAAGTAATGCAGTTATAATAGGTATATTTAATACTTTTCTGAACATTATACAAAAAAGCTTCTTCAGTGACAAAATTTAGGTTTGTCGTCAGGAATGTAGAAGAAAACGAATTATGTAGAATAATGGGTAACGCCACTCTAGAGGTTAGAACAAAAAAGGTGACCTGTCGGGAATTTTCAAGGAAAAATTGATACAAGATATAGTGTCAGGAACAAAAAAACTTTATTGTACATGTTTTCAGGTAATATTGCGAAGTTTTTCAAATGTTTTGAATTCAATATGGCGGCTGTTGATGATGGTGAACAACGACACCTTTTTTTCGGAGGGTTGTATAGCTGGAAGAGTTTCCTATTAAAGGATAGTCTTGGAACAAAATAAAAAAATAATCATTTTCTGTATACAATAGTATACTAGATGTTAAGAAACATCGTAAGGAAATTAGAAATTTTTAATAAAATTGTTTTGATTTAGTGAACATTCAAAAAGAAGTATGGCGAAAAATGATGCATTAAATTATTAATTACAATGAAAATTGTTAATCAATCGAAGAACTTTACTTAATTATGTTATTGTTAACATAACTATAAAATTTCAAGTCGATTCGTGTAAAACTTTTTAAGTTATGTTTCCAGCCAATTCAATAAAAGTTTTTGTTGCTACTCATTATAGTGATAGCGAATTTCTTATGAGATGCCTTCACCATATAATTGACCTTCTATATTGACATTTTCCTCATCCTCTTCTTTTTGGCTTTATCTGAGACTCAATCTGGCGTCTATAATAGCTATCTCTCGCGCGCTTTATCAAGAGTTATAATAATCACTTGCAGCTCGCTGCAAATGGTTACGATGTACCTCGAAAAAACTCGTGTTCCTGGTTTTTCCACCACCTCAAACTCTTTTCCTATATTCTTTATATAATAAGGTATTGTTTAAACCATTTATCCAAAAATAGATTTTTTCAAAATTCTAAAAATGGCATTGTCCCTTAAACAAAATGGTGTCAGATGGTGCATACTACAATTGGTATTTACACTGCAGTTATTAACAAATATACATTTTCTTCATTATTTAAATTGTCAACTGAAACGAGTACGAGAACTAAAAGTTTGTTTAGAAAAATTATTAAATTCGTAAAAATTCTGCTAATAAATGTGCAAAGGGTGTATTGTTTCATCCTTCCTACTGTGAGACGACAATGAATAGTATAGTTCAGGAATGTGGCATTTTAACAGTACTGTGTAACTTCTTAGAGCAGGCTAGAATAAAATAAAATTACGTGAAGCACCATGTCTAAAATTGGCAGGAGAATTTACTATTTCATTTTGATCGATTATTTTCTAAACGCCTTATATATTAAAAATTTCTAGAAAAAAAAAAATTTTGTTCCGTTATACCCCAAATTTTCCATCATATATATATATATATATATATATCGTTTAAATGGTCCCTTTCTGCAGCACTAAAGTGAGACGGCGCCCCATCGTGCATCAATATCAGTGCATTTCTGGTTTCAAGATCAACATATTCTAACAGTTGTGGTAATTGATGCACAAGGAAATCTAGGTAACGTTGACCACTCAGTCTAGGGGGTAACACAAATGGACCCAATAAGTAAGGACCTATAATTCCACTCCAAACATTAACATAAAATTGTATTTGGTGCCTAGTTTCAATAATAGCGTGTGGGTTCTCATCAGACCAATAATGTAAATTATGGGAGTTAATAACTCCATTCCTCCCAAAACTTGCTTCGTCAGTATACAGAATTAATCTCGTAAACATAGGATTTTGCTCATGTCTCTGAAGAAACCATTGAGAAAACTGTACTCTTGCACGAAAATCATCAGGATTAAGAGCATGCACTTTTTGGATATGGTAAGGGTGAAGAAGCTGTTCTCTAAGGATTCTTGCAACAGTGGTCTTTGGAACATTGGTAAAAGAAGATAATGACCTAATGCTAACTGTTGGATGAGCAGCAACTTCGTCCAGTATATTTTCCTCTACTTCAACTGTACGTGCTGTTCGCGGGGCACCCCTGTTTGCAGTAACAGGAGCAAACTGACCTAAAGACATTAAAATTTATTTAATATCCATTTTGTTTAATAATAGTAATCGTATTTTACCAGTTTCTCTTAATCTTTGATCAATACGTTCGAAAGTTTTGCGATCCGGAATCCTTCTATTAGGATAAGAATGCTGATAAAATCTTCTTGCTGCCGAAGCATTACAAAGAGCCCGCCCGTACATTAAATGCATATCAGCATATTCTTCATTGGAATACTCCATATTTTATAAAGGGTTTATCTCAAAAAATATATATTTTATGGATATTCAACAAGTATACCTTTTTTACGTAAAGTACCATAAATTTTTATAAAATGATGGAAAATTTAGGGTATAGTGGAACAAAAATTTTTTTTCTAGAAATTTTGCTGGGGCGTGCTTTGCCCCCGGGCCCCCATAATTATTATCGAGGATTTCATATTATCATCCAAAGCAGCTTCAAAAATTATAGACTCAGCCAAAAAATTTTCAAAATTTATTGAAAAGTACAAAAGTTACAGCAAAAAAAACCATTTTTAATTCTCAACTTCAAGAGCTAATAACTCTACAGGGTGAGCCCGGAGGAAAAGTTTATATGAACTTGTGGCATTATTTTCTCATTATCTATCCATATACGAGAGATTGCCCACCATTTCCGGGACACCCTGTATACATATATGAATTAATCGATCAGCGAGGTGAAGTGAATATTATTTCCTTTCTCAACCAATCTCTAGTTCTAAACCTGTTTAATGCATCGTTATCAGTATATCAGCGATACAAGGGGTTACTAAAATTAAGAGGTAACTATCTAAAATAATATTTAGTCTCTAAAACCACAGTAAAAAAGCAAGTAATTCATACTTATTCATAATAATTATTATACAGTAATAAAAATTATCTTCCTCCTTTTTAACAAATTAAGTTTCAATTTATCCAAAATCTGAAGTAGAATAATTGAGAATTTATATTGACAAATACCCAACAATTGGAATATATAAGTTATGTAGTTAAAAATTACATTTAATTTCATGCAAAAAAAACACTTGCCTACAAAGTATTTAACAAATGTATATTGTGTCCTTTTTCCACTTGGACGTCAGCATTACGAATTCACATTAATACCTTCGATATAATTTAGCTACTTCTGTTAATCAAATTTACACTGCTTTCAATGATTTCAATGAGGGAAAACATGTTGACACTATATACACGGATTATGCTAAAGCCTTTGATCTGGTAAATCATGACTACTATCCAAATTACATGCACTTAGTTTAAGTGACCATTTTCTTCTCTTCATATCTACGGAACCTAAAACAATTTGTATATCAGAGTACTGATTCTGAAACTTATCTAGCTAGATCTGGTGTACCACAAGGTTAGAATTTGGGACGATTACTTTTTTAAATTTTTATTAATGATTTACCACAGAGTATAATATCCGACTGTCTCATGTATGCAGATGATTTCAAACTCTTTACTGAAATCAGTAATATCAATGATTTTTCAAAATTACAAAATGATATAAACGTAATTTATGACTGGTCCGTAGAAAACAAATTGCCCTCAATTTAGATAAATATAAACTCATAACGTTTAGTAAAGCACGTACGCCAGAACATTATGTTTATACAATGAATAACAATATTTTGTCTGCAATTTATGATTTTAAAGATATAGGAATTAACGATCAACTCAATTTGAGTTTTAAGAACCATGTGAATGAATTAACTAATGCTTGATATAAACTTTTGGGTTTCATTAAAATAGTAACAGTTGATTTTAGCAATATTAATTCTATTTTATATTTATTTTATACTCTTATTCGTAGTCGTTTAGGATATGGATCTATTATTTGGGACCCATCAAAACAGTATGTTAGGGATGCTCTTGAAAAACTCCAAAACAAATTTATGAAGTATCTTTATTACAAAAAAATATCATATTAGTCCTGGGTTTGCTTCCTACGACCATTGCGTAAACAGTTTAAGATCTGTAAGTTAGAAAATAGGAGAATTACACGAAAATTAACATTTTTAGGTAAATAAATATAAATATACCTGACCACCGTATACGTCCAACACAATTAATTTTTTATATCAGTTCTAGTACTCTTATTAGTGATATGTGTAATATTTTCAATAGACACAGACATTTTTGTTACCACATTAATAACATTTAATAGAGTTATCTGTAATATAGATTTTACTTGAAATTGATTGTCCTGGTTCTATTTGCCCGGCTGCTCCCTTGCTGCAGTTTATTTTGAACTTTATTTTGTATTTTATTTTGTATTTTAATTAGGTAAGTTAGATATATGCATTGTACATATCTTTTTTTTTTCTAGAAACATGTAATTAGGTTGTTTCTAACTTGTGTGTTTCTTATTCAAAATAAATAAATAAATAAATAAATAAATAAATAATATAAGTAAATAATTTTGAAAGTAATATTCTCTTAAGCTTTTCTTCCTCCAATTTTACTATCCGGACACAAAATTTTTCATGATTTGTGACGTAGGATCCTGGAACTGGCCAAATTTATACACTCTGTAGGTATAAGTTAAACCCCCTTCCGCCTTATAAAAGAAGCTTACTCCGGTTTACATATTAAATCGATCTCCACGGTTGTATTCCTTTTTAGATGATCTTGGTCATTAAGAGGTTGAGCACCCCTGCAGTGTATCTTACTGCAACTTGAGAAAGAATATACTGCACGCATTATATTTGAACTTGAACCAACCGTTAGAAGGTGGGACGGAAAAAAAAATAAAAAAATGGCACACATATTGACAGCCAAAACAATGTTAAAATGGGAGTTTAACTGCTGAAGTATTTTGAATTGACTGCATTACATGAATTCAATAATAAAAGTTATACATTATTGACAACTTACTTGGACCTGAAAATTAATATATGCAAAGGATAAATTTAATTATTTTTGTTTCATTCCAGCAAAAGCAGTACGTCCATTTCACTTACTTACTATCCATTGAACTGGTATATCAAGATTAAAGATTATATCATATGATAAAGATAAGAAGGAATAATCTCCACGGCCGATGGTAGTTGATAAATGATTGAGGTCGAATGTTTAAATGCGAATTATATAATTTTTATTACAAAAATTGTACTTACTTTTCTTTGTAGCTTAAACCTTGAGGGAATATCAAAAGCTGAAGATACTACACGTAAAATGGTAACCATTGGCGCAAACATGCCTTATCCGAAAGTTGATAGTTTCGGAAATACAGGGTGTTGAAAGTAAAAATTTTAAATCATTTTTTTGCGATTATTCTGAAACTATCTCGATCCACTATGTTTTGATAATACGAGGAATTACAAGCGAAACAAACTAAGTGTTTCTTCATGTTATTACAACAATTAATGATAAAACAAATGAAATACGTACCTAATAATGATTTAAAATAATAGGTTTGAGTAATAGGTTCAGGTTTGAAATAACATGTTGGGATTGCGTCTGACTTCACTGGCAGCGATTCGTATTCTCTGGCAAAACTATTCACACGAACCAATAAATTCTTTGTAAACTATATCTTTCATTCAAGACCAAAAAGAAAAATCAAGAGGATTGAAGTTCGGACTTCTGGGTGGACAAGCAAAAATGCTTACATGGCCAATCCAGCGATTTGGAAAACTACATTTAAATATGCACCCACTGGCCGAGAAAAATACGGTGGAGTTCCGTCGTGCATGAACCACATGTCTCTTCTTAAATAAAGTAGAACTTCTTCAAGCCGTGGAAGCATTTTTGCTTGGCCACCCAGAAGACCAGACTTCATCCTCTTGATTTTTCTAATTGGCCTCGAATGAAAGATTTCGTTTACAAACAATCTATTGGTTCGTATGAAGACTTGTGGCAAAGAATACAAATCGCTGCCAACGAAGTCAGACGCAATCCATCAATATGTTGTTTCAAACTCGAAGATCTCTCAAAAAACATTGTGCAAAGTGTATCAGTGTCCACGGTGGATTCTTCGAACAATTGCTATGAATCATTATTACGTAGGTATTTCATTTGTTTTATTGTTAATTATTGTAATAACATGAATAAACACTTTGTTTCGCTATTACTTTCTGGTATTAGCAAAACATAGTGTTCGTTAAATCTATTTTTCTCGAAAACGCAGTGAGATACAGAAATTAAACAAGAGTACATAATTAATGGAAAAATGATTGCTCTTTCAGATTTTGAACGAAGTTTCATGTTAGACACACAGGGTAAAAAGTTATTAACTAAATTTTCGGTAAAATTGGTCGTAAGTAGCGCCCTCTGTGAGTAACGCTGAATTTGGAACAAGCATCTTATTCGTCGCTTAAAAATATATAATTTTGTTTGTTATTTATACTTTGCAAAGATTTGATGTGAGAGAAAGCATGATTTATTTGGAATAACTAGCGATATTTTAGTGCACTGTGTTTTAGGTACCTGTTACGTTGTGAAATTTGTAGTTTTCTTCGCTGGAAACTTCGTAGAAGCCTTGCAAACTATTTATGGGGCCATGCCACTGGAAACTGCCTTGGAACTGCTTTCTACTGCTGGTAGCGGAAAATTATTTAAGCGGAAAGTATTTAATTTTCTTCCTTGGACTCTTTCGTCTTGTTTTATTTTTAATTTTTCGGGAGCTGCGTCTCCACGTTGTACATCTTCCAAAACCCAAGCCGTAACCAATCAATAATTTCTTTGTTTTTCTCCACATTCCTGATTATTCTGTCCCTAGCTTTGCTTAAGGTCCATGCACAGAAATTTTCAGTCTGTGGATGTCCTTTTCAAACACTTTTTCACACCACTCCTTATAACTAATACATTTTCAACAAATGTCCTTTTACTTTTATTTACAATTCTATAAATTATTTACTAAAATATTCTTTATTTTATATATTTCTTTTTGGTCATCTCTGGGTATTCTTACAAAGTCCTAGTAAAAAGTAAAGTACCTTAGCTTTGACATTAGTGAAATTTATTACAAAATTTGACAATAGATGAAAAATTTTTATGTTATGGTTTATGTGAGATTGAGATATCTTCTTTAAGTTTATTCGTCTTCCTGCGATATGTATACCCGATTAATCTATAGACTTTAAGCTTTCATTTGATATAAGTCACTCTAGGTTTAAATTCGTTTATCTTTATGTACTGATTACTAACAAGTGTCGACGTCATGCATTTTTATGAAAATTTATTCTGTACTTGAGAATAAAATTAAAAGATTATTATTTTTATACTATGTAATATCATAGTTCATTACTGGTTTTATATCCAGAATTTCCATATTAACAATTTTATACCAATTTGGTCTTGCTTTAACAATAATTAAAATTTTTATACGACTTTCAGTTTGGTCAGGCAATATTTCTACATTAACATTTCAAATTCTTTAAAATACATTATGAATCAATTAAAAATTTACAATTTTTAATTGTTTTCTATTAAAATTACTTCTTGCTTGAATTTTGGGACACTAGAAAATGTGTCACAAAGCAGGCGAAAAATTGAGACGCACAACGTTTATAAGCATCCCTACAACTGCATTATTAGGCAGTTCCTACTGTTTAAGATATTTATATTTTGTTGCTTTGTTTGAAAACACCCCGTATAACTAAATAATATTATTTTTTAATTATCTTCTTATCGAATAAAAGTATATCTGTTTTATACGTTTTAAGTAGGCAGGTCTTGGGAATCGCTAGTAAATAATAGGCAAAAAGGTTAGATCGTCAACTACAACAAACTCAATCCCAGCTCTTCGCTGTCAAATGAAGGATGGCGTGTTTGATTGCTTAAAGGGGCCGATTAAGTCTTTTATCTTCGACAAATAAACACGGCGAGGCAAAAGCAAAGTCAGATTATTTTGATGGGATGTAAACACTTACTGGAACTAGAAACCATCAAAGAATCAGCTACTATCAATAAATATTTTAATTCCTTTGAAAAACGTAAATAGATAAGCAAATGTTCTGCGTTTCCCGCAGTTACAAGACGGCTGCTTTAATGGAATCAGGCCGCAACTTCGTTTCCTGACGATCGCGAGAGATCAATCAGTGGGACAATGTACAGGGTGAGTAAAATTCAATGGGATTTCAGAGCAGATATCTTAAAAAATTCCAGAAAGAAAAAAATCTTTACTCGTTTTCGAGCTCAAATTTTGAGATTCAACTGTCGAATTATAGTCTGTTTGGAAATGAAAGAGAGTAATAAAACCCCGAGATAAGAACCGGCCATGGGCGTGGTAATATTTCGTTTCAGGTAATTATCGGGTAACACTAATGCTAACAAAAATGACAGGGATTGGAAAATCGACTATCTACATACTTTAAATCCCCCAAAATCATCTACAGGGAGGTCAAAAGTCGTTACAGATGATTTCTTCAAAAATGTCATTCGCAGAAAAGTACACTCATTTTATTTTAAAAAAGAAAAACCAACGTTAAACAAAATTTTTAAGTGAACATTTCAGAGGACAACGATTTGCCAAAAATCAGTAGAAGCAAATTATGGGCCGTCTTACGAGAGTTGAATTTTTGCTGGGAAAAGCAGAACAGGAAGTCAGTTCTTATCGATAAAGATGAAATTATTTGTTGGCGAAGATCCTACTTAAAATCAATTAGAAAATTCCGTGACGAAGGGAGGAATATTTATTATCTAGACGAAACTTGGGTCAACGAGGCTGTAACTGTAACAAAAGTATGGCAAGATAAAAATGTAAAAAGTTTTCGACAAGCATTTTTGGATGGACTTTCAACAGGGTTCAAGGCACCTTCAGGTAAAGGGCGAAGATTAATAGTGACACATATAGGTAGTGCCAGTGGTTTTGTAGATGGCGGTTTAATTTTATTTGAATCTAAAAATACAGGTGACTATCACGAAGACATGAACGTAGATATTTTCGAAGAGTATTTTACACAGATGTTGGATCTTATTCCTCCGGGGTCTGTAATTGTCACGGATAATGCCAGTTACCGGCAGACCGAGCGGACGCCTACGACTGCTTGGAGGAAAGCCGATATAATTCATTGGTTATCCGGAAAAAACATTTCTTTTGAAACAAATATGGTGAAAAAGGAACTTTTGACACTTGTCAATCTTATAAAGATCAGAAAAAATATGTTATCGATGAAATGGCAACAAATCACCAAATAACGGTACTACGGTTACCACCTTATCACTGTGAACTTAACCCAATCGAATTAGTCTGGGCGCAGGTATAAGGAGATGTAGCGCGAAATAATACCACGTTTAATTTAAGTGACGTGAAAATTTTGTTAAAAAATTCCTTGGAACGAGTAACTGCAGATAACTGGCAAAGATGTATAGATCATGTACAGAAAGAAGAGGAGAACATGTGGGAACTCGATAATTTAATTGACGTTACTGTGGAACCTATCGTTATCAATCTAGGAGACGAAGATAATTCATCAGAATATTCAGAGGATGAAATTTAATATACCTACTTTTTTATTTTCTTTATTGTACATTTATACAACACTACATTTACTCACCATAATTTGAATTTTCAAAATGCATATATTTTTGTGTGGAATAAAAGTCTATTCATTAAATTTAAATAAATATTTTGATAATAATATTGAATAATTTTATTTGAATTACTAAAAACCCTCTTAACCCGGTTATGATGCTTAAAGTAGCCTCATGTTTTGAAATGCTGTTTTTATATTGTTTACTTATAAGAGAAATGGACCGTGAAATTGAAGCGGCATAGACAAAGACGGATTGTCGGGGATTAAATTTTAGCTACCTGCTACAATTTAGTACAGTCCGATCACACAAAGTTTTTTTAAGTACACCTCATCTATACGGAAAATACATAATATAAAAATATTAAATATAAGCACCAGTACTACATTTATTTACGATTTGCATACATAATAAGCTTTTATTACTCTCTTTCATTTCTAAAGAGACTATAGTAATTTGATTCAGTTTTGTGACATTTTCAGCTCTTGTGTATCTCCGCTGTTAGATGGATTAGAAAATAAAAGGTGGCCTATGCAGGGTGTTAGAAAAGGTAAGAATACTCAGGAAATAGGAAAAAAGTGTTCATATGAATAGGTATATGTCTGGAAAAGTTTCATATACAGGATGTTAAAGTTTTCGTAACAAATCTGTAATTGTTTGTATTTTCCAAATGGGTTGACAAAATCAATTGAAATTTGGTGCAGGGCACTGTTTGAATAAAGTGATTATAAATGAGATACTTCTAGTACTCTTACTCCACTTAAATTTTCACAAAAAATGTAGCATTTTCTTAAAGAACAGGGTAAAGTAGAAAATACTTTTTTTAACACACTTGTCGAGTATAAACGAAAAATAATAGTTGAGTATATTCTTGAAAGATAGATATATATCGTACGGACTGTAATTATTTCAAATTCTTGCACTTTCTGCTCGTAACAAACTGCACCTATGGAAAAAATAATTCTAAAGACCTCAATGACATGACAATGGGCCTTATTGACTAGAGACTAGACTAGATAATAATTCACTTGACTTGATAATATTTTTTTTTTGTTTTTCAAAAGATTAATCAACTTAATGTTACAGATTTTTTACAAGAATGATGTCTTATTTCAAATCGATAACAACCGTTTTCAAGAAAACATATAGGTATTAACATTTTGTGGCATAGTCTTTCCGATCTCAATTGAAGAACCAAGAGATTGGCAGTATGTACCAGGGTCGGTCGCTGACGCAGCAACTCGTCATTGAAATATTTGAAAAACTTATTTCCATATTTATTTAACCATATCCATATACGGGTCTGATCGCCCAGTTGAAGAATGAGCGCGCGGGCAAACACGGCAAAAACACAGCTTCACTAGGCGACCCGGCTATACATTCAGTTGTCAACAAATGGCCTAGCAGTGCAGTGCAGCATTGCGGAATTTGGTGAGATTAGGTAATTTTAATTTATTATAGGCATCTTCTATTAATCATTCATATTAAAATTGCGAAAGGGAGAAATAAGACGGATATTTTGTTTACTAATATTATTACAACGTAGCATTTTGGAGACCTTTTGAAACTATCAAAACGAAATTTACCACCAATATAATAAAATTGTTTGAGGGCATAAAAATAATTAAAATATGTTGTTGGCCAAATGAACATATAAGAGAATTTTCCACACATTATATACAAATTATTATAATTTTTATCTTAAACAGAAAACTGTTTTAGGGTACGCCTATGAACCTCATTCAATTTTATTGCTAGGCGTTTTTATACATGTTCAACTGACTTCGGAAAGACTATACCCATAAGAATATATAAAATTGTCCACTTTGAGGTAAGAACGAAAAGGAATTTGAACATAAAAGAAAATTATTTTCTGTACAATTGCAAGCATAAAAATCTGTCAAATAATTTTTAATTTGATTATTATCAATTTCGTACTCAATGAAGGCCATTTAAACTATTTAAGGATTTAAAATTATGTGGATTTGTTTTTCGTAGGTGCAGTTTATCGTAACGTTTATCTTTTTATGAGTATAATCATGGCTTAGATTGTATACTTATGGTTTCCATACACCCTGTATATGTTTCGAGATTAATTCAGCAGTCACTAATGTTTCAGTTTCGTAGAATGCAACCTTTCGTATCTCAACAAAAAGATTTTTGTATTAATTTTTTTTCGAGAAATAAATCGTAGCCACCCGAGCCATACTGTTGCCCCCCCGCTTGCTTCGACCTCGGCGAGCACAAAGGTAATAATTCCCAGGATGCTCGATTTTGAACGCAGCAGGATAAATACTCGATAAATTGTGAAAATAAAAGCTAATATTCGACGGTTCAGCTCGACGCGAGGCCCCAAGAGTACTTGACGTTTTAAGGAATTCAAGCACCTATTTAGTTATGTGAGAAAAATTGGAATAGTAGAGTCCGTAATAGACTGGTACGTTGCACCTGAGACTGTTGTACGAATTATCATAACGTGAATGTTGGATTTTTCATTGGGTTGTATTTATTTCACATAATATTTACATGAATTCTAATACCAAACTACACCTATATAAACCAAATTTATGACAAAACAAATTATAAGCTCCGTTAAACAAATATACCAGGTTGGTGAAAAGTTTTTGGAATTGTTTGGGATTTTGGCGCAAAGGCTTTCGACCTTTTAAATTGGTGGATTTGAATCCAATGGACTGATCGATATTGCATTTTGAAGCAAAAATTTCGCATAAACGAAATTCACTAAATATTATCGTCTTCACAAGTTGCCAATTTGCACCACAACGGTCAAAACTATGCAAAAAATTAAGAGATCTATTTTGTTTATAATGCCTGCGTTTGAAAAAAGCTTTATCTCGAGCGGTAGGTACACTATAACTTTGAGGAAAATGTAACCAACATACTTCATATCTCTTCATATCACTGGTTCGAGCGGAAATAATGTTTCTTCATTAAATTTCATTGTATTGATGTATTGCGTGCCAAGAATTTCATTCCATAAGCAAAGTGCCTTCTTTTTTATTTTCGTTAAAAACTTTATTGCGTTATTTAACAAAGTTATTCGAGAACTCAAGAAATGCTTAAATACTCACATACCATGCAATTAACATAGATATTTCCTTATCAAGGTCAAAGTCAACATATTTATTTTTATTAATTGCCCACCGAATAATTTTTATAAATAATGCTAACCCTAGAGTAACGAATTTATTTTGTGAAATGTTAAGCATGGAATCGGTAATATTTCATATCAATATACAATACAAATTTTTAATGAAAAGTATCCAAATGTAACTGTAACTCGTGGAGCAGCTCGAAAGCTAATTATAAAATTCGATACCACTGGTGATAAAGAATATTAAAAAGATAAACAAAGAGTACTATGATAACGATGCTGCTACTATTGTAGTTATATTCAGAGAATTTTAGTATACAACAAAATCTTCCATTCAAATCAATAAATTGCTTGATAATGGTTGTAAATGGTAATCATTAGTATCCCAAAATATGTGTCAAACTTTTGTAAATTATTGTATACCTACATCAATTCCTCAAAACAACTAGTCCTTCAAGATAGCTCATACAGTCCGTATTTCCTAAAAGATTTTTAATCAGCTAAGTTCCAAACATATTTCAACGAGTTTGAAATTTTTATGTGTGTTTTAATATTAATAGGAAAAAATCATATGCTAATTCAACGCAAGCATGAGAACTTACGTTTTGTAGAAATATTTATAATCAAACATGGAATAAATATAGCTTTATGTTTCAAATAACAAATTGTAGTTATCAGTATAGTGTTCTTATATCATGAAAATAATAGAAACATTATTTTTATTATTCTGTATTTGATTAATTTAGGTTATTTAACAGAACTTGGCACATAGGTACTATATTACTATATACTTACCTAATCTTTTTAATTATAAATCATAAATGTCAAAAGGCGCATGTTTTAATGAATATCTTAATTAGTGAATGAAATATGTCTTAAATAACAGATATTTTATAATACCTTTGATATGAATTTCATACTTCTAAATACCATAAATTCCATTTTTAAGATTTTTTTTTCATAAGCCACTAAATAACCAGAACTGTTACGACGGTGCTTATAGACATTATTAGACGTACCTTACTTTTTGACACATGTGGGCCTTATGCTTCGTTACGTACTTGGTGTGCCTTTTTTTTTTGGTGCAGTTTAGACTACTCACTACAATCTGTATATTTCTGACAACGCAAATGTTCTTTGAATTGCAAATGAGAGTCTGATGGTGCCAAGTTAGAACAGTACTATAGCTATGGCTAAAGCAATATGAAATTATAAGCTTTTAAAACCTTTTACTTTTTCTTATATTTGGGGTGAAGTTAAATTTTAACACATAATAAAACAAATCGTACCTTCATCATACAACATCTACAAATCGTCGTCGTACGATGCTTCCATAAAAAATCTTCATATGTTTTCTCTACTAAATACGCTAGATTTTTTAGTCCTGTTTCCAACAGATTTCTTCTTACCTCTTTTCATGGTTGTTTTCCAAAAATACTATTTTAGTATAAAATTTTACTCGTCTTTTATGTAGGTACATTTATTTATAACAGTGATCATAAACATATTTTTTAACAATATTTATTTATTTTAAGTAAATTCAAAACAGTTTTGCAAATTTACATTATTATTGTTATTATTATACTTCAAAATACTTCAGTCAAATCAATTAAATGTATTAAGTAAATTAACGTAATAATTGTATATATTTTGACATTTATTGGATAATGTTTTTGTTTATGTTAAGTCGACTAATTGGATTTAGTTTAATTATCATAATTCTTTGGTACCTGACTAATTTATAGACCAGGTGGCATTGATTTTGCGCATTTGACATTAGTATATGTTTCTTGAAGGAAACCTGTGTCGCAGAAAAAAAACTATACGGGTTTCCATGTATACAAATTAGTTTAAAATATCATTCAATGACAATCTTCTTTACTATGCAATTTATGAGATCCAACCAATGGTGATTGAATGAAAGAGCTTGCGTCCTTGCAGTGTGCCATATTTTGACTGATTTAATATTTAAATGTTGATAACTCATAATTCGTTATATAAAAACAAAGTGTAATTTAATTAAAATTTGTTTAAGTAACTAGAATTGTCCTATTAATTATTAATTAACTTGACAAGTAGTAGATAATTAACTGACAAAATTAATTAACTCAATTATATCGTTATAAAAGAATGTTTAGTCAAAATAACAAACGAAACTTTTACATCAAATGTTGCGTCATTAAAGATTGAACAAATAAGTAATTTATTTTTTTTATCTCTACTAACTATTTATTATTAGTTATTATTCAGGATGTAAACAAAATGCTTAGCCAAACTTTAACGGCGACACAAATAAACAAAAATAGTTCCTTATAAATTGTTTTTGATAATTAGGTATATGAAGACGGTGGTTGAGGCCATTTTATTCAAATTCGGCAAGCAGAATGTATACGCCATAGTTTTCTTACATATACAAGAGCTTAGTTTCTAATCCATATGTTCGCAATTTTTGCTCCCAAGATATTTCAAATTCACTATAATATTACAGTTTACAATTTCAAACTAACCAAAAACCTTAAAACAATGCGCTATGATGAATCAGAACTTTTTTATTAATTTATATCACTAAAGTCTGATCAAGAATTTTCGTAGCAACTTCGTAGTAATTGAATACGAAGTCTATTCAGAAAATAACCGAACTTAATTTTTTAAACTTTATTTTTAATTTTACACATTATTGATCCTTTTCTCCTTCAAAGTACTCCCCACCCCTTTTCACAAACTTTTACCAGCGGTGCTTCAATCTTTCGAAGCAGTCCTGGATATTTCAAACGGCCTTTAACGTGTCTGTGACGAATTTGCTTTGACGTCACCAATAGTCAGAAAACGGTCTCCCTTCAGCACTATTTTTAATTTCTGAAATAAGAAACAATCGCAAGGAGCCAGGTCTGGCGAGTATGGAGGGTGAGGGAAGACAGTAATCTAATTTTTGGCACAAAACTGATGAACTGACAAAGCTGAGTTTGAGGTCGCATTGTTATTGTGTAAGAACCATGAGTTGTCTCGCTGATTTTTTCACGTAACCATTGTAAAACGCCTTGAAAGTACACACGGCCCACTGTACCACCTTGAGGCAGGAATTCCAAATACACAATTTCATTAAAGTTGAAAAAAAAACAGTGAGGATCACTTTGATATTGAAACGAGACTGACGTGCTTCCGTGGAGATTCTTTGCTAATGCATTGTGATGATTGAACTTTTGTCTCAATGTTGTAGCTGTTATGATCCTTTGAATGAATGTTTCATTGTCATTAGATTGTTTAAAGAGTTGCCGAGAACGTCCACGTTGTTTGGTCATCAAACAAGAAATAAATTTTGCTGCAACACGATGCATGTTCAATTTTTCAGTCAAAATTTCATGTCGTGACCCAATTGAGCTGCTAACCTCTTCTGCAATTTCTCTGACAATCAATCGGCGATTTGCACTCACCCGATTTTTCTGAACGTGAAAGTCGAAGGCCTTCCTGATTGATTAGAACGTAATTAAAAGAGTTCAATTATTTTCTGAACAGACCCCGTAAATCTAGTTTACTGATTGATACTTTACTATAAAAAAGATTTACTATAAATTAACTTAAAATCGGTTCAAATATTATGTGATTTTATAAGGATTACGAATTTGATACTTATGGGAAAAGTGTAGGAAAGGAAGCGACACAATTTTGAATTTATTTTCAAAGAAGTGATATAGATTATTATTCTAGCAATCTGTTGTAAATGATTACGCACTTACGCGTTTGATCTCAAGCGGCTTCTTACACACCTCTTTCTATGAATGAAAATATTTGCTCGAAAAAGTCGTTTCATGCCCGAAACATATTCGTAAACATTTGAGTTTTAAGAAAATAATTATATACAAGTTGTTGACCAATACTTTAAGTATGTCAAATATAGGGCGATTGAAATTATATGTGGTAGGTTCTACAAGAGAAAAACAATTACGATGTAAATACGAGCAAAGAAATGTTCAAGTTGAACAAACAACAATCTAACTTTAAGTTATATTATATTAAGTAATATTTCATTCAAATTTGGTAAAGGCTTCTGGTATGTTAAATTAGAATACAGTATTAAGTTTTAATAAAAAATCAGTAATTTTATTTTTTCCACCTCTTTTTAATTTTAAAACCGGAGTATATCAGAATAATCGCTTTGGAAGTAGTTATGAAATAAATTCGAATAGAAGAGACATAAGAGTGCCAACGTGAAACAGAAATGCAATTTCAAATAAAAAAGAAACAAAATAATGCAATACAAAAGTACCCATTAAAATTCAACATGCTACTATTAGAATACAGTTGAATTGAACTTTACTCGTAATCTAGCCAAATACGAGTATATCTAAATTAGCTTGCATAAGACATAAATTAAACAGAGGTTAAAATTGCAGTGAGTTGGTTCTTGGATTTAATAAGCAAAAAGTGTTAGTATGTCCAGTTGCAAATGCAAGGATATTAAATACAATTTAAATCAAAGAGCAATCAAGATAACAACACCTACATAGAAACCATTCAATTTTCAGTAAAGCATTTTGAAAAAATTCATTGTATGCCTTTCAAACTATTTCTGTGGGTGTAATAATTGGGTTTCCAAATAATGTTTCCATATCCTGACTTCAACAAAATGAAGAAATTTCGTGTAGGGAGAGCACAGCAACTTTTTCCTGTCGATACACTGCTAAATTGCAATTTGGTATCGTAGTTCCATCTACCGTATTGTGACATCACGCTCCGATATTTTTAAAATTTTAAAAGTAGATTTAGGTCCTGCAAAAATTTCTGCAGTTGCCGTTCTAACTAGAGTAGCTCCTTCTTTATTGTCAGAGTCAGAATTCCTTGGAAGTAGTTCCAGAGCAATTTTAAAGAAATCTTCTGTTTTGTGAAGTGATTTTTTCCCTTCATACCTTCTCTTGGTGTTCTCCTGCAGATCAGTCAATGTACTTCAACTTGGAATTGTATAGCTTTTTGGAGATGCATAATTTTTGAGTCTAGAAGATGGACCAAATGTTCTTCCTCCAACGTCATTATCTGTTTTGGATTCACTAGTACACCATACCACGAGTAGTGTTCCATACGGACAGATTATTTTTGTCTTACCATTCTAGTTTAACTGGGTTCATCTCAAGCCGAAGACTTACGATTATTCTTGTCAATGATGTTTCCTTGGGCTGTTGGTCTCGCATACCTATTACATTCAGAATATATGATCCTATGTATAAGGTGAAAAACTCAGAGTGACTTCAGTTGGAGTGGTTTCCATAGTATCCGTAATGCTGAAACAGGCCAGTCTTTGGACTTTGAACCTACAAATTTTAAAATATTTTCAAAATCAATTTGTACATTACTGTAACCAAAACCTGTTTCTATCAAAGTTATATTTATGAATAGTAGTCTTTTCAAATATTGAATAACGTTAACTTTGATTTAGCTATGTTATAAGTATTAAAAGTAGTTGGAAACAAAAAGAGTTTAAAGCTTTTGTATTAAATTACTTTTCAGAATGCAGTCATAATATAATAAGTTTCCATTTTTTAAAAGACATGCCTAAAAGTCGTGAGAGTTGCATGTTAAGCCTAGACCAGTGCGAATATTTTCTAATGGTCATTACGCTAAGCAGCCTTAAATGCTGAGTGTATGGTTGTAATGGGCACCACACACTACACAGTGTTGAATTTACGGTCCAAACCTAAGGAATTAAACACTTGAAACGTTGTATCAACACTATTGGTTCGGCACTCATTTCACTTGACAGACAAATACTAACAACTTCGATTGTAGAGATAACAACGAAACAAAAATATTGTTCGCAATAATAATGGGAATCAAATAAATATTAACCCAAAAATAACCCTGATCGATTCAAGTTTTTAGTTTCAGTTGCAGTGTTTTGAAACAAATAATACTCATACATTACACATCTTTGACTTATACAGGCCAGAACGTATGGTCAAAATCGTGTAATGTATGGAACTCTTAATTGATATGCGATCTGTGTTTTATCATCGATGATAAAAAAACAAAAGTTTTTTATAAACACATTTGTCCAAAAACATCTAGTGACGACTTTTGTATTTCATATGAAGATCGGCATTTTCACTTTATCAGTTATTTTCAAGAAATTTCGGAATTCCGCATCATCACCTATTTGTGGCTGTTTCAATGAATCTTCGGAATCTTTCACTCCATATTCAAAACAATCTCCTAGATCTTTAATTTCTTCTTGTTAAATTAAAAATTATGTAGTCTGCAAGCAAACATTTCTAAATATAGCTGCGTCACTTGTATTCTTCGAAATATTGAAACGGAATGGATAATATTTTCTGACACGGACAACTTATTTCTGCCATTAAACTTTTGTTCAGGAAAAATATATTTCATTAAGTTTGGTTTTGTTTAAAAATATGTATATGTGAAAATTGTTCATAGATATGTATTAAGCTTTAGAAAGATTTTCATAGCAGCTGTAAAAACAAATATGCTACCGATTTTATGAATCTAATAGACATAATCTTTTATTTTTATCCCTTCCCCTTCAAACGTGGAACGTATCTTTAGGCATCATTTTGAACATGGTTTGCGATTTTGCCTCTATCTCATCATCTGTTGTTGAAAAACGTTATCCTTTGATTATCATTTTGAGTTTGTCAAATAGGAAAAAGTGACAGGGGTCATGTCCGGAAAATAAATAGGGCGGTTGCGGCATCACAACGGTGTTGAGTTTCGCCAAGAACTGAAGAAAACGATTAAAACATTTGACCAGATCTTCGATGTCTTCTTGACTCATGACTGTGACATAGTATCGTCGCCAAAGGCCTTATTTAGAATTTTGTACGCTGCGCTGTACTTCGTTTTTTAACACAAAATATCAGACAAACTCTCTAATCCGATATTTCGCCATACAAAAAATCGCCAAAAACGATAAGGTAAACACAAACTAAGCATGGTAGCTGCCTAAATATTGACAGGTAAGTCGCTGACAGTGTTGCCAATGCACAAAAAAAAGAATCAATTCAATAGTCAAGATACAACACGCGCAATTTTAAAATTCCCGTTTCTTTATCAGACCTCGTATAAGCGCAAAATTAAAAAATAACTTCTCCTTAATGTTTTTCGAAATTTTGAGAAATAATTTAAGAGATACAGAAAATCATGCGAAAGCTGTATACAAATTCGTTTCTCACTACAGGGATCTCGGAAACGGTAAGAGATACGAAGAGCTTAAAATGGGGTCAAAATTGCATAATCAGAGGACCAACATAATGCCTCTAAAAAATCATGGCTAACATGAAAAAAAGCCAAAATTTTCTGTTTTTGTTTAATTTCAGCGTTGTTTGAGATTATATTGAAAAAATAACACTTTCTCATGACAACTTTTTGCCCTCTATCGAATGGCATATCAATTTGTATATGTAACGTTTCGTCTCTCCGAAAGCATCAAGATGGACTTGAATCTGGTTCGAGCTGAGGCAGAATAGTATTGGGTGTCATGAAGACTTGCAAAAATGTAATAAAATTTTCAGGGTTGTATTGAAAAAAATTAAGTTGATGATGGTCCTGGAGAGATGAAACATTACATATAGAAATTGATTATGTCAATCGATAGAGGGCAATCAGTTCCCTTGAGAAAGTGTTCTTCTTTTTTCAATTTCATACAAGGCTGAAATTAACCAAAAACATATTTCCAAAGTTTCGTTTTTTTTTCAAATATTTCGAAAAATAATCATGTTAGCCTCGATTTTTTTGAGGCATAATGTTGGTCCCCTGATTACGCAACTTTGCCCCCATTTAAGCTACTTCTATATCCTACAGTTTCCGAGATCTCTGCACTGAGAAGCGAATTTGTAACAGCCTGTAAAATCTAACATAATTTTTTAAGTAAAATCGAACATCAAATGTTTCCAAAAAACGACGAATATAAATTAGTCATACCCATGATACCTACTTTATTGGTGACAGTTTTATGTACTAATTTATTTTCTAAACTTCAGTAATGTAGCCTATAACTGCGCTTGCATGTGACACTCCGTACACCGACATAAATCTCTTTAAAATTGAAACGCATTCAAGACTAGGTGGCCATGCACCGCTATGCTTTTTATTCATTGGCCTAACCATGGAGAAGTGACAATGCGATATGTGAATTTTCTCACCCCTATTTACCTAACATTATAATAAACATTATGGCGTTGAAATTCACCACGCTTTTTGTAGAGCGTGCCCCAATGGGGTAGATTCGGGTCGCACATACACATCTGTATTTCTTTAAATGGAATTTAAATTTATAACATCGCATGTTTATGATTCTATCCCTTTATTAGCACCTTTTGAAGGAGGGAAGTTTCAGTTCTTTGGTGCGTTTTTTGTTGTCGCATAACGTGTCGATTCTAATCAGAACAATATCTGACATCCTTCCCCTGTGCTCTTACTTTATTTAAGAAATTAATTTCATAACATTTCTAAAAGCGTAGTTAAGAATTTGGCTGCTTTCTTTGCGTGAGATTTGTAGGAAAAAATAAGTTTTAATGAACAACTAACAGGGCAAATTTTTGTGATTACTTTTTTATGACAATACATGTTCCACCTAACAGGGATTCTTCTGTAACTCTGCAACTGTAAAATTTATAAAATAATGGTTTTAATAAAAGTTGCCTGGAATCATGTGGGCCATGTAAAGAAAATATTTTTAGCTCTCAGGGTGTTCCATTTCGCGTGGGCGCTACATAACTTTGTTATTTTAAATGAAACACCCGATATATTATTGCATTTTTGAATTCCTTGGTTAATATTAGCTAAGTTTATTACATTTACATAGTGATTAAAACTTACCGTTTTCGAGATATTCAGTTGTTTCTGAAGAAAATTACGATTTGAGCTCTCTAAATGAGGCTAGATAGCATCTAAACCGTAAGAGTTAGAAACCTGCAGTTTTCACAGTTCGTTTTGGCATAAGTTACTCTATCTGATCAGATACTAAAACATTTAATGATCTTACGAGTTGAAAAACCTTTCTTTTTCAAATGGAAAGGCCCATATTAATTGTCATGGGTAAATGCAAAATTGAATGCCCTTTCGACTGGTATAAGGTTGTCCATACTTATCTTTAACAGTTTTCCAGAAAAATCAGGTTCTCCCAAGTCCGAAAAAGTAGCTATGTAACAGCATCAAGAAGGCCTTGCAAAACCACTTTTCTCTCACATTTTATCAGGCCTGGGACCGACAATGTCAATATTTACTGGCATGTTTAAAAAATGGTTTGACAAACAAAGGTTAACCACTAACAACAATTAAAACAAAAACGCAAAACGAAACAAACTGAAACTCAGAACAAGACTAGAGAAGAATACTTAAACCGCTGATTTACGTCAATTGCCCGAAGTGTCCTCCATTTTGATTAAAACAAAAACGAATTCGGTTTTTAAAAGACTGTTCAACATTGATCAGCATGTCTGACGTAATTTCTTGAAATGCTACTGTAAAGGTCGGGACACACATTTCCGCACCGAGTCAGCACCGTGTCGGCACTGAGCCCATTTCGTAGCATGACCGAGTCTCGGTCCGTTGTCTACAAGCCACACATTTCCGATACACGGTCGTATGTCCGCCGTGTCGCGATCTCGTTCAAACCTGAGTTTGCTTAGAATCGTAAAGCGACTAGTTCGAAAGAACAAAAATGTTCTCCAACTTTTCTAATAGCGAATTGGCAATAATCGCTATCGCACTAGACGAAGAAGAAAAGAAAGAAGAAAAAATGGGCTAAAACGGACAAGAAATAACTGGGCACACAGTGCTTGGAATACAAGGCAAATTGAAGGGGAGTTCCGCACGTTATTTCCCCATCTGATAGGCGATGAATCAAAATTTTATTAATATTTTAGAATGACACAATCTATATTTTATAAGCTACTGACGAAGCTGCAGAAAAGGTTGAAGAGGCAAGATACCTTTTGGAGGCTGTCAATTACACCAGACGAAAGGTTGACGGTATGGTTAAGGGAAGTTATTTATCATTTTTTAATTTTATAAAATAGATTATTAGGTTAGAAATAAGCTGAAATTCTTATATAGAATAGGAAACTAAAAAATTTTTATTTTCGATTTTGATAAAACGAATAAAATAAGCACAGAAACTAACCATGATAAAAATATTCAGACAATATCAGATTACACAAAAAGATCATCAGATCGTCTAGCCCGAGGCCGCACCGTCTCCGTCAAAAATTAAAACGAAACTACTCCCGCACGGTGCGGACGCGGATTGGTGTCGACGCCCTGGCGCGGTGCGGGAATGTTAGGACTACGCCATATGATTACACGGTACAATTCACCGCCCTTACACGGCCGTACTACGGAATGGACTCGGTGCGGAAATATGTGTCCCAACCTTAATGCGCTGCCACGTATCTTCCGCGGTAGTTGGTGGTTTAACGTAAACTTTGCTTTTTATAAATCCCTATAAAAGAAGTCGCAACTTGTCATATCTGGACACCTTGAAGGCCAACTCACTGGTCTCCCGCGCCCATCTGTTGGGAAAAGTTTCGTGTAAAAACTGACGAACCGCAGCGGTATTGTGAGGTGGAGCACCATCACGTTGCATCCACCTACTTCGAAGTGTAGCTAAAGGAATGTCGCCTAACAAATCTTCTAGAGTGTTTGTTAAAAAGTTTAAATAAACTGCTCCAGTTAGATGCTGGTCAAAAAAGAGTTGTCCAATGACATGGGTTCCTAAAATTGCTCCCCACACGTTCAAAGACCATTGTTGGCTATGAGTTGTCCGGAAATGGTGAGGATTTACTGTCATAATAATGGCAATTATGACTATTAACGAAACCATTTTTATGAAAAGTTACCTCATCGGAGAACATGATCCGCTTAAAAAAATTATCATCGTGATTTAACATCTCAAGTGCCCACTGACAAAACTCCAGTCTCCGCTGAAAGTCTACTTTTAGTAACTCTTGGTGTAATTGGATGCGATAAGGATATGCTGTGCTGTGATTTTGTAAAATCCTATTTATCGACGTTGTACTAATACAATTGCAAGGCCTTCTTGACGCTGTTACATAGCTACTTTTTCGGACTTTAGAAAAGAACCTGATTTTTCTCTAAAACTGTTTGAGATAAGTATAGACAACTTTATATCAGTCGAAAGGGCATTCAATTTTGCATTCACACATGACAATTAATGTGGGTCATTCCATTTGAAAATAAAAAAGTTTTTCAACTCGTAAGATTAATAAATGTAGGTCCCAGTATTTCCGAGTCTGAATAACGTTCATGTTTTGCTCACAGATGACAAGATAGAGTAATTTATGCTAAAATGAACTGTGAAAACTGTAGGTGTCTAACTCTTACGGTTTAGACGCTATCTAGCCTCATTTAGAGAGCTGAAATCGTGTTTTTTTTTTTAACAACTGAATATCTCGAAAACGGTAAGTTTTAAACACCATGTGCATTTAATAAACTCTACCTAAAATTAACCAAGGAATTCAAAAACGCAATAATATAGAGGGTGTTCTATTTAAAATAACAAAGTTTGTAGCTCTCACGCGAAATGGAACACCCTGTAAAGCTAGAAATAATTTCTGTACATGGTCCACATGATTCCAGACAACTTTCATTAAAACTATTTTCTATGAATTTTACAGTTACAGAGTTACAGAAGAATCCCTCTTAGCTGGAACACCCTGTATGTAAAGAAACTTAACAGTTGCCTATGATCATGAATTNATTTAGCTTCTTTCTTTGCGTGAGATTTGTAGGAAAAAGTAAGTTTTAATAAACAACTAACAGGACAAATTTTTGTGATTACTTTTTTATGACAATACAAGCTGTTCCACCTAAGAGCGATTATTCTGTAACTCTGCAACTGTAAAATTGATAAAAAAATAGTTTTAATAAAAGTTGCCTGCAATCATATGGGCCATGTATAGAAAATATTTTTAGGTGTTCAGGATGTTCCATTTCGCGTGGGCGTTATATAACTTTGGTATTTTAAATGGAACACCCTGTATATTATTGTATTTTTGAATTACTTGGTTAATATTAGGTAGAGTTTATTAAATGTACATGGTGTTTAAAACTTACCGTTTTCGAAATATTCGAGATATTCAGTTGTTTTTGAAAAATATCACGATTTCTGCTCTCTAAATGAGGCTAAATAACATCTAAACCGCAAGAGTTAGAAACCTGCAGTTTTCACAGTTCGTTTTGGCATAAATTACTCTATCTTGTCATCAGACTCGGAAATACTGAGATCTACATTTAATAATCTTACGAGATGAAAAGTTTTTTTTTTCAAATGGAAAGGATTATATTATTGTCATGGGTAAATGCAAAATTGAAGGCCATTTAACAGTTTTCTTGAAAAATCAGGTTATCTCAAGTCCGAAAAAGAGCATAGCTATGTAACAAGATCAAGAAGGCCTTGCAAAACCACTTTTCTCTCACATCTTATCAGGCCTGGGACTGACAATGTCAATATTTACTGGCATGTTTAAAAAGTGGTTTGACAAACAAAGGTAAACCACTAACAACAACTAAAGCAAAACGCAAGACGAAACAAACTGAAACTCGGAACACTACAAGGAGAAGAATTCTTATACTGCTGATTTACATCAATTGCTCGAAGTGTCCTCCATTTTCATTAATACACAAACGAATTCGGTTTTTAAAAGACTGTTCAACATTGATCAGCATGTCTGACGTAATTTCTTGAAATGCTACTGTAATGCTCTGCCACGTATCTTCCACGGTAGTTTGCGGTGCAACGAAAAATTTGCTTTTTATAAATCCCCATAAAAGAAGTCGCATTTTGTCATATCTGGACACCTTGAAGACCAACTCACTGGTCCCTCGTGTCCACCTGTTGGGAAAAGTTTCGTGTAAAAACTGACGAACCGCAGCAGTATTGTGAGGTGCACCATCACGTTGCATCCACATACTTCGAAGTGTAACTAAAGGAATATCCCCTAACAAAATCCCCTGGTCAAAAAAGAATTGTCCAATAACATGGACTCCCAAAATTGCTCCCCACACGTTCAAAGAACATCGTTGGCTATGCGTTGCCCGGAATTGGTGAGGATTTACTGTGCATAATAATGACAATTATGACTATTAATAGAACCATTTTTATGAAAAGTAACCTCATCGGAGAACATGACCTGATTAAAAAAAAATATCGTGATTTAACATCTCAAATGCCCACTGACAAAACTCCAGTCTCCGCTGAAAGTCTACTTCTAGTACCTCTTAGTGTAATTGGATGCGATAAGGATGTGCTGTGCTGTGCTTTTGTAAAATTCTATGTATCGACGTTGTACTAATACAATTGCAAGACCTTCTTGACGCTGTTACATAGCTACTTTTTCGGACTTTAGAAAAGAACCTGATTTTTCTGTAAAACTGTTAGAGATAAGTATAGACAACTTTATATCAGTCGAAAGGGCATTCAATTTTGCATTCATCCATGACAATTAATGTGGGTCATTCCATTTGAAAAAAATAAAAAGTTTTTCAACTCGTAAGATTAATAAATGTAGGTCACAGTATCTCCGAGTCTGAATAACGTTCACGTTTTGCTCACAGATGACAAGATAGAGTAATTTATGACAAAACGAACTGTGGAAACTGCAGGTATCTAATTCTTACGGTTTAGACGCTATCTAGCCGCATTTAGAGACCTGAAATCGTGATTTTTTTTTAAAAAACAACTGATTATCTCGAAAACGGTAAGTTTTAAACACCATGTACATTTAATAAACTCTACATAATATTAACCAAGGAATTTAAAAATGCACTAATATATAGGGTGTTCTATTTAAAATAACAGAGTTATATAGCGCCCACGCGAAATGGATCACCCTGTAAAGCTAGTAATATTTTCTTTACATTTTATTAAAACTATTTTTATGAATTTTACAGTTACAGAGTTACAGAAGAATCCCTCTTAGCTGGAACACCCTGTATGTAAAGAAACTTAACAGTTGCCTATGATCATGAATTAAGTGTTGCAAGTTGATTCAATATTGCAATCTTATTTTAGTTGCCGCCAATGTCATTTCTAGATATCTAGCCACCCCGGGTAGCAAACAATGAAAAACGTAAATGTTGTATGACAGATTAGAATGATTTATTCTATCCAACTTACCCTGTACATTTTTAAGTAGCAACTCCTATAATTAATCACCAAGTCATGTCGCAGGCGCATCCCAAGGGCTTGTAGAAGTAATTACCGCCGTGACGTTTTATTTTCTCAACAGAAAACATGCGTCGTCTCTACAGTTCAAATAAGGCTTTCGGGAATTGAGACGTCAACGACAGTTTGTTTGGCAGTGTGGTAGGTACTTAAAATAGCCGCCGATTTTAAAAGTTTATGCGAGCTCCGCCCTTTTCCTTCTAAAAAGTTCTTTGGGAGAGGCCGCCTGTGATTAATGGTTTCATCGTCTAAATATTACCAAACATCAAACATTGGTGGCCAGGACACTTCGCAATTTATTTCTGGGGGTTAGGCATTGTTTGTAAGCAGATTTTCTGTTTTCTATAAACGTTACAAATGTGCCGACGAGACGGAACGTTTCAATTTCGTAATTTATTGTCTAGTTCTCTTTAAATTTATAACCAAAACGTCAGTCAGTCTAGTGGTTCGAAGTACCAACGTATCTTGGATTGTGATCAACTTTTTTGAAAACTAGCATCATGCCATTTTACGATAACTTAAAAGTCCTTAGGTGTATCTTAAATATAGACAAACCGCACATCTTACGTAAGGGGTAGTTTTCAATTTTTATTTTTATCGCATTTCCATAAATTTTTTAAAAACGTTAATCCTTAAACTATTGAAAAAAGGTAATCTTGTTTCGATTAATTGAACGGTTTTCGAGAAATTCAAGATTATGAGAATGCATTTATAAAATTTCCTAACATCGATAGTTTTTTTATTAATACTTTCTAAACACTCAACTAAAGTCCTTACTCTACAGAAATTGTTCAAAATGAGTAACATTTCAAAGAACATGCGATCCGTGTTATAATTTATTAATGCACATTTACTAGATATGAAAAACTAACTTGGAATAAATTAAGCGTATCAAATACATAATTCTTTTAATTAAAATATTCAATCACCTGGATTAGTATTATAAGTTGCACATTTTTTTTATCAAAAGGTGTGTAAAGTAGGAGATATGATGTCATCGATGATTTTTTTAAAAGGCAGCCCTAATTTTCTTTGTGCTTTGTAAATTTAAGAAATAGATATTTGAAATTTTGTAGTGATCTATCACTACCTGAGTGAAATTATTGAGTACCTACATTTTCACTCACTATTGGGCATTTTGATCATTTTACTCATTTGTGATTATATTTAAACTAAAACTGAGTACTTTCACTCAATTATAGGTAGGTACTCCTTAAATAAATTCTTCACGTAAACTCGTGTTTGGTGCACTTGTACCTAAATCAGAGTAAATGCCCTCATTACTGAGTAATCTCACCCTTATTCATATCCAGATGCATTGTCTTTGTTCCCATCGTCCCATTAGGTTATCTAGTGACAGTGGCGTGGTGGATGGCAGTATGGCGTATGGTGTGCTTTGGAATATCGGTATATCGGTTTAATCGTATTTAAGTGCAGTGATTTAATTACAATAATTAACGAAAATATATTAAGTCTCGATTAATAATTGGTTAAATTTTTATCTATAATTACGTATTTGTAACGTACAATATAGGTTATGGCAATTTATTTATCCGATCAATGAACCAATCGAGACCTAAATTATTGTCTCTAAAACAAATCTATATTGAAACCACCATGACTGTTTAGTAGTTTATGACAATAATATTTAACTTATTTCAAGAAAATATAAAGTGGTACAAAACCACTCCAAACGTTAATAATATGGAAGCATTTATTAAGTAAATTTACACATTAGTAGACCTGTTGTTACAAAATACCGATTTTCATCTCTTAACTTTAAGTGTATATACTATCAAAAAAAGTAGATTTGAGACATTATAATATCTCTCCTAATTTGTAAAACACGCTGTATAGCGTCTAATTAATTTCATCACTGTATATCCTATTTAATGATTTATGATTTATTTTTGCACTCAATATTTAGTTAATTAAAAACCAATTCTGAGTAAAAAATGACTCAATAATAGTTAAATTTAAATCATATTAGAGAAAAAGTCAACTGTAAATTGGTTTTATATACTCAGAATAGAGTCAAAAGTCACCCAATTGATTAGCAGTAACTCGGATTTGAGTAAAACTCACTATTTTCTGATACAATAGCTTCACTCAGTTGTACTCATACTAATAGAGTGATTATTTCATTCAATCGGGTGGGGACAGAAATTAATACATTATTTAGTAAAACTGAATGAAATTTCAGTGAAACTCTTATAATTTTAAAAAATGTGCGTTACATGATTTATTCAAAATCGTAGTATTATTTTTGTTTACTATATTTTTTTTATTGATTTCTTCCAATATACCAATTTGAAACAAATTAATTGATGCACGCACATTTAATTACAATAATGGTACAAGAATAATCTTTAACTTACTGTATCTTGGGAATGACTAGGAATTAGGGATAAATAAAGGTAAAAGGGGTAAAAAACTCACGCAAGAGGTAATTTTGACAAAACTCAGGTTTTTAATTTAAAATTGGAAATTTTTTATTGATTTATAACGTATACAGTATAAGGGTTATGTATAGAACAATATACTGGGTAAAAGGTCTCCATGGCTTTGCTGGCACATACGCACGCTTTCGTTGAAATTTTCCATGACCTTTTTACATAAATGCATCTGAATTCATTGATACAGCGTTCAATTTCCTCCTTCAGGACGTAGGTGGTCGTGTGCTTGTTGGCATAATCCCTAGATTTAAAAAAAACAAAGAAGGAAGTGCAACGGCGTTAAATCGCATGATTTGGCGGCCAATTATGATCATCAAAAGGGGAAATTACGTGACCAAAAAATGACTCGTGCAGTATTTGAATTGTTTCTCGAGCTATATGACATGTGGCGCCGTCTTGATGTAACCACCAATAACTGTTATTGCCTGACAGCTGCATTTTCGAAAAAAGAATGGTCTGATGGTGTCTCCAGCCCAAAATCTGCACTAAACAGTGACACGTTGTGGATGGATTTGTTTCTCAACAAAATCACTCGTGGATTTTCTAAAACCTAAATGTGACAATTTTGTCGATTAAAGAAGTCATCAAGAAAAATCGCTGACGATGATCGTTTTTGTTTGAAAATCAACATCTGTTTGTTGTTGTTCCATAATCCATTCAACGAACTCTCCTCGCTCTACGTGCTCAGGTTTCAGTTCTTTAGCCAATTGAACTTTGTAAGCATGTCGAGCTTCTTGAAATGTTCAATTCTTGACCATGGTGCCGAATTGATGTTTCTGGACTCTCACCAACTACTTCGATGTTTTGTGTTGAACGACTTGTTGAAGGTCACTAATTGATCCAATCTTCCTGAATATTTCAATCTCTTCGCAGTTGATGACGTGAAATCACTAACGAAAATTACGAACTGCAGCTGCCTAACCTTCATTATTTTTAAACCAAATAAACCAAGTTGAACCAATTACGATCAATTGGTGCATCCATGGTCTCCTGTGGTTTTTTTTCTTTGTTAGAAATGAAGTTTCGGAGAATCACATTAAGAATACTTTTTATTAAAAATCTAGCCTCAATCAGTATCACTTAAAATCTCAGTGACTTAAATTTGATCATCTTGTAATGCATTACAATCTATTACAATGTATGTTTCCTTATAATTTCCCTACTGTTGAAAAAGCGACCTGTACTTGCTTCTACTAAAACATACATACTTTTTTTGTATTTTTCTCAATCTAGTTTATGGGCTCGAAACTAACACAGCGTCATTGTCAAATTACATGGTGTAGTTAGTTGCTTCCTTTTGTCCAACAGGGAACTGTTCCCATTTTAATTCTCGCACAGCTCTCAGTGTTCATAACTTTGATATGTTCTCATCTCCACTCACGATTTGAACTTTATTTGGAGAGTACGTACAACTTTGAAGTAGTCATCTCGAGTTGCAATATCGATCTCGTATGTTCTACAATTTTCCAACCGTTAGCAAACAGTCGATCATGTTAGTTTTCTTTTTTTTGGTACTACGGATCAACCACGGTTTTTCAATCTGGAACGTCGTTCTAAATTTTTTTTTTATATTCAACACAAAAAATATCAATATATATATTTTCTCTAGTGATCATTACTATAATTGAACGCATTCACCAGTTAAATAATTTTTAATTTGACTAATGAGAATCTATTATCCCCGAGTCTCATTTAATACATTACTTGCACATTTCGCTGCGTTTCCCATGGCCCACGTAGATAGGAAGTAGATGTAACATCTCACGAGCTCCATGGTGTTTATTTATGTTTTGTGTTCTAATCATCGGCGACTTTGAGCAATTTGTTGTGCGTCTCTTCTGATCTCGAGTGGAATCTCTTGGTGTGTTGAAGTTAGTGCACGATTTACACGTCGTTTACAATTCATTACCTCTGTAAGAGCCGAGATTTGATGGTAATGCAGCTGAAGAGTATCATTTATTAACAAAGTAATTAATGATGGTAAATACTTCCTGTCAAATTGACTATGAATAGTTAGAGGGAAGAAAGTATAAAGGTAAATATACATTCTTGATGAGAATTTAAAAATGTGTGTATTTAACCACTTAATTATACTCAAGTACATAATGTTTTTTCAAAAGATAGTGTTGCTTGAAAAATCCAACATTCCTACTTCGTGGAGTATTTGGTTATCATTGGTATTTAAAGTCATATCATGAAAATGTTGGTTTTGATTTTTTTAGCCAGTAGTCTTGCAAGTATTTTCGACAAAAAAATAATAACTGGAAACTACCTCGTTTATTAGAAATACAATTTATTAATTAATATTTATTTAAATGTGACGGTTGCTCTTCCAAAGTACTCAGTGACATTTTAGTTCTAGTGTCGTCTCAGGTAGAAGCTTAACAGGCTTTTATTCGTTTAAATAAGGCATCAGAGCAGCTTAAAAAGTGTCCTGTATACTTTTAACCTACTATAAAAGTAGTAAGCGAATTTAAAAAATTCCCTAAAGGTCTTATCATATAATCTACTCTACTCTTATTCTAACGAAACATTTGGCAAAGCCATGATAGATAAGATCTGTTTCTGCACTTTTAGGTTTCATTTTTCAAGTAGTTTTCTTTTTTAAATGGAATTAATAAATATCTGAAATTAATTTAACTGAATTAAGTTAAGCACTATATCTAGATCAATGTGAGTTATTTTTTTAGCCAACCAAGAGTTGCTTTTTTAATTATTTAATTATTATTTAATAATATTTTATGGAAATTAATATAACACAGCATAAAAAATATGGATATAGTGTTCTAATGTGTTCTAACTGTCGTTTTTCCTGTTCAAATGCAGATGAAGTTTTAGACAGACGCCTGGGATCAACAGTTGTAACAATAAAAATCAGTGAAGATGTTCAATTTATAATAAAATATCAGATATCTATTTAGAAAAGTTAAATATATTTCCAAGGTTAATAAATACAAACATGTTTACCCGATTCGCTCTATTTTGTTTATGCACAATATGTAAATTAAGATATTTTTGTACAATTTTGTAAATTTGTAGATACAGGTTAGGTCAATGACCTTAGTGAAACTTTGCTACAAGATCAAAAAAAAGAAATAATTTATAACCTTCTTTCGGTTTTTATTATAACTAAACATGTTTTCAAGCTTTTATACAGGATGTCTTAGAAATCAGTGGACATACATATAAGTTAACTTAGGTTAGTCTAAAAACATTTTTTTAAAGTTACAGGATGTTAAAGTACTTTTGAAATGGATTGTCTATGGATCTTTTCTGGAAAACTAAATTTCTGAATTATCTGTAGACAGTGCAAAAAATACCTCTTATTTTCTTTTAATTTCTGGATTTCGAGAAAAAGAGCAGATTCAATTTGCTACTCAAAAATAAAAAAAATAAATTTAAGATTTCAAATTAACAGTATTTGGGCATTCAAACATTTAAGCAACTACATTTTATGAACTTTTTGGTTCTTGTAAAGAGATTAATCGATTGCTACAGAAATATCCTTTCGATGTAATTACATTAGTTCACCATCAAAGATAATTTTCCTAGCCCGTTCAAACTTGCACATTCTATTCATCTCCTTGAAGGAAAAAAAAAGTTATTATGAACATAGTGGTTAAAATGTTTTATTCCTAGGTATACCGTCAATTAATACCTGAAATTTATTTGTTTTTCTTTTTCAGAACAATAAATTTAATATTCTATTTTTAGTTGAAATTTTAAGAGAAATTGACAAGATGCGCTTTTCTGTACGGAATCAACAGACCAATCAGAAAAGCAGTCGTATTTCTTAAAAGATTTACAGACGAGGAAAATATTTTCAAAAATATATCATACATCCCCCGTACACCATTGATTCAGTAAAAGAACTGTTTAAATGTGGATTTATTGGTTCCTGTAACTTTTTAATATGCGTTAAGTAAAACCTTTACACCCTGTAAATTGTAAACGAAGCCTTTTTAGATTAGATAAGTTGACTTATACTCAATTGTTTTAACTGATGAATCTGTAATTTTGTGGGACTCCTTATTTTAGGTTAACCCCGAAAAAAATACATAAACATTTTAGTTTCTACAAGTTGAAAGAACTAATTTTATTAAAACGGACTTGTTTGTACGTCATTTTGAAATTAATACCATATTATTCAAACAGATTTAGCGTCTCCGTTTTGGAAAGATGTTATTTTATTTGGGAGACTAAAAATATTGTGTATAGTACTCCAGTAACAACAAAGGAAAAATGCATAGAGTAAGGCATGTATCTGAGCATATATCACCGGATTCTATTTTAGCAGCGACCCACAAGGAACTAATCCGAAGGTGTGATAAATGTTTAGAATTTGAAGGAAGACATTTTGAACGTTTATTAAAATAAATTTGACAATTAAGAACCTGTGACAGTTGTTATGTTGATTGTTACTTACCTGTCACGGCCAACCTGAAATGTGCGAAACAAATGGAAAGATCGTTTTAGGAAAAGGGAAATGAAATGGGTTTTGGTATATGGAAACTTTAACAAAGTTACACTAAATTTTAGTGCAGAATGCGAATACGTTAAAAAATTTGGGGGTTTCTATTTAAAAATTTCGAATTTTCCACATTTTCTTAACTTTATATTCGATCTTTTTTTTTGGCCACCTTGTATAAAAACTGGAAATTTTTCATGTAAAATTCTATAAATTAGATCTTCCTCTATAAAATGTCAAAGTTGCACAAAAAATTAAAACTGTATTTCCCAGAAAACTAAATTCTGCATTTGTCAATTTCTGCTTAAAAATCGAAATATATCGGAAACGGTAAATCCTAAGTGTGCTATATTTTATCGACTTAAAAATAAATACTCCTTTCAAAAACACAATAATATACAAAGTGTTCCATTTAAAATAAGAGAATAAGTTGGTATCAATGAGAAAAAGAAGTTGTTGTTAATTATCCTGAATCCACAAACCTCGAATCAATTAAATCGTTGCTACTATAATCGTTATTAATGTCAAATTCATTAGAGTTTTTAACTGTACTCGTTATGGTTTAGAATATCGAATCATCTTCTGCAGGTGGTGGCTTGAATCCTTATATAAGCACTACAACCGACTAGTGGGTAAAATATTTGGCAAGGGGGTGCCTGAACAAATAAATAATGTTTTCCTAAAATTAAGTCTTCGGTAGCGTATAGCTACCGAGAACATACATGCAGTTTGTTTGAATTAATTTGAAAGGAAAGTAAACTGACAAAAATGTATTTAGATCACATTACGAATACTTTTATTGATAGCAAGAAACGCGTTTTTGGTATTAAAAATAAATATGACCACATACTTTAGTCATACTTTTTGAAAACCAATCATTTAGTCACCGCTGTATTGGTTATAATTTTATTGTATCAGTAATAATAAAGTTATTACTTTAAAAATTCGTTACATTCATTTGGGTTTATTTTCTGTTCTTTTTCAAGTATCTACTCTTTTTTGTATTATGAAACTTACACAGGGTAGAATTAAAATGCTTGGTAAACTTTGTTCTCAGAGTACTTTAGAATAAATTAATAAAAATATGGTAAAGTAGAACTCGAAAACGATAGAATCCAGTGACATGTAACAAGAATACATTTTTATGAAGATTTTGAGTGAAATTTAAATGTCCGTCCTCAAAGATTTATGCAGTATTAAAAAAAATGTAACATGTACAGGGTGTCTCAAACTCGATGACCCAGAGCTGATATTGTTTAATAAAAAAACGCAAATCAAAATTTCGCTTGGGGGTTTCAAGTAGGACCACTTAGGCTTGGGTTTGAGCCAAAAATATTATTTTTGGAACCCTTGGAAATGCCTATTATGACGTCATGAAATATATTTTTCCCCGAAGTATAGGTACCTATTTCATATCATATTAGGAAAGACAAAGTTTCTCTCATAAACTTTCATTAATACATAGGTAACTTTTTTGATATCTCCTTTCGTTTAAAAGTTACGAGTAGAATTGGAAAACGCGTGCATTTTAAATATCTCTAACAAAATCGAATTAGCCATGGCTTGATTCGGTCACCATACAAATAGAAGACAATAGACAGTTTAACTGCTGAAGGCACGCAACTGTTATATTTGTCATAATATTGTAATATAAATATAGAACCACAACAATAATTACTAAAAATTAATACAATTACACAAATAACCTACAACCAAACAACTTTTGACAAATCAACTATAAATTATTTTCTTTGTGATCCTCTTCTTCTAATAAACGCTTGTCCTATCGTCGCCAGACTTCTGTTTGAGTGACTTTTTAAAAAATATCTGGAAAAGTGTCTTCACACGCAATTACAATTTTTCTTGCAAATGGTCAATATTTTGCGAGGAGTCTTATAAACATTGTTGATGCCACACCAGAGGTTGACAACAAAATGACCTTGATTATTTATGGAGTTGACAAAATGAGGGTTTTCTATTGACCAATAATGTTCATTTCTTCTGTTAGGCAGGCCATTGCTTACAAAACGGCTTTCATCTGTCCAAAGAACGTGATTACAATTTGGAAAATAAGATTTATCCATTTCTCTATATTTAGTTCGCCTAATTATTGTTCTAAGCTGTTTAGCATGCATTTCCAAAAATAATATTTTTGGCCAGGGATGGATTCTGGATTAGTTTGGAGAGTAACTCAGTATGCTGAGTTACAGCACTTAGGCCCCATCATGCCCCTTGAGCATCCTCTCAGCGAGAGAACAGCTCTTCTGAGCCGTCAACCAGCCTTCTCTCGTTGACGAAACATCAGTGCACTCGTAGAGTACATCGAAAACTGTCTCGTGTTCTTCCTCGAAACCTCTACAGATAGGTGTTTCGCACTTCCTCATATTGTAGACGTATTTCCTCAGGCAGCAGTGTCCGGTTTGAAGACCCGTCACCAGGCGGAGGTTTACCCTGGACATAGCCAGGTACTAAGAACTCCTTAACAAATCGACAGCTCATTATTTCGCCCCACCGTATTCTAAACTCTTTGTGGGTGTCTTCCTTAATCATTTCAAAAAGTGCTGACATCGAGAGCATGCTGGAGGGACCCGGTCTAAAGATCCGATGCTCTCCTAGCTAGCTAGTCAGCTTCTTTATTGCCATTGCACCAGTCGTGTTTATTAACCCAGCATTCAGATATGCTGTTGGTAGCTGAGGCCACCACCACACAGATCTGGACATTATCTTCCGATTACGCAAGATCAGTACTAATTGTCTCTGTCTGTTTAGATTCTAATACTTTTGTTCCTTACTTGCCTGCAGGCAATGTGTTTAGCAGCAACACCTACCAGTTCCGCTTGTATTACGGTGACACGCACATCCATAGCCCACTGATATTGAATGTGTAGGGATCTAGAATAGATCCCGCATCCTGTACCTTGTTTCCTTTTTGATCCGCCGTGAAGATGTTAATTACACCCTCACTGGCGGTCTCCTCCTCATTATTGATGAGTACTGTGTAGGGTTTGTCAAATGCAAACTGAGGAGAAATGCTGTCAGTGTCTGCCTACAGAAGAGACATCTTCTTGGCAGCCTCATTCCATAGGCGATATCTGATGACTATCTGACTTCTCCACATTCTATATTTGGTTTAATATCAACATTGTTGAAGCGAAGCCACATCCTTCAGATAAATATCTAAGGGTGGCCGACATAGCATCACCTCCATTGCGTTGGTGTTGTTCGCGTAGCTCCTGTGATGCTCAGGCAAGCGATTCTTTGCACCTGGCTGAGCTTCTGTTTACCTGCTGTCTATTGGGTTTTTGAATACCAGACAACAGCTCCGTAGGCCAATATAGGTCTCACTATGTCAGTGTATATCCACATTATTATATTTGGTTTTGACTCAAAGGTAAGCCTAAGCGGTCCTATTTGAAACTCCAAGCAAAATTTTTATTCGCGATTTTTTATTAGCCTATTGCAGCCCTGCGGCATCGGCTTGGAGACACCTTGTACATATATTTTTCTAGACAATCAGAAGTTAATATCGAACACTAAATGAAACTCCAGATTGGTTTCGAACTTCTTAGTTCTCCTCCATGAGGCCACCGACGAATGTTTTAGGTATTTGGATCTATAGACATGTTTTGAGTATGGGCAAGATGTAACCTATAAAGTGCATATATTATATGCCATATTTGTGACATATCTTACATATCGTCATCATTTTATGCCTATTCTCATGATAAATAATCTATTTATTACATTAGGAGTCTAACTGACTGTCAGTCGGAGCATATTGCTGTTGTTTAGTTATGAAGTTCATTCCACTTAGTGCATAAAGTAGCAGTGACATGTGATTTATAGGTTATATCTCACCCATACTTTCTCAGTGTTAGATATTTCTGGTTAGACAAACCTAAAAAAACCTTTATAAAGTTAACCTTTAACTGATCACTTTTAATGCAAGAGGTTATTATACTATTTTATTTTTTCAGTGTGACAGAAATACCTAACAAAATAAAAAGAATAACTGAATATAAAACAAATAAATAATTACAATGTCTAATGTAATTTAAGAATATGAATTTTAATTACTAAAATTTTCTTCAGTTAAAGTAGGTATCTAAAATCAATATATGGAGTCTCCACGCAACTATTAGCAGTATTTCTAAAACAGTGACAATTATAACACCCTGCAGACCGGTCATTATAATTTCTCCACAAACCCGGGATGCGGGCTCTTTCAAGCTCCTAATTATTAAGGTACCTATTCCGAAATAGCCTCATTGAGAGCTATTCGGTGTGTTTGTGTGAGAGTTACCGTCACGCTGGAAATATTTATGTGTTGGATAATGGTAAATAGCGGCCTTCCCGCATAATAATATTAAAGGGAGGGTGAGAATGTTAGTATTTATATCGACGGTGGATATTTTTCAAGCGTTGAGAGATGCCCATTGACCAGATCTGACTGTTCGGTGGCCAAACAAAAGTTATCAGCCTAGAAAGTCTCCGACAAAAACGCCGAAAACATAAATAAGCTTCCCGGGACCGACATCGGCCGTTGTTATTGTAAATACCGCGATTATAATAACACAGATGTTTATGAGGAACTGGCTTTCTGATTATGATGTCGGTGGATGTCTCACTTGAGTAGAACCTGGTCGCTGCGGCTTAGTCTAGCTGCTCGCCTCAGTTGTAGGAAAAATTAAAACACTGAAGATGTACTTCTGCAAGAGTTACAAGGCGCAAACTACCACATAAATATAAACTGTAAACGAGAAACGAGACCTTAAATTACATTGAATACCAAAATCAGTTGAAATGACTTCATGAAATAATTATACAACAAAAATTATCTTCAAAGTGCATACGCAAAGCAACATAACTACATAGGTAAGAAATGTTTAATCCTTTACTAATACCAGAAGTAAACAAACCAGTGTACTTGGCAAAATAGTGTAGAACAATCAATCAATCACATGACACTCCAGAAGATATCGTTAATGGGTTTAGATACTTGTTTCCTCTATTCATTTATCGCCGACAACAAATCAACTTAATCAAATTGCGTTAGATATTTCAATTGACATCTGAACCTGATTAAACTCCCTCGTTCTTGATTGGCGATCCAGCTGACGTATGTAACTACAGCCAAATTTAAATATTATGTAGCTTTACAAAAATATTGAGATCATACTATATAATAAAATCTATTCATCTACCATTCATCTACTAGAATTAATAAAAAAGAATGCCTAATTCTATAGATGAACGAGGTCAAGTGGACGTTCTATGTACAGGAAAATAAAAAACATTTGACAAAGTGACGACAATATTTTGTTAAAGAAACTTGAATACTTTAGTTTTAGCAACGGTTTATTAACATTTTTTCAATTATATTTGTCGAAATATCAGTTTGAAAATATGTATATGTATACAGAGTAATTAGGTAATAACGGTATTAATTTTAACACGTACCTATTCAGAAGGTTTAATAAAGACAGACAATCGAAAAAAAATCCTTTTGACCTTTTAAAAAATAAGCTAATTACCTCTTGACTCGATCGGACGTTGTAGCGAATCAGCTGATTTCCTAGTTGTCGTCTCGTCCAGTTTTGCAATTGCTTTCAAAGCAACAGATCTCAACTTTGTTAACATTTTAATGGACGAATGAGTGAGTGTTTTGTAACCGTCCTTGTCATTTTAAATAAGTAGGTACCTACCATACAACTCTGAAAAGTAATACATCACACAATAAGGTATACGTACTACAAACTCAATAATTACTTGAACATATGTACCTAATACTAAAAACTCATGTTCAATTATTATAAAACTCTGAAAACGTTAAGAATATTAAAGTTAGGTTAGTGACCGAATAGTACGGTAGATCAAGATTCACTCTCGATAAACCTTTGTAGGTCAGCGGTCAGGAAAGGGGTTTAAATAATGATTTGAAAATATTTTCGACGTAAATATGCATTTTAAATTTTTTTTCAGTCACGTATTCTTATTCTCCTCTTTTTTCCCTATCTTCCCTTAAAATTAATGGCATTATGACTGAATGACCCTGGATGCGTAAGAAGGTATATTCAGAGGGTACCTCAAAGTAGCAATCTAGCTCCGCTATTATTTTTATTATTTATTGATGATTTGTGTAGCTTACTTAAATATGAAGCCTTAATGTATGCCAATAATTTAACAATATTAAATAGTTTTCCAAGAGAGAAATATTGTGTTGAACTATAAAAAGAATTATATCAAGTAAAACAGTAATGCAGAATAAAAAAATATGTTATAGTTTGACTATAAGATAAATGACAATATAGTAGAACTTAAAGTCTGTTTAAAAGATTTAGAAATTTATTTTGACAATAAATTAGATTTTGTTACACATATAAATACAATATCTCGAAATACCAAATATGTTTAATTTATAAAAATTTGTAAATCGTTTACCAACTTGGAAGTTCTTGAATCTATAGTTTAGAATCCATATTAACAAATTCAGAAGGATGTATTAGAAAGTGTTTTTGTATTACATATCAACTGGACAGATTTTGAGAGGGGTGCTGATTATATCTAACAAATTCTTAATGTTATCCAATATTCAAAGGTTAGAAGTTCGTATAATGTCTTCTTTCTTGGTATTTCTTTAGAAAATTCTTCATAATCGAGAATGTCTATCAATATTTAATATTTTTCCCTCCAGGCATGATGACGTCAAAATCAAATGAATTGTGATCTCCTTGAGACGAATCTATAGTCTGTTTAGAAATGAAAGAGAGTAATAAAACCTCATTATGTATGCAAATCGTAAATAAATGTAGTACTGGAGCTTATATTCAATATTTTTATATTATGTATTTTCCGTATAGATGAGGTGTACTTTTAAAAAGGCTTTGTACGATCGGACTGTACTAAATTGTAGCAGGTAGCTAAAATTTAATCCCCGACAATCCTCTTTGTCTATGCCGCTTCAATTTCTCGGTCCATTTCTCTTATAAGTAAACAATATAAAAACAGCATTTCAAAACATGAGGCTACTTTAAGCATCATAACCGGGTTAAGAGGGTTTTTAGTAATTCAAATAAAATTATTCAATATTATTATCAAAATATTTATTTAAATTTAATGAATAGACTTTTATTCCTCACAAAAATATATGTATTTTGAAAATTCAAATTATGGTGAGTAAATGTAGTGTTGTATAAATGTACAATAAAGAAAATAAAAAAGTAGGTATATTAAAATTCATCCTCTGAATATTCTGATGAATTATCTTCGTCTCCTAGATTGATAACGATAGGTTCCACAGTAACGTCAATTAAATTATCGAGTTCCCACATTTTCTCCTCTTCTGTTGGTACATGATGTATACATCTTTGCCAGTTATCTGCAGTTCCTCGTTCCAAGGAATTTTTTAACAAAATTTTCTCGTCACTTAATTTAAACGTCGTATTATTTCGCGCTACATCTCCTTTTACCTGCGCCCAGACTAATTCAATTGGGTTAAGTTCACAGTGATGAGGTGGTAACCGTAGTACCGTTATTTGGCGATTTAATGCCATTTCATCGATAACATATTTTTTATGATCTTTATTAAGATTGACAAGTGTCAAAAGTTCCTTTTTCACCATATTTGTTTCAAAAGAAATGTATTTTCCGGATAACCATTGTATTATATCGGCTTTCCTCCAAGCAGTCGTAGGCGTCCGCTCGGTCTGCCGTGAATGGTAACTGGCATTATCCATGACAATTACAGACCCCGGAGGAATAAGATCCAACATCTGTGTAAAATACTCTTCGAAAACATCTGCGTTCATGTCCTCGTGATAGTCACCTGTATTTTTAGATTCAAATAAAAGTAAACCGCCATCTACAAAACCACTGGCACTACCTATATGTGTCACTATTAATCTTCGCCCTTTACCTGAAGGTGCCTTGAACCCTGTTGAAAGTCCATCCAAAAATGCTTGTCGAAAACTTTTAACATTTTTATCTTGCCATACTTTTGTTACAGTATATCCCTCGTTGACCCAAGTTTCGTCTAGATAATAAATATTCCTCCCTTCGTCACGGAATTTTCTAATTGATCTTAAGTAGGATCTTCGCCAACAAATAATTTCACCTTTATCGATAAGAACTGACTTCCTGTTCTGCTTTTCCCAGCAAAAATTCAACTCTCGTAAGACGGCCCATAATTTGCTTCTACTGAATTTTGGCAAATCGTTGTCCTCTTGAAAGTTCACTTAAAATTTTGTTTAGCGTTGGTATTTCTTTTTTAAAATAAAATCAGTGTACTTTAGTCACTAAACACAAGTCGAATTTTACTCTACTGCACTAGCACGTCTTCGTATATTCAGCTCTAAGACTGGATTGATCTGTCACAATACACTGGCTCCTGCTCTATGATGTATCCAGTAAAATATACTAATGTACAACCATTACCTATTAGCATTAGTGTTACCCGATAATTACGTGAAACGAAATATTAGCACGCCCATGGCCGGTTCTTATCTGGGGGTTTTATTACTCTCTTCCATTTCCAAACAGAGTATAGTCAAACATCATCCACTTCTCTATGATTTCTAATTACAAAAAGAACTGATTACGAAATGCTTGAATGCGAACACTTTTATAGAGTTACAAGTACTTGTCTCAATTAATTTATTCGTTCTGTTTTGGGAAGAAAGATCATCATGTCTCGATTTTTAATTTCTCGTCAATAAATACAAAATTAGATGATGGGCTAAATCAGTTGGTGGTTACAATCTTCTCTTTGTTACTTGTACTCTAATAGGGAGTGACAATGTGGCATACTCTAAGGTCTCGATGTATACAACATCCCGTGTATGTACAGCATCTCGTTGGGGCGGGATTAAAGAATAACAATGTAGAGAAATCCCTAGTTACGGAGCACGAGATGCAGGATACGAGATAGATCTAAGTAATACTAAAGTTCTAGTAACTGATTTTTGCTAATACTCCAAAAAAAAGTCAGAGGAAAAATCAGAAAAATCAAAATAATCTCAACCAAGACCAGGATTTAGAAGTACCTGGAATTTAGGAACATCACAGGCCAGTGACTTTCAACCATGAACCAAAGGAAGAATTAATTTCTTGGCTGATTACCACGTGGTCGATTTAGTCTTCTTGGTGTTTGCATGGACACATCGCTCTCTCTTTCAGAAGAAACCCTGAAAATGGAGATTAAGTCTTCTGGTTGGTATTTATATTTGCTCCACAAATTAAAAATTTGTACCACAATTCAGAATCAGTTCAGTTTTTGTTCAGCTATCTATAAAGTTAGTTATGTGAAAAATTATATAGGTATTGTCTTGTCATTTTCTTAAAAAAATTTGTTTGCTGGAATATAGAGTTAATAATGTATTAAGAGAAACACAAAAACAAATGAGCTAGATATGGAAAATTGTTTAATGGCTACCGCGTTATTGTAGTAGTATTCAATTATATTTTAGCTTACCCATATAATCACAGTAAAATACTTTTATTTTTTTGCTGTTTTTAGACATAATAATTTAAGTTAATTGTTCGTTTCTCCCGACCAGACTCTTGCTGCTTACCTATTTTTGGATGCATGAAATTATATCGGCCTAGATTTGATATATCCATGAACTACACTGAAACTCTTTTAATTATTATTTCGATAACAGCTTCAGGTGTAGTAAAGCAGCAATTAAGAACGAACGCCGGATAGTTTTAAGTGATAATAGGGTCTAATAATCTACCAGGGTTGCGGCGGTATTTGGTTCCGAAAAGAATGAATCGTAATCAGTTGACACTTTCTGTAGGGTTAGGATAATGAAAATATGAAAATGATTGAAAACGAACGCTCAACATATCTGTGGTTTCAGAAATTAATAAGAAATGATAATTCCGCTAGAAAGGTTATAACACTTACTAATTATTTTTGTATACACGGTGGTCATATAAGGAACAGTACCTTGTGGACTGATTGGGGGAGAAAAAAAAAAAGAAAATAGGAGAGTAAAGATCTAGTTGTCAAGATTCTTCTTCTAAGGTAGGTATGTTTCGAAGAGTAAAGTAGTGTAAATTTGATATTGTTCCATTCATCGTTTTTGAAGTCAAAGAAGGTCGTATGGATAGTTGCTAAAGAGTAAATAGCATTGTTGCGACTAGAAGGCTCAGAAAAAAATGTGGTCTATTTTAATAAAACTGTAATGACAGTGTAATTATTAAAGCACCTCAATGTGACCACCACCTTTTGCAATGCATAATTCAATCGTCTATCGAAGCTCTTGTTCCCAGTTGTACTTCTCTATATTGTTTATCACCTCATCAAACACTTCATTAATCTTCTCAATAAGTTGATCCTTGCAATTAAGCTTTCCCACTCAATATGTAAGTGTCTTCACATGTCCCCATATGAAAATGTCCCACGGGTTGAGATCCGGAAATCGCGATCGCCAAGCAATGGAACTACCACACCTATCCATCGATTTGGATACTTTCCATTGAAGAAATTAGTGACACCTCTTCCATAATGGGACGGAACACCATCATGTAAAAAGAACATCATCCTTCTAAATTAACGAGGAATGTCCTGAAGTAGGAAAGGTAGATCGTTCTCCAAAAAAGCCTCCGTCGAAGAAATGTGTTCCGATAACTTCATTATTATTACTCCAATACGAACGTTTACGGAGAATTTTCTCTAAAAATGGGTTTCTCGAATAAGATAAGGACTTTCGATTGCCCACACATAATCGGTGTGGAAATTGTTGTTTCAATCTCTTGGAAATGTAGCTTCGTAACAAAAAAATGGTTCTTGAAAGAGTATCCAGCTGATTGCTCCACCATTCATAAAGACGAACTCCTCGGGGAAGATCCGTGGGGAGAAGTTCCTATACAGGTTGGTAATGATAGGGATGCAGTCGCAAAGTGTCTTACACAGGCGTCATACTTTGTCCAATAAGTACAGAAATTAATCTCGTACTATTACAAGGATCATTTTCAACAAGCTCAAGCACTTCTGCAGCATTGTTTCTCCACATAACTTTTCTTTTACAAGTCGAAGTAGGGAACGCACCTGTTAACCTAAGAGTTGTGTCGATTGTATTAAATGTTAGCTTGTCTGGAAAACAGCGGGCGGTTTGGATATCGTCGTTGGTATTACCTAACTGAGGCGATGGTACTACGGCTGCAATATTCATACACGAAAATCACATCCGTGTATTCTTCATTTGAATAAATTAACAGCATGATTTTCACACATATGACGCAAAAAATAAAAAAAACAAATGTCAATGATGAAAATTAGCGAACTGACAATCAACAAATTTTTTTAATACCAGCCAATTTGCTAATTATCACAGCCACACAAAAAAAAAGTTGGGTATACTTCTTATGCGACATATATTTTTCGTAGTAATTTGGCCTCCTGAACACGAATCTGGGGTCAGAATTGGCCCATCACGTCACAATTTTTTCCTAACCTCAAAAAACTTGTGAAAAATGGTAAAAATTGATGAAAATTTACTGGGAAATTTTGGAAAAAAATTTATTTCCACATCAAATAGTACATTTTTATGTAAAAGACTCTGCTGAATTCAAATCCACTGTCAGAATTGAGCTAGAACGTGTGGTTTTTTTTCTAACCTCAAAAAACCGAGCAGGAATCGCTATTTTCAAATTCTGAGCGGATTTTGACCAGATTTTGTATAAAGGGGTTTTTTGGGTCGCTGATTACGAATATGAATTCACATTGTAAAAATTCAAGATGGCTGATCCAATATGGCGGGTGTACTTTTTTGAAATCCACCGATTTCAGTAAAATTTGGCATCATAAGGATTGCTGGTTGATCTCACCTTCATTAATCACACATCTGGAGCCAGATTTTCATAAATCAAGGTAAAAGATTCCACTCCGTCTAAAAATGTGACTTCGCTTAAAAAAATGACTTAAGGACTCTACACATGTAATGATGTGTAGTGGGATGTGCTTGTTTCCATGGGACAAGACAAAAACGTTTCTACTTTATTCTTTCATTTATTTAGTCTTGCATGAGCTTATGGTTTTCCAATCAGATTTTTTAACTACTATGCAGTTTTCCTATGGCATTTAGATGCTTTTATTTCTTAATAATTTTAAAGTTATAGGAAAAGGACACATTACTGCCACACAGCACATCACTGCATCCGCTTATACCTTCAATCTAAAAATGTGACTTTGCCGAAAAAATGCCGCCTACTCGGCCTAAAATTATGACTCTGCCTACAAATTTGATTCCACCTGAAAATCTGGCTCCAGATGTGTGATTAATGAAGGTGAGATCAACCAGCAATCCTTATGATGCCAAATTTTACTGAAATCGGTGGATTTCAAAAAAGTACACCCGCCATATTGGATCAGCCATCTTGAATTTTTACAATGTGAATTCATATTCGTAATCAGCGACCCAAAAAACCCCTTTATACAAAATCTGGTCAAAATCCGCTCAGAATTTGAAAATAGCGATTCCTGCTCGGTTTTTTGAGGTTAGAAAAAAAACCACACGTTCTAGCTCAATTCTGACAGTGGATTTGAATTCAGCAGAGTCTTTTACATAAAAATGTACTATTTGATGTGGAAATAAATTTTTTTCCAAATTTTCCCAGTAAATTTTCATCAATTTTCACTATTTTTCACAAGTTTTTTGAGGTTAGGAAAAAATTGTGACGTGATGGGCCAATTCTGACCCCAGATTCGTGTTCAGGAGGCCAAATTACTACGAAAAATATAGGTCGCATAAAAAGTATACCCAACTTTTTTTTGTGTGGCTGTGTATTAAATGACTGATCCCTTTAGTCGCAACAATGTAATTTACTATTTACCCATACGATCTGCCTGTGTACTTCAAACCCCGATATTCCAGAACTGTGAATAGAATCATTTTTGCTTAAAATTAGTAATATAATTCATATACGAAGTATCTTGGATACCTCGGCCGCCACCCTGTGTTTTTAATGAATAAGATACGTTCATATGTGAAAATTTCAAAATATCTAGAAATTAGCTTTTCTTTTTTGCCTTAATATTCGGTGTTGCATGTGCATATCGCCATGATGAACTTTATCAATTAAATTTGAATGAATTGATGATTTAGGATCAAAACTTTTGATTAAACTGCCGGATAAAACGAAAAACCGAGATCATTTGTGTGTTGCCACTTTTTCTATAAATATTCAAATGGGAAAGGTAGCAGGCAAGTCGTAGGAATACATCAGTCTGGTAAAATGCCCCAAATTGTCGCAAAATTTTTAAATTTGCCAAATGCAGATAAGTATACAGGACATTGTTTCTGTTGATCCTCTGCGACCATTTTGGATAATGGTAGGGCAGAATTAATTGCATTAAAATGCTTAAGGGATGGAAATCTACAAACTACAAGCATTTACAGGGTGAGTCATTTATAATGGTACACAACTTAATGACAGATTGTTAACGTCAGAATATAGTGATTGCTCGATAGGTGGTATCGAGTAACCAATGGCAGTAAACGGGAACTAAACAGGATGAGACAAAACAGGAAAATCAAAAGAAAAGGTAGAAAAAAGGCCTGAAAAGAAGAAATAAATGTTCAACATACCTGTATTTCAAAGTGAGAATGTGACCACATGTAGTTCCTAACCTCACTACCTACCTAGGTTGTTGATCGGCCTTAAAGTGAACATTTTTCAATTCTTCAATATGGGCATTAAAATAAAACCAATAAGGCTTAGAAAAATACTAAAAATATTTATTTTGCCCAGATATTTCTTCGAAAAATCCGCAATTTGCGGACGGCACAAACGTGGCCCAAAATATCTATCGAAAAAATGAGAGAGAATTTTTCCGACCATTCGAGCAATTCTTTTCTCCGTTCTCTAGGGAATTTTAGATCAACCTGTTGGTACAACGTACGACGATTAAGGAAGATGACAATTGGTGGATAAAGTTTGACAGCTATTTTCAAACCAAAACAGAAAACTGAGGTTAGTATTTATTTATTTAATTGGATGGCGATAGTTATTAAGTTTTGTTTGCAGATAATATGACAAGACTCACATATAGATGGTTTTCCGAATTTTTACGTGATTCTACCCTAGGAATAATGTATCCACATAACCTGTACTTATATTAACGCTTTCACAAAAAAAAGTTCTACTCAGAAACCAGGGAAGAAGATTGGTTGGTTTTTGGTACCTAACTAGCTGTATGTCAAATTAAGTGATCTCCTTTCACCATTGTGATACGAATTATACTAGACGTTATGTGCCTAACGATGCTAAAGGTGAACTAAATGGTCACACAAAATAAAGCCACAACATATCAATCAGCAAGGCGGTATATTAAAATAAGTAAATTTTCAAAGTGTAACACGGAATAAAACAAGAAACACAAAATTTCGTTATTCCACCATCGTGAGTAAAAAAGCGAGGAGGAAACTATCCTCGACGAGGTAATTATTATTAATTACATTAAAGTCATTCTATAGTTTCGTGTAAGAGTGAAAAAAAACAGACGCAATTAAGAATTCAATATACCTAATTTACGAAACAATATCATTAGGATTCGGTTGTGCCGCCTTAACGGGAAAGTTGATTCGGAAAAACTCCAAGTCCACTCCATCTAATAACGATAAAACGGCATCTATATTAAAGTGTCGGCAATAAATTCGAACGTTTATTAGCATCGAACAACATTAGCCGCGGTAATTTGTTGGTTATTTAATATACATGCCGCGTTAAATATTTAAATTCACAGTGTATTAATTTATTAAAAATATTTATATATTTTTATGGGACCCGTCCCGACCAGGTAAAGTAATTAGTAGTTTGCATGAATTAATAACAAACTCGGACGCTATTTAGGACCATAATTCAAAGGATAATGTTCGCCTCTTGTCCGGTCCACGTCTTAATTACTTTTACACGGCCTCAATCAAAACATCTGCTTCGTAAATTCTCTATTAAACAGCTGTATTATGCAAATGTAACCGGCTAGCGTAGCTTCTTTGTAAATACCGATCCCGGTCGCGGTTCGCGGTTTCACCAACACATTACCTAAATAATATAACACAGATATAATTACGTTATGGATTCTAGCCTTTTCCAAATCACTAAAAAAGCGCTGAAAATTTTCGATTTAAAAGTAACGTTTATATAGGCCAGGAAAAGAGCTGGGTAATGACCATTTCGCGACTTTTTGTTTCGGCAAGCTGATTTTATCACTACAGATGCTAAATATTACGTACAATAATATGTTAGTTTCCACAGCTATAAAAATGGGGGGAAGATTGTTTACAGGCTGGTTAATTGTATAATATTTACGTAAATCCACGTTTTTCGCTTATAACTTTTTTCCGTTCATTTCCACGAGAAAACTAGTCCTCGAGCGTAAAAAAATATTGATTAGATCAAAAGTTATAAACAGAAGAAGTTTATTTTTGACTTTTGAATTAAACATTTGTAAACTGCGTTATTATTACCAGTCCGTCAATTTTGTCAGTCTGTAATTCCATTATTTTTCAACGAATCTTGACGATTTTTTTTAACTTAAAGCTCTTTTCATAGGCTTTCCGAATATGTATAATATATAACTATATCATGCGCGTGCGTCGCATATTTCATTTTGCAACTAGGGCTACAAAATATAAAAACTTTCCAGGTTGCAAATTTGAAATTAAAAAAAAATTATAGATTTCAATGTATTATTATGAAATCTACCATGAAAAAAATCAGTACGATTGTGGAAGATGCTCGGGATCATCCAGACTAATAATTAGTTAATTTATTTATAAGGCCATAACTATTCAACTTACCGATTCCAGATTTCGTGTGAGTAATTAGACAGTGATAAGGAATGAGAAGATGTGATGCCAAAACGTTCTGGTAATAATGCAGTTTATAAATGTTTAATTCAAAAGTCATAAATAAATTTCTTCTGTTTATAACTTTTGATCTGATCAATACTTTTGACGCTCGAGGACTAGCTTTGTAGGTCTTTTGAAGACGAAACAAAGTACTTTACGAAAAAATTATACAATTAACCAGCCTGTAAACAATCTTCCGCCCATTTTTATGACTGTGGAAACTAATGTTATTGTACATAATATTTAGCATCTATAAATGATTAATTCAACTTGCCGAAACAAAAAGTAGCGTCCAACTCTATATTTCCTGGCCTGTATATCTGAATTTAAAATTATTGTATTAGTATGTAACTCTACGAGTATTGAAGCATTGCTATCTATAATACAAAGCCTCACGTCTGATGATCTATAATACAAAGCCTCACATCAGAAGTTCAAAAAGTTTTCTGACCGTAAACGACATAAGTCGGCGGGTGTATTGTTGTTACATGGAGAAAACGGTATCATGTTATCAGTAGTATCAAACATTTGACCAACATAAACACCAACAGATAGGATTAATTACGCAACATCAGCACGATAACAAATCAGTAGTATATTAAGGTAACGTCAACGTTAAAAGCATTCTAAGGCTGCGGCTCACGCATGTGTTGGTTGACCTGCTCGCAACGCCATTGAATTGCGGCTCTCTCTGACAGCCCTAGTTATCAGTGATACATCTTTTAAGGAAGGCGTTTATATCCGCAATTTTTTGAGAGCGGTTCCATAAACCAGATAAAAAATTGTATAAAAAACTAATACTATAAATTCTTAGAATAAATAAAATACAGGGTGACCGTTAAAGAATGCGCTAAATTTTACCACTAGATTCTACGACGAAAATTATTGGGTAAAAGTCATATACAATGTTGCTCAAAAATGTTTAATTTTCGTGTTGAAGTTGAAAAAAAAAACATTTTCTTTAATATATTTCTACTACTTCGAGCTAATATCGTGAAATTTCGTGTCCTGGGTTTTTTTGGGATAAGAAATTTGAATTTATCGACGATTTAGTTGTATCTTCTAGAGAGAGCCACAAGCGACCATTAGGACGCAATTAAACTGCTAAAACTTTTTTGTGCCACAGTGTATTTCACTTTGGACTGGAAAAATCTTTTCCCCCAACTTTTCTGCTTAAAAAAGGTATACCTTGCTAATATCTCTAAAGCCAACCGTTTTCAATTTAAATTAATAAATGCATAAAAAAATTGTTTAAAAGTTTTTTTCAACAATGATAAACGAAATTAGAAGCAATCGTTTATTAGCAAGAAATATTCCTTTAAAGAAAGCAGTGCAACTACAATTTTAAATTTCATTTATTTAACAATTTTACTGCAAACAGAATTGACAGAGTATAAAACATAGTTTCTAAAAACAATGTAACCAGTCTAACACAATCTGAACAATGTAACCAATATAAGTGACCTAAAAATCTAAAAATAAGTCATTATTATTATTGACCTGTCGTAAAAGACAAGTTTTTCATTGTTTTTCAGTGGGAGTTGAAAATAAGTTTTAAATAATTTTTTTACATTTACAAATGTAAATGCCTTTTTGTTGAAAACGGTTCGCTTTAGAGTTCGCAAGGTATACCTTTTTTAAGCAGAAAAATTGAAGATTTTTCCAGCCCAAAGTGAAATACACCGTAGCACAAAAAAGTTTTGGCAGTTTAAATGCGTCCTAATGGTCGCTTGTGGCGCCCTCTAGAAAATACAACGAAACAAATTCAAAAATTTCGAATTTCTCATCCCAAAAAACCCCCTGATACGAAATTTCGTGAAGTTACCTAGAAGTAGTCGAAAGATATTAAATAAAATGTTATTTATTTTTTCAACTTCAACACACTGTATTTCGAAAACTAAGCGTGGACCACATTGTATATGACTCTTCCCCATTAATTTTCGTCGTAGAATCTAGTGGTAAAGTTTGACCCATTCTTTAACAGACACCCTGTAGACCCAAAATACAATTCCTCCAATTATTTATCTTATTGTAAAAAATTATGCACTTAATTTTTTGTTTTACTTAATCAACTTAATACTTGTTGCAACGTTTCCAGATATTTGGAAAAGAGAAAAAATTTTACCCTCTTTTAAAAATGGAGACAAATGTATTATAAAAAACTTATAACAATTTTTAACTTCAGTAAGTTATTTAAAATTATACCTACTACATAATATAATCTCAAATAAATACAGACATGTACAATTTTCAACACGGGTTATATCAGGAACATCTACAACTACTTACAAATTTATTAAATATTAATAACTTTATTGCAAATACATTGGGTCAATCAATCTATAAGGACCTGTCGAAGGCTTTCGATAGATTGGATCATGGTCTGCTATTCCCATCTTTTGGACTAAACTTATCCTTTTACGTTTCTTGAAATACTATGTAACAGCCAGGATCATAAATGTTAACTACGCTGCTTACAAACATACAGACATGTATGCAGCACCAGCTGATCCGCAAGGATCAGTTCTGGGACTTCTCTTGTTCTTCTCTTGTTCTTCTCTCAAAATGCTAAAGAAGGCCTTGGCGACGATACTATGCCACACTACAAGTTTATCTATGGTACAAATGTTTTCAGGAAGTCCAAGAAGACATCGAAGATGAGGCAAGATCTGGTCAAATGTGAAGGTCCTTCTAACCGTTTTCTTAGACTACAATGGAATAGTGCATCACGAATTTTTACTGGCCGGTTGTACAGTTAACAGGGAGAACTACTTACAAGTTTTGCGCAATTTGCGTAAGGCAATCAGGAGAAAACGATAAGAACACGAGAGCCAACTTATGGATTTTGCACCATAACAACGCCACCACTTTGCGAAACACAACACTGTTGCGATGACGCAATCATCATATTCTCGGGACATGACCTTGCCTTTTTCCTATTTCCCAAACTCAAAAGGATACTCAAAGGACAATGTTTTTCAACAATATATGAGATAAAGGTAAAATCACAAACCGTGTTCAAGACGATACCTAAAAAGGCGTTCCACTAGTGTTTCTCAAACTGGAAATTTCATTGGCATGAGTGTATAATATCACAGGGGGACTACTTTGAAGGGGATGGGATAAAAATTGAAGTTTAAATAATAAATACTTCATAAGAAAATTAACAATTAATTCTCATTACTTTTTGATCAAATAAAAAAAATAATTCACATCAGTGGTTTGTCTGGAAGTGAATCCTATTGACTTTTATTTGGAGGTAATTTGAAAAGGTTCCAATAAAATTGAGCACGAAGAGCATTTTGGCATGTAGGTATGTGCAAAATCTGGTCTATTTTCTTCCTCAGTGCATCTATTTATGTTTTGAACAGACAACACATACCGCGGACATCCTATATACCTTTCTAAAATATCAAACTTGAGTGGTCTGATAATAGATGAATTAACCTTATAAATAAATAATATCACAAATTAAATACACCCTCATTAATACTTGTAATTTGAGACTGATTTACCATTTGACTTAGATACAACATATTAATAAATCCAATAATTAATGATTTTTTTTACACCCCCAGGCAGCAGCTCCCGATAATGCCTTTCATTGAATAAGCAACTCTGCTGTTGTGTAGCTTCTCGCTTTTGTTTAAAGACACTGCGGAGTGGGTCGTTCAACGACAGGGAGGTGGCTCATCACTCCATTGTCTTTGTTAGACTTGCAGACTCGACTTCCAGTGAGAGTCCTCAAGGACAGGAAATATTGTACAGGGAATTCGAAACCTCCCACTTACGTGTTTTCTGGTGCGACAAAGGAGAACTTTTTGTATTCAATTTATGAAGATAAATCATTTTGAAGTACGAACAGGACGCTAAATTAACATTTTATTCGAGTTTAAACGTCTAGCAAAGGATTTATTATTTCTTAATGATCCTTTAAATATTTTTTCATTGATGAAAGAGTGATAAATCTAAGATTTGTATTAAATAATCTCGCATAGCCTGTCTGTTCTCTTAAAACTATAAATACAACTATTACTAAATATACTACGAGGGTATTTAAAAACTTAATAAGTGAAATATTTTTAGGCTTATAATTTGGAATGTATGTCATTTTTCTATTGTCACTCTGTTTTGCAATATACCACTAACGTTACTACACTAATTAAATAAAAAAACATGAACTGAAAGCGATTGTAGAAAATAATTAATAGTTGTCCTAAGTGTCCAATATTTACCGAGGTCACAGGGGCATACCTAAAATAGTCGAAGTTTTTAATAGGTGCTATTTTTACTAACGATGGCAAAACAAATTGAAGTTTCGCATCGATCAATTTATTCGATACGTCTGCTAAGGGACGTTAGTCTTGCATTTCATTGTCGTTTGTATATGTGTGAGCGGATTGAGCTTAGTTGAGTGTAAGGTACGTGTTTTTATAGGAACCAGGAGCGTTGTGTATCGTGAGCATAGAGCGGGCACGGCTAGATCTTTAGCCTGTTTCTGCCACCAGAACGCATATTGCCGCTTACTAGCATTACTACTACTTATTTATTTGATTGTCGCCACAAAGTTTCTGATGCCTATAGGTGATGTAGGCGATCACAATCGAGATAGATGTCAGCAAACTGCAACTTTTTTTTATGACACAGTATTCAGAAAATAGTTTAAAAACGCAAAAAATCAGCAAAAAAACAGTTTCTTTTTCAGGACTTTGAATTTTGCCTACTTTGACACTCTGTTTTTCATTTTCTTCTAATCTTTCATTAAATTAAGTAAAATAAACGTCCAGTTCCGATAAGTTTGCAATGACGTCACAGTGCGAAAAGTTACAGTGTTGCTAAGTTGTACTATTTTTCAAGATATTTAAGGAAATTAATTTTTGTATAATTTAGTTGACATGTGACCTAGAACCACAGATTTTGTAGTCAATTTAAATAATTTAGGAAAGTCAAAAAATTTAATTTTCATTTAGCATACATATGATTATTGCAAGTATAGTAGGAAATACAAAGCAACATATACTATTAATAAATTATTTCTATACATTCGGAAATAACAATATTATATTCTTAATGTGTTTATTCATCAACAACTTATTTGTCGCTATCATCGACAGTATCTGCTTCCAAATTTATCTGTACATGAAAAATATCCTCTCGCTCGAATCCAACTTCTCTATCCCAACAGTGGTGAATTTCTTCAGTATGCCGAATTGTTGTAGACCATACTTCGGGTGTTGCTCTTCCAACAGCCTTTTTCCACATTCCCAACGATTTTTAGTAAAACTTCCATCAGTAGCCACGTAATAGTAATTTTTGGTTATGCCCCAAATGTGCTCAATCAGCATACATATACAGGTTGTGGTTTATTTCTGCAGAGTAACATAGAATATGATTATAGTACTTTTACACTAAGTTACGTAGGTATTAAGCCTTACAACTGTGTTTTCAAAAATGTATTTTTGTGGTGGGCATTATTTCGCCTTAACCACTCTTGTATGTCAGCTTTCTTGAAGTCCGTTGATAGTGTTGTGATAACTCTCTTTATTATCTATGGCAATAGTGGAAGGTTCTTCTAAACTGACCAGTAGCTGATATTCAAATCAATAGAGAATATTGTCTTAATTTATTTCTCCATGCTAATCCAGCTACGTAGTTTTTTAAGAACTTGATTTTTCTGCACCAGAAATAAATCCTGTAGCACAACCGGCATGAAATACAATTTACTTTTAATAAAAATACTAATACATATATCATACACCATGTAGTAATAAATGTATCTTGCTCATCTATTTTAGTTTTTTTCGCACTATTAGAACTGGGATATTGCCAGGAACGTCCAACAATAAAGATCCACGTTTCATCAAAGAAAACGAATCTGCCTTCCTATTTAAGTACAATGTTTCTTGAAAAATATACACCCTTCATTGCAATGGTGGGTAGCTTCATTAGTCCATAACGTGTATCATCCTTGCAAAATTTAAAATCGATTGATTTAACAATCTTCCACAGCGATGTTATGTAACCATTGAAGAGGTCACTTCCTTGAAGTTTTTCTCGTAGTTTCCAAAGAAATGTGTTTCTCTAAAATCAATCATATGAACTTAAGATTGACATAAATTTAATAATATTTCAATTATAAGTCTCCATACACTTCCTAAATGACATACGGAATTGCAGTCTAGTTAAAATCATCACTATCAGCTATTCGTTTTCCCCGTTGATGTTTTTTTGGTGGACTTCTAGGCGCTTCAGCTTAGCTACAAAGCAAACATAATTGATTGTTGAATTATTAATAGTATTTAAAATACAGTTCATAATTGGTGTAACAATTACAACGTACATCTCTCATAGCGGTCAGTGGGAGAAGTGGCCCTCAATGTTTCTGTTAAAAATATTTTATTAAGAGTCCTATTATTTCTTGACAATGATTCGATAAAAGTTTCGGTATGTTAATGCTTTACACTACATACCGTTAGTTTATTAGTTCTAAAAATAACTTTTAATATACTCGGTCTCAACACAGAAAAGTATCACGGAGCTGCTACCAAAAGTAAAGAAAACGTTAAATGTCTGTCAATTGTCAATGTTGCTAAATGTAGTAAACTTAAAACAATAAAAGTTCCTACACTGAAAGAAATCCACCAAGTGAGGGGCTTTGCTAAGATATTTTAGCTGCAGTAGGTAAAATTTTTGCTGTCATAGAAAAAATTCATGCTGCCACAAGTAAGTACGTTTTGCTGAAACGTGTTTGCTACCACAACAAAAAAAGTCTTGTAGCTGGGTGTCCCGTAAGCATATGATCAAAAAGGTATTGCGACATTCTTTGGCTCAAAAGAAGACGATCTGACTTAACTTCCATTAAGAAAAATTGTCTGGCTCCTCCGCTATTGATTGTCAAAGTTCTTGAAAAAATTATGTTTCTAGTAATATCTGGAGAATGTTACTATGGATTTTAATGAAACTTGCTGTGGACTTATTCCTAAGTAAGATGTTTTGATGAAGCAACCGCATCCATCCGCCTTGGGCAAGTGGTAAATTCTTGAGTGTCTTGGTATAAGAATTACCAGAACTTTTTATTTAGTCGCTGGATTCAGTTCATTTTTTTTATTGGTGCATCAGTCCTTTTTCGAGATTTTCATGCTCGGTAAAATTTTGTAGCATTCATAGTTTTTACGCAAAAAAATGTTTTTCGTTTCGTTGCGACTTAACAATATTTTAGACGTATCGCTGTAAATCTGCTCTTACAGAAAACGGTTTTCTCTATAATTGTGGCAATTCTTTTACCTAGGATATCAATATTGAAAGTAAAATGGTTACAATTTTAAAATATGTTGACATATTGAATATCATTTTATTTCATTAGATTTATTTTTTGTTAATGCGCAAAAATTGTAAAGACGTACGTAGGAAAAACATAATTATCTTTATTGAAACTGGATGATAGTTACATAGATACGATATATGATGATGGAATTACAAAACATGTTCGATATGTCAGCCATTTTCTTGGATGCATAGCTGGATCATTCAATTGAAATTGATTTGAGCCCTCTTCAACATTTCTGGATCATTCCGTATTACGTCCGTCTCGTTTTGAATCCTACGTAATTATTTTTCCTGGGATTCCACAGGAGTGGCGTAAACTATTCTTTAAGGCTCCCCATAGAAAAAAATCAGTCTAATGCCGTTAAGTCGGGGAACCTGGGGGACCATTCAACAGGAACATCTCTTCTTCCGATTCACTTGTGTGAAAAAGTATTATTTAAATCTGCAGTTACATCTGCACTAAAGTGCGGAGGAGTACCATCGCGAGCAGCGAGCAGCGAGCGCGAAGATCAAGAAGGACATAGTCCATTACAACCGGAAAAGTATTATTAAAAAAATTGAGATAATTTTCGCCATTCAAGCGGCGCGGCATGACATAAGGACCCATAAGGATGTCACTGATGATCCCGGTCCAAACATTTATTCGAAATTCCACCTGAAAGTGGTTAATACGCATTGCATGTGAGTTTTGTTCTACATTTATTATAAAATGATATTATAGCTTACTACGATAGTAGTCATTGTAGTGAGTAGTTGTTGTACTTGAGTAGTAGTGATAATGATTATGTAAAATTGAAAACATTGAATGCTACAAGATTTTACCAAGACCACGAAAATCTCGAAAAAGGACTTCATCGATAAAATAAAAAGTTCTAGTAATTCTTGTACCAAGACACTCAAGTATTTACCACTTGCCCAAGGCGGATGGATGCGGTTGCTCATCAAAACATGAGTCTTACTTAGGAACAAGTCCACAGCAAGTTTCATTAAAATCCATAGAAACATTCTCCAGATATTACAAAAAACATATATTTTTTCAAGAACTTTGACAATCAATAGCAGAGGAGCCAGACATTTTTTCTTAATGGAAGTTAGGTCACATCGTCTTCATTTGAGCCAAACAATGTCGCAGTTTTTACCAGAAAGTTTTCAATTTGGGTATTTGCGTAGGTATGCAATAGTACGTATATGTATCCGTGATAACATGCACACAGTGCAGGCTGAAAACAAACTCTTACTTCTCGAATGGGGATTTCAAGATTATTTATGCTTGTTTGAAGAAGATATGTGCAACATATTTAGTTGCATTGCATAGTGCTCGAAGAGTGAGGAGAGCCAACAACACCGAAAAATAGTAAATACGGAGTTGATTCACTTGGAGTTAATGAGTTGACTCAATTAGGGTTAATGAGTTTACTCGCTTGGGGTTAATGAGTTGACTCGCTTGGGGTTAATGAGTTGACTTGCTTGGGGTTAATGAGTTGACTCGCTTGGAATTAATGAGGACTCGCTTGTGGTTAATGAGTTGACTCGTTTGGGGTTAATGATTTGAGTCGCTTGGGGTTAATGAGTTGACTTGCTTGAGGTAGCAAAGAGATTATAGCAAAACTGTCTACTTACTGCAAGTGAATTCCTTCCAACAAAGCAGTTTTTATTGTGGTAAGAAGGCAACTCACTTGGCGCCTATTTAAGCAGATATTTTGCTACGGTTAATGGATTTTTACTAACCATAACAAAGAACTTCTCTGAGTGTAGTTTGACGAGAGTTAATGTGATATAGAACAGGTATTTAAGGTTATTATATAGCCTGCACTTAATTGTAATGTTATTATAAATTTATCGTAAATAGGCTATAATACGCAATCGCTATCGCAATCGTGTTAGAATCTGCGTATTTCTCAGCAACTGCAATAACTTAAAACTAAAAAGTTTTATTATTCATCGGGATTGTTCGCAAGACCATTGCGGAGGGTAATAAATCACCGACAGCAAGGCATTGTGCGAGTCAAGTATCGCATGTGGCCCCCTACGGCTGTCCCCACGGGCTCCCGTATTGTCGCGACCATTACACGGGGCCCCGCAAGGCTCAAATCAAAACAGTGCTCCGTATCTACGAGACCATCGCCGACGTGTCGTTTCGGCACAGCGTGACGGCGCAACTGGCACGGTTATTGCTGATATAGACATTCTCACGACACTCTAATCATATTCCGGCATGGAACTGAGGTTTTTGGAAAAGGTGGGTTTCTAGTGAGTGTTCTACAATTATTAGTGAGATGTAGTCGTGAGAATATTTGCCTATTAGCGATTGCTTTTCCGTGTCGTTCACATATTCAAGTGGAATTTTGAGTTCAAAATTTATTTGCATTAATAATTTCAGTCAATGCGTAACAGCATGCTTTTATTATCGACTTGAATTTTACCCTGGAAACATTCCAATTACATAATTTAGTTGTTTATTGTTTAAGTAATAAGTATGATGTAGACATGCATGTCTTGAAATTTATTTATTTCCTGGGATTCTGGTCAAAAAAAAAAACATTTAGTTTAGAAAACTATTTTTCATCCAAAAATTGTTTATTACTATCGTTTCGGGTTTTACCCAATCTTCAGATAACAGTATCAAAACATGAATTATTATAAATTTTCTTATACAATTGTCATTATATAGGCCAAAATATTGTTTAAAACCTTTAAACATATTATGCCAAACATAATACTAATAAAATTTAGTTTTCTATTATATTGTTAAAGAACCCATATAATTTAACAAAATCAGATGCAAAATTATATCTATATAGAGATACGGGGTGTCAAAGTTTTTCTTAAAAACTGACGATTTAATTTATTACTCTGAAACCGGTCGAGATGTGCAAATGAAATTTGGTGGGTTTTAAGAGTAGTTATTGCGCATTTTTTGACACGCAATTAAGAATTTTATGTTCATCATTGGCGCGCGTACGGGTAATAATCTCAATTTTTTTTAAAGAAAAAAATGGTACGCCACTGAGATATTACAAATTAAAAATCATTTTTGAATTCCTC
>NW_019416209.1:0-48580 GCF_000390285.2 Anoplophora glabripennis | reverse complement strand
CTCAGTTTTTCTTTAAAAAAAATTGAGATTATTACCCGTACGCGCGCCAATGATGAACATAAAATTCTTAATTGCGTGTCAAAAAATGCGCAATAACTACCTCTTAAAACCCACCAAATTTCATTTGCACATCTCGACCGGTTTGAGAGCAATAAATTAAATCGTCAGTTTTTAAGAAAAACTTTGACACCCCGTATCTCGGAAAACGAATCATTTGCGGACATACGTTTATAAGCAAACTGCCTTTATTTTCTCATGTAGAATCTCCCCCTGAAATTTGTCGCACTTATTTACTAACACCCTGTATATCATTATATCTTTTAAAATACATATCACGTAGAAACTTTTTTTGTACTTGTTCCGACATATTATATGTTTATATGATACGAATAGGATACAAATGTCATAGAATAGAGAATGAAGTATTATGTATTTAATATAATATTTTTTATATTAAGGCTCCTGTGTTTAGACTGTGTTTAACATTGTTTCTTGTGAATTACATAATAGTACATTTTTTTGTGTTAATATCTAATTTATTGTTAATAATATTACAATTAAAACAACATCAGCGTCTTTACAAAGATGGTGAGACTGTAATTTCTCTAAAAAAATTAAATCATCTGCCAACAATAAACACATTGAATATGCTACCATTTCTGGTAAGTCATCAATAAAATGTAAGAAAACTAAATGTCTTCGTTGCTTTAAATTTCGTAAGAGTGCCTGCATATTGTTATATTTTACCATGTAGTTATGTCTTTTAAAAATGATACTAATACGCTTAATGTAGAAAGCTCATAAGAGCATAGGTATATATTTTTCATTGTATATTATCGATACGTTTTCAAAAACCTTGTATGTCAATTTGTATTCTATACTTTTAAAGTGTCTTAAATCAATCTGATTTAACTGTTTCCTACAAGTATATTGTGTTTCTGATTATAAGATTCTAAAATACCTGCATTTTAATTTCCTTTCCTCTTTTTCCTTAATCATTATTTTTTATTTTTATTTCTGCGAGACCGTTTAACAATAACGCGACAGTTCCATTAAATAAATCATAAACTATTTTAAAAATTTTTCTCATATTAATTCCAATCAATTTGGTACTTTGGCCTTGGCCATTTTTAATGCAGGATGATGAGAATCTACTAAATACACTGTAAAAAAGTCGGTTTTCACTCAATATTGGGCATTTTGATCATTTTACTTATTTTTGATTATATTTCAACTAATACTGAATACTTTCATTCAAATATAGGTACTCCTTATAAAATTCTTCAAGTAAACTCGTATTTGGTGCACTAGTACCTAAATCAGAGTAAATGTCATCATTACTGAGTGATCCCACCCATTTTCATACCCAATTGCATTAGCTATTGTCTGTTTCCAGGTTGTTTCGTGACCGTGGCGTGGTGGATGGCAGTATGGCGTATGGTGTGTTTTAGAGTTGGGCAAGTATCGGTTTATCTGGTTATTCTAGTGAAAATTGTATTTAAATGCAGTGATTTAATTAGAATAATTAAATACAATATATTAAGTCTCGATTAATTTTGGTTATAAATAAACGGATAGTTAAATTGTTATCTATAATTACGTATTTGTAACGTATAATAATAGCAATTTATTTATCCGATCAGTGAACCAATCGAGACCTTAATTATTGTCTCTAAAACAAATCTGTGTTGAAACTACCATGATTGTGTAGTAGTTTATGACAATGATATTTAAATTAAAATGTCAAGAAAATATAAAGTGGTGCAAAACCACTCCAAACGTTAATAATATGGAAGCATTTATTAAGTAAATTTATATACACATTATAGTAGACCTAATTTTAAATAACATGGCTTTTACCCAAAAATTATACAAATTTAATAGATTAAAAAATAGTTACAAAATACCGATCTTCATCTCTTAACCTCGAGGGTTAATATACTAAGAAAAATGTAGATTTGAGACATTATTTTTTCCTTTCCTAATTTGAAAGCTCATCATTTGCAGAACATGCTGTATAGCGTCTAATTGATTTCAACAGTGTATATCCTAATTAGTGATTTATAAGTGATTTATTTTTACACTCAATATTTAGTTAATTAAAAACCATGTCTGAGTAAAAATTGACTAAATAATAGGTTGTTAAATTTAAATCATATTAGAAAAAAAGTCAACTCTAAATTGGTTTTATAGGTATACCTACTCAGAATAGAGTCAAAAGTCGCTCAATTGATAGATAGCAATAACTCGGATTTGAGTAAAGCTCGCTCATTTCTGATGCAATAGTTTCATTCAGTTGTACTCATACTAATAGAGTGAAAATTTTACTCAATCGGGTGTGAACAGAAATTGATACATTATTGAGTAAAACTGAGTGAAATTTTTATACAAGTATAAAGGTTTTTCGACATAGAATTTGTCAGAACAAAATTTTGAATTTTATTCATATTTCTCGAGGATATTGAACTGAAAGTATTGATATCGTTAGTTTTTTTATTATGAAAATTTTTATAAATTAGTAGTAGGTAGTATAATGTTATTTGTTACCAACCCAAATAGAACTTTATGGTATTTTGTAATAGTATAGATTTTAAAGACCGAGAAGACAATATATGTACATATTACCTACAGCTTTGCAAAGATTGTTTAAAATTTTCTATCAAATTGCAGGTATAGCTATATCGAGAGTAGATTTAAACATTGGAAAGGTTTTTAGCAGATAATTTGGTGCATTTTAAAGGATTTAACCAAGTATAAGTATTAAATACTAGAGATACAATTTATTGTTTCCTAATATACCTACTACCAGTACGCAAATATTATATCGTTAGATATACTTACTTTTTTTTTAACCATGACATTCTATAAAATTAGCAGAAGAGGTACCTGCATGAGCTATTGTGAAAAGTAAGCTTAAAAAACCCAAAAACCAGAAATATTAGACGTCTTCATGTAGGTACCTCAAACAGGGGCACCAACCTCTAAAGTATAAGAAATCCGACAAAAGTCCGAGACTTAAGGTTCAATAATCGATAATGTTTTAGCGGCGTTCTCAAAGTGTTGGCCAACAAATAAAGTCATTTATTTCTTTTTTCGGTGACATTTCGCATTCGACACGCAGATAATCTATTTACCGTTGTTCTGTTTGTGTTGTTGGGACAGCCGGCCCATAGCTCGGTTGACTTTTGTCAACCGACCTAAATCGTTCCCTGGGTCTTTGTAGATTGTCGCCCAAAATCTATTTTCGATTTTTCGAGACACCATTCTCATCAACTAAAAGCGGATTACTTAAGTATTCCGCACCGCAGGTAAACTGTTTTTTTCTTTTTAAGAAAACAAAAAACCAAAATGGGTCTCCGATATTTTCTACTTCTAAGGCATTATACAGGATGTACTAACGACGGTGCAACACATTTTCAGAGTTTTCTAAACCAATTCCTAAAGACCTATTTTAGACTAAGGCTATAGGTACTTTCTTTTTTATTGTCATTTTTTATGCAACATACTGTGTGCTTAGGCGATGGTGCCAGAGACATAAATATTTATCAGAGGGTACTAGTAATAAGAACTTTGCTTTGAACCGAACCCGTAACTAATTTACAAACAAATTGTATAGCAATTAATAAAAATGGTACTTACCTAACAAATAACAATATCGTAAATGAAAAACTCTAGTCTTTAATTTGCGTTTGAAGAAAACGACTTGTATCCGCGGCACTTTATCTTTGCCTCAGTTAGTTACTAGTTACTCGACCGCAGACAAAATTCCGCCTTAAGATACTGTTGATAGTCAGTGGATAGTCCACCAATCTCTTATACCAAATGTCAATATATCTTGTAGCAGATTACAGGAACAGTTCTAGTTCTCTTACTAAACCAGACTTTGGAGAATCTAAACCTTTAAAGTATACCTACTGATTCAATGATAGTGAATACATTAGCTATTATGGCACTCCTAGAGTAGATATATCAGGTAAACTTTTCACTAAAATGTTTCCTTTTGTTTATTTCTACTATATTTTATATACGAAAAAGAAAATACTGACTTTCTCCGGCTTAACCAATTAGAATAATCACATGATCACTGTTACCGTATGTGTCGTGTGTAGAGTACTAGTTAGCGGTCTAGCAAACCATATGTTTAGATTCTTTTGTGGCGTAGTAATGTGGCATAATCTTTTAACCATCTAAATATAATATTATTACAAATGAACATTATGAGATAAGTAAATGTTATGACATTGGGTAAATACCCATTTAATGTTATTGAAGAATATAAGCATAAACATTAATACCTACTAACTGTATTGACCTGTGCCTATAAAATTTAAGGTTAGGTACAGTATTTTATCATTTAAACAATTATATATTTTGCACAATTGGAGTAGATACATAATTTTAAGTTTTCCTTTATTCATTTAAACCTGTCGTGTCAAGACTTCCATTGTATCAGATGTCAAGAAAGCTGCTTAGTTAATCAGTTTAAATAATATTTTACATTATTAAAAAGCGTATTCTTTGTAAATAATTTTGCACTTTTCTTTATAATTCACTCAGAAATGTAAAATCATATGCTTAATGTAACTTTATTTGTCCAAAGTAATTTCATATTACCTAGTGCGGCATAAAAGCAACCAGTGATGTAACTTTAGTACCTACTACCAAATCAACAAACTAGTGCACTACAAAATGTATAAAATTGTCAATTTGGACTTGGAAAAACTATATGGTACTAGAAGAGAATGTCACATAAATATGATTAAAAGGAAAGGAATACGTCAAGAAAATGAATCGAAATATTTTAAATGGGAAGCGAATTACAGCCTTTGAAATGTTTGAGTAATAGAACTAAAGAAAAACAGTCTACTTCGAGTTGGAAAAATGTGAACACAAACCAGATTTGCTGAATGTTCAGTTTGAATTGTTAGCTATGCATCAAAATAGTTCAAGACTTTCAAATGTGATCAGTTCTTCACCAAAATAATAAAAAAGAGGGAGATTTGAAAGAAACATGAAACATGTTTTTATTCAATTACTACAATACCATTTAAGATATTGTCCTTAAATTGGAATCCCCATCTCTAAAATTTAATCAAAAACTAACCAGTGGTATGGAAATTAGAAATGGTTTGAAGGATTTCAAAAAGAAAAAGAGTTATTTGAAGTTAAAACATATTTAGAACAGTACACTTTGCAAATGATACTTTTTCAACATCGTGCGAGTTTTTTGTAGAATACATCATTCACTGTCAAAGTTTAATAACGTTTGATAATACCTGACACATTTCTAGTAGCGGGACAGTTGAAAATCATACTTTTCCATAATTATGTATGCCCAAATTTTACACATTAGAACAAAATAATTGAATTTCATCTATGGTCCGCCGCTGTTGACTGCCTTGGTTTTTGAGCTGTTAACCGCATATTCTATAGAAGAGGCTCAAGAAACACAAAAGCTCTCATTTCTGTTCATATTTTATATCAAAGTATATACAACAAAACTGCACTATACCAAATTTGAAGACTATATCTTCCATGATCGCTGTGGGATCCAGTATAGAGAACCAACGCTATGTCATTATCTTATACCTATACCTAATTTGTACGTTCAATGCACTGTAAATCATTTTATCCAAAACCATAGAATTAGATTTAAGCATTGATCAGTATGGTAACGTATAGAGTGTGTAATATAACGGCGTATCAAATATGAATGCGTCTATTCCTCGGCCAGATACCTGAATAAAATAGAAGACTCAAAGACTCATTTCGAACAACTCATCTAAAATCTTAGGTACCGACCTTCTTCAGATGCAAAGAAGAATTATGTCGTCCCTGTGATGATATTGTAATAAATTAATCTGTTTGATATAAAAAGAACAGTTTAATGCTAAAAAAAATCAAAATTATCCACCAACGTGTAAACACATTTGGGTCCGTCTTAATCAGTTTCTACGAACTAACACAAATGTTGTCTTGCTTCACCATAAATTAAAACGATATCCATCAACCTCGAGTTGCTATACACGCAAGCCATTGTTGACACTAACTACTAAAAAACTATTGTAAACACCACAGATAACAGGTAAACACTATCGCAACGACGATTCAAAAATCGGATTTCAGTATTCGGAGTCGCTGAGGCCACGTGGCTACCCACGCGTATTGCGAATGTCGCTAGAGACTACAGTTGTCCAGCTATGTAGTGGTTGAATGTACCAAGTATAACTTCAATAATTTTTTTCTCGGAAACTATAAGGATTTTGCAAATTTTTTCTACGATATTGACTCCATTTCTCATGCCACATCTATTCCCAATTTTTTTTTGGATAAGTTGTGAATCACCCCTTATATTGTAAAATGTAATAGCGCAGTAATAGGAGCTGTAGCAGTCGAAATGTCACATGTTGGTTTGAATCCTTCTGCAGCAACTTTCAATGTGGCTATCAGGGGGATGTAGAATTATCCAAGGAATTTCGGGATACATTTACTTTTTATCACTAAACCATCATATGGATTCCAAAGAATGTTTATATTTGATTGGATTAAGTGATTAGTTTAACTTCTAATACTTGGTAGGTAAGCCTATACTTACAATAATAATTATAAGAGATACAGAAAAGACTGTAGCATTTGCCTAAAATATATAACTGAGAACAAGACACCGTTTTTTTTTGTTTAATCTTTCGAGTAAAAAATATCGTAAGACAATGTAATAAACTAAATTAAATATAGCTATTAAAATTAAAATTGCACAAATAGAGATTAATAACTTACAATTAGACAAAGATTAAAAAAACAAACTTGAAGATCAGAGGAAGAAACTATTAGAAGATTAAATGATCGATAATTTCACAACGTGAAATATAAATAAAAATCCTGTTGGCATGGCGTCGAGACAAAATCCAATGAAACTATCTTAAGAAAAATTTCATTAATTAATTTTCAAATGTTATTTACTAAATAAAGATATTCGTGGTACTTCCATACTTATTGACACTGAACCATTTTTTTGCACGAAATCATAGTTTTAATTGAGCACATTAAGTATATAGGTAGGTACATACCTAAACCTAACCTAACTATTCAAATGCTCTTGTTCTTATCACTATGATTTCTTTATAGAATGAAGGCTACCTAATTTACCTCCTAAAATTCCCATAAATAATACATAGCACCTCCAGTTTCCTATTTACATTTTTCAGTGTTGCAGCAACAAAAAGGACAAATTTTTTGAAGATATAAATCTTGCATCAGTTACAGCTGCAACTTAATCTACTACCCGAACCCATGTTCCTTCAACAGCGTTTCCTTGTCTTGTGCATACATAATTTCCTTGGGTTATTCAAAGCCTAAACACATTAACAGCCGTGAATTGTTAACATGTATCAGTCACGATGCATCAATTAATATACTGAAAACCCAAAAAGCCCATGAATAATTCACAGTTTACCCAAATTAGGCAGTCGAGATGCTATCAAAAGCAGATCGTTGCCCGACAATGGCGGTCCCTCGTTGCAAACGCTACCACTTTATGTACTAAAACAGGGCATAATCATTTACACAAACATATTTCTGGATCTGTAAGCCATCCTCAGACCACACCCTGCATGTGTCGGTAAACATCTAGTGGGTTGAGCTCCCATCACCTCTGTCCGGCCTCTCATTGGCCGCCAAACCGAAATTCTGCCTCTTCGAGGCGTTGCCCCGACGCTATAAAGCGCACAACGAACCAATACATCTAATACGATCATTAGTCGCATTACATACGTGAAAGGTACCGCACAATACCGTGATATAGGCTAAAGTGATATTTGTGATGATGTAAATATGGTGGTGCCGCAAGGACCTCTTCCACGGCAGTGCGTCTCTGCGCTTATTATGGCCCATACTCCGCTGAAGTCGTTCACCATCAACTCTATTTTGCCAGAGACAGCGTTAGACGCGAGGAGCGGTAGTCCAGAGCCTGAGGAGGAGTGCGATCTGAAGCGCGAAACTGTGTCCGACGTGGAAGTGAGTGACTGCGAATCGGATTTGGATGTTACTGGAACTACACCGCCTTTGGACTGTTCTAATAAGAATACTGATGAAGCAGACGACAAAGAAGGTAAGGTTCTCAATGTCCTTTCTTTAAAAAAATATCAGAATTGATGTAAATAGTAGTTTTCATGAAAATAGAAGAAGAATGTCCAGCAAAGAAAAATTTGATTTTTATCTGACCAACCAGTATGCTTTGATTAAAATTACTAATAATTTTGACTAAATTTAGAGTTTTTAAACTCCATATAGTCTTTATTGCTTCATACATTTCTTGTATCATCCATTTCCCAACACATATGTTGTCATAATATCTTAGCTTAGTTACTCTAAACATTTATATACAAGGTGTTCAGAAAAATCTCCCGTAAATACAGGGGGTGATAGTAGTAAAAATAAGATTTTTTTGTCGTATGAACTATATGTCTATCTCCTCTTGTTTTCGAGATACAGAGCGACAAAATAAAATTTTTTAAATAGAATTTTTACGAAAATTTCCAAACGGTCAGAAAGTTTTTTATGAAATTTGGTATTCCGGGGGTTTTAAGGATGCCAAATACGCTGGTCTAATTATTTTTTGTATATTTCATAGAGGGCGATAGTTATGCTACATTCTTATTACATTTTAACTTCTATTTTAAGGTTAGGTTTTTTACCATTCGAGCTCCAATTTCTAATGTACAATTTTATTTTTTTAAAATAAGTTACCTACTCTTGTTAGCACTTCCTAATGTGGACGGTTTCCGAGAAAAAGGCTTTTAATTGAACTCTTACAATATTACAGTGAATAAAATAAGTGACTTTTCTCAATGTAGGCTTATGTCAAAACTTATTTATGGATGTCTCACAAACAATGCTAGTAATATTTTAAACTCTAAATCATTTTATATCAAAAGTTTAATGACTGTAATTAGTCATTACTAACTACAGTCACTAACAACCACTAAAAATTTTATATAAGGGTAGGTAATTAGAGTTTAAAATATTATTAAGAATGTATGCGTAGTTTATAAAACAACCATGAATAAGTTTTGACATAAACCTACTTTGAGAAAAGTCACTTATTTTATACACCGTAATATTGTAAGAGTTTAATTAAAAGCCACTTTTCTCGAAAACCGTCCGCATTAGGAACAAGAGTACCTACACTATTTTTAGAAAATAAAATTGTACATTAGAAATTGGAGGCCGAATGGTAAGAAACCTAACCTTAAAAAAAGCAGAACTTAAAATATAATAGAAATGTAGCATAACTAGCGCCCTCTATGAAATATTCAAAAAATAATTAGACCAGCGTATTTGACATCCTTAAAAACCCCGGAAAACCAAATTTCATAAAAATATTCGCACCGTTTCGAAATTTTCGTAAAAATTCTATTTAAAAATTTTTATTTTGTCGCTCTGTATCTCTATATCTATTGCAAACAATAGGAGATAGACATATAGTTTATAAGACAAAAAAATTCTTATTCTTTTTCGTCCTATATTTACGGGAGGTCTTTCTTAAATACCCTGTATAAATAAACTGGAAAGAGAATGATAAAAGTAGCTACAGCTATTCTATATCACCAATAATATTGAACCTTAAAAATTTACTCTAATTTTCTTATATCTAAACCATTTAAATTCAGATGTAAAAATATCTGTGTTCAATGTTGGACACAGAATGAATATAGATACCTATATGGAGAATATATGAACACTTACAACTACATGTAGTTAAATAAATAGCTTTTTAAATCACTGTTTATAGTTTTTTCATTATAGTATACAACACCAATTCACTAGTTTTTTTTAATTTCATCTCTTTATAATTACAATCATAGGTTTCATATTTATCAAAATCAAAAAAATAAAACTACAAAAATACTACAATAATTCTCAAATAATAATAAGCAATTATTGAACTGTATTAGATGGCTAGATTTTATACAATACTGCTGATTATTGAAATAAGCAGGTATATGTAACAAAAATAAAAAAGAAATTAAAACAACTTTACCCATACTTATTCAAATATGAAATTCATTTTATTTGATCATGATGTTCCATTTATTACTTAATCTTTAGGCAAAATATACACGTTGCGTTCCAAAGTAAACAGGACTTCTTAAAAATAAGAACAACAAAAAGTTTTTCTGGCAAAACCGATTTATTTTATTCAAAATAGTCCTTCTTTGACTCAATACAGCGATTTGCATTGTTTAAAGGCATGTCGAATGAGTGTTTTAGATCGTCAGTCGGAATGTCCTTCAGAATATCCTTCAGGATGTCGGTGCAAGACTTTTGTATGGCTTCTACATAATGCTTTTCTTTCGTCAGCAATTGCGTTTTTCCGAAAAGGTAAAAGTTGGACGGTGTCAAATCAGGCGAATACGTAGAATGGTTGACAGTTAAAATGCAATTTTTAGTCAAACAATCAGTCACAAGTGTCGATCGATAAGACGGCGCATTATCGTGCAACAACGACACCTTTCTTCTATGCGATATTCTGGCCGAATACGATAAAAACGACGCACGCGAAACGCTTCAAAACACCAAGATATAATTGTGCAATAACGATTTTGCCCCGTGCAAGTGGAACGAACTCTTTATGGACAATGCCCTTGGAATCGTAAAAGCGAGTCAACATTGTCTTTTGACTATTCCAAACGAAATTTTTTGGGTTTTGACTCATTTGGTGCCTACCACTCCCTACTTTAGTGATTGGTTTCTGGACCATATTGAAAATACCACGTCTCTTTACTAGTCACAATATTGTAAGGGAAGTTTTTGGCCTCCTTGAGGATATCCTTCTAATGTTGAATTCTGAGCAATTATTGGTAGTCAGTCATCTTGTGCGGAACAAACCGTGCGGACACTTTCTGATGGCCCTAATGCTGGGCCAAAATACGATAAATAGATGCTTTTGTGATGCTTAATTCCAATTTCATGAACTTTGATTAATGGAGATTTTGGCATAACTGTCACACAAAGAATTGAAATTTTAATTCCTATCGGATGCGGGTATGAGACTAAAACGCAGTAGGAAGTTTGCGATTTATTTAATGAAAAATATCCAGATCGCCGTATCAGCCAATCATCAGACAGTAAGATAGAATCTAAATTTAGAGAAACTGGCAATATTGTAGATATTCCAAAACCTGGACGTCCAAGCGTTAGCGAAGATCACAAACAGAACATTTTGATAAGTATGGTAGATAATCCTCATAATACTTCACGATTGGTTGCATTAAACAATGAAATTAGTCAGACCACAGTGCTACGTATCCTCAGGCAGGAAAAATATCATCTCTACAAAATTCAACTTGTGCAGGCACTCAATGAAGACGATCCCGACCACCGCTTACACTTTTGTGAAATTATGATGAATTTATGTCAAGTAAATAGAGATTTACACCGGCAGATACTTTTTTCAGACGAGGCCACGTTTTGTCTCAATGGTACAGTGAACCGTCAAACTTGCAGGTATTGGTGTCGGGAAAATCGTCATTGGATGGCAGATACACATACCCAACACCCACAGAAATTAAATGTGTGGGCTGGAATAGTTAACAACAGAATAGTAGGACCTTTCTTCTTTGAAGGAACCCTTACAGGAGAAAGATATTTAGAGTTTTTACAAAATGACCCAAATGAGATGGCTTCAGTAGAAATACTTATTTTTGGAAAAGTCCTGTTTACTCTAGAACGGACCTTATATGTTAAAGTAAAGCATTAGATAAATATAATACCAGAAGAACGTATTTACTGATAAGAATGCAGGAATTATATTATAATAAGCATGCGCTACATAATTAGAACAGATAAATGTTTATTTCCGGTAAATACATATTCATCATTTTTAGAAAAATACTTAATTCATACATTTTATTCATTTTTCCATCTATCCGTCGCTCTCCAAATATATTTCTATAGGTAGTATTATAATAGTATGCATTAAATTAAACTGAAATCACTTTATTATGGTGATAGAAATCTGAATTACTGTTCAAATAAGTAAAGCTATATTTTTATATCAAATTATTTTCTTCATATTTCAAACTCGCAGCATTACATAACACTTACTATTTTACTCCGTCGTCACTTTTATATGCAACTACAAATTACTCATAAAACTATATGAACTTTATTAAATAGTAAAAGATGTACTTTGGTGGTCTATCTACGGTTTTATTATTCCAAGTTAGATGATATCGATGAATGCCTCAAAAAGTATTGTCTCTATTTTAATATTTAATTTTCATTCCAGGAAAAGACAAGAAACCCAACGAGAAACCCCCATACAGTTACAATGCCCTCATCATGATGGCCATCAGAAACAGCCCCGAAAAACGCCTCACTCTCAATGGAATCTACGAGTACATCATGAGAAACTTTCCCTACTACAAAGACAACAAGCAGGGCTGGCAAAATTCCATCAGGCACAACCTCAGCCTCAACAAATGCTTCGTGAAGGTGCCCCGTCACTACGACGATCCAGGCAAAGGCAATTACTGGATGCTGGATCCTTCAGCTGAAGACGTCTTCATCGGAGGCACTACCGGGAAGCTTCGCCGACGGTCCACTGCTGCCTCTAGGTCTAGACTGGCAGCGTTCAAGCGAACACTTTCATTATATTCACCTTTACAGACATGCTACCCTCCTTTCTACCCGCCATCTCCAGCGTTACTAGCCGCTGCGTATTCCAGATACAATCCCTATTTGCATGCACCAACAACAACGAATATTTTACCGAGGCCTACGCCAGTTCAAGCTCAACCGCATTTCTCTAACGTGGATAAGCCTTTAGGGCTTAGCGCCTCCCCTATGGATCTTGCTAGTTCGCCATTCTTCAGACCACCTCACCCTCTATTCGAAATGTACAATAATTTGAGACTGGCCGTACCCCTGCAGTATCCGTTGCAATTGCCCTTGTCGAGTTTACCCGCGCAGGGTTCAAACGTGCCATCTTCGAGTTGTTCCAGCTCTCCAGACTCGAGGCCATCGCCAGAGGGTCTTCTGAAGCCGGTGACTGTAATCACTAGGAATAATTGACTCAGTTCTGACAGTGCGTGGCTGTTTTTAGTGGTAGTGTGAATTGTAAAAATTTGTATATAATGCAATAAATGGTCAAATTCTTGTACAAATATTGGACATTGACTTGACAGAGGTTGACTCCAACTAGCAGTCACTAGAGATAGAGCGCGTATTTTATAGAATTTTCAATAAATAATTTATTTTATTGCAATACAGGTTTTATCGTATGTTTAGTGAAAACACAATGACATACATAATACCTATTTAAAAGCAAAGAAATAGGGCAGTATTCTCAAGTGAAATTAATTTATCAATAAATCATTTCGACAGTTTGTCAGCAAATTATATTATTGTAGATAGAATTATTAAATAAATTTAATTTATATTGTAAATTGTCTACACTTATTGATCAAACAGAAATGTGAAAAAATGAAAATGAAATATTGAAATAAAACCATTAACTGTTTAACTAGAGTTTTTTTTTTTTTTTGGTTTCTACTGAATCATTGCAGCACCAATTAAATGTAGGTACCTACCTTTTTTTATTTTGTACGTATTAACGAACGATCAGTTTTATTCAAACCAGACGGAAGATTTTCAAAGCAGGTGAATTCACCCGATATCAATATGGGTATAGACTTTGTACCAATTGTACATTGTTTGTTAAAATCTTCCATCTAGTTTAAATAAATTGATTGTTGATTACTATACAGGGTGTCCCGTTGTTGTTTCAAAAAAACTTGTGTGCAAGTTCCTCATGGGAAAATACTAGGGATAGTGCATGTAAAGTTTCTTTCTTAGACGCCTTGTTTTCCAGAAACAGTGTGTTGAAGTTATTACTTTCCAAATGGTGTTCCTTAATTATCTTTAAATCGGCTAAAGATAAACATGTCAAAATTGGTATACGAGTAAACATCAACTGTGCGTTAATAATAATGTGCAAACGATTTCTTTCTGAAAAGCAGTGTCGCCGATACAGGTAATTGAAGGGGTACAATCGAAAAAAAATATGTTAAAAGTTAAAATTTATTACATTTCTAAACGGTTCTGTAAACCCTAAAGGATACTACAAAAAAAAGGTATACTTGTCGAAATTCGGTACATTGTACCATTTTCGAGAAAAATAAAGTTGCATTTTTTTTGCTCACATAAAGCGGCACAAGTACATAAAACAAACAAACAAAATATTAAATTGAAACAGGACCTTACCATTGAATGAGCTGAAGACATTTAGCTACCAACAGTATTTGCATTTAAGACTATAATTTTAATTTCGTACGTATCACATGAAACAGTTAAATTGTAGGTAAAACACTTTATTAACTAAAAAAAATTTAAATTTATTTTAAGTTTCAGCTTGTAAAAAGAAAATCAAAATAAACAGATTATGGTAATTAATTATCTATTATTAACTACTTTTAGGTTTTGTAAACTACTACGAGTAGGTATACTACCATTACTAAAATAAATAATTGTTGAATGAACTGAATTGTTGATGGACATGAATGCTTAAAAAAGTGATAAAAACAGAAAAATGCTAGGAAACAGACTCGGAGACATACAGAACAAAATATCTGCACAATTAAATAAATGTGCAAACTCGAAATACTACAGTAGATACTGAAATTGTCCCCTATTTTCTTCTATCCAACAAAACATTGTATGAACTACCACTATTATTTTTCCATGAGGAACTTGCACACAAGTTTTTTTGAAACATGAACGGGACACCCTGTATAAGCTATACTATAGATAAGCATTGTTATTATTTTTTATAAGCAACTATTGTTGTTTTTGAAATTCTTTTATATTACACTGTATTACAAATAGGAAGAGGTATATTTATTCCGTTTTATTCAATTATTATCCAAGGTGGAAAATAGTACATTTGTAATGTACCTAGTATAGGTGATGTAGATGAATTACAAAGTAACACTAGTTGTTTATAAAAAAAATAGTAATATTACATATCTATAGTGCTGTTTGTAGTAAATATTTTTCAGGCTTTCTACTACTTAGATCCACAAAATGTAAAGTATTTCCTTTCAAATAAGTTATTTAATTTTTCTGAATTTAAAAATGTCGTGTACCTATTTAAAATTCCTTTAACTAAACCTATGAATTTTTTTAACTAACTTTCTTGATTAAATTTTTGTCAAAAAATGTCTTCTTATGAGGCATTTGTGTTATAAAATTTTGAGAAAAAATATCGATTTGTTTTAAGATAAATTAAAAACAAAGTACTAATAAAATCTTCCCTATCTTGAAGATGTGCATATGATACATTTTATTTTTAAACATAGGTATGTAACTTCTTAATACAAATAAATATCTACAATGTCCAAACACACACCATTAATTTAGAACTTTGCCTTATAAAAATAAAAGTGAGGTATTGAAAAATTTTACACTTATACAAGAATAAAATTAACAATTAATTAAGATAAAGTCATTTTTAAATGTTGTTTTGACAAATTATCTAGAAATACAGTCTAAGTATATTTCACTTCATAAGTCATTGGCTTTTAAAAAATATTTTCCGTTCGTTTTACAAACGCTAAAAACTAAATAGTTGATGATTGCTTATTTTATAGTCTGTTTAGAAATGAAAGAGAGTAATAAAAGCTCATTATGTATGCAAATCGTAAATAAATGTAGTACTGGTGCTTATATTCAATATTTTTATATTATGTTTTATCTGTATAGAAGAGGTGTACTTTTAACAAAACTTTCTGCGATCGGACTGTACTAAATTGTAGCAGGTAGCTAAAATTTAATCCCCGAGAATCCGTCTTTGTCTATGCCGCTTCAATTTCTCGGTCCATTTCTCTTATAAGTAAACAATATAAAAACAGCATTTCCAAACATGAGGCTACTTTAAGCATCATAACCGGTTAAGAGGGTTTTTAGTAATTCAAATAAAATTATTCAATATTATTATCAAAATATTTATTTAAATTTAATGAATAGACTTTTATTCCGCACAAAAATATATGTATTTTGAAAATTCAAATTATGGTGAGTAGATGTAGTGTTGTATAAATGTACAATAAAGAAAATAAAAAAGTAGGTATATTAAAATTCATCCTCTGAATATTCTGATGAATTATCTTCGTCTCCTAGATTGATAACGATAGGTTCCACAGTAACGTCAATTAAATTATCGAGTTCCCACATTTTCTCCTCTTTTTTTTGTACATGATGTATACATCTTTGCCAGTTATCTGCAGTTACTCGTTCCAAGGAATTTTTTAACAAAATTTTCACGTCACTTAATTTAAACGTCGTATTATTTCGCGCTACATCTCCTTTTACCTGCGCCCAGACTAATTCGATTGGGTTAAGTTCACAGTGATAAGGTGGTAACCGTAGTACCGTTATTTGGCGATTTGTTGCCATTTCATCGATAACATAGTTTTTCTGATCTTTATTAAGATTGACAAGTGTCAAAAGTTCCTTTTTCACCATATTTGTTTCAAAAGAAATGTTTTTTCCGGATAACCATTGAATTATATCGGCTTTCCTCCAAGCTGTCGTAGGCGTCCGCTCGATCTGCCGTGAATGGTAACTGCATTATTCATGACAATTACAGACCCCGGAGGAATAAGATCCAACATCTGTGTAAAATACTCTTCGAAAACATCTGCGTTCATGTCTTCGTGATAGTCACCTGTATTTTTAGATTCAAATAAAAGTAAACCGCCATCTACAAAACCACTGGCATATGTGTCACTATAAATCTTCGCCCTTTACCTGAAGGTGCCTTGAACCCTGTTGAAAGTCCATCCAAAAATGCTTGTCGAAAACTTTTTACATTTGTATCTTGCCATACTTTTGTTACAGTATAGCCCTCGTTGACCCAAGTTTCGTCTAGATAATAAATATTCCTCCTTTCGTCACGGAATTTTCTAATTGATCTTAAGTAGGATCTTCGCCAACAAATAATTTCATCTTTATCGATAAGAACCGACTTCCTGTTCTGCTTTTCCCAGCAAAAATTCAACTCTCGTAAGACGGCTCATAATTTGCTTCTACTGATTTTTGGCAAATCGTTGTCCTCTGAAAGTTCACTTAAAAATTTGTTTAGCGTTGGTATTTCTTTTTTAAAATAAAATGAGTGTACTTTTCTGCGAATAACATTTTTGAAGAAATTTATGATGTATCCAGTAAAATATACTAATGCACACCCATTACCTGTTAGCATTAGTGTTACCCGATAATTACCTGAAACGAAATATTTGCACGCCCATGGCCGGTTCTTATCTCGGGGTTTTATTACTCTCTTTCATTTCCAAACAGACTATAAACGATTTTTGGGTAAAATGCTTATTATGTTCATGGGTGTTGATAAATATGAACTACTTTCATTATTTTGTATTTATTTTATTCCAATCATCAATTCAATTTTTATCTTCAGTCTTAGATATCGTAATTTTATGAAAAAATTAAATTTTCGAAGCTTAAATCTACTTTAAAATTACTTGTTCTATGTACCTAAATGAAAAGAATATTTCAAACTGGTGAGAGGTAAGTACAAAAATTGTATTATTTTAGTTTAATTATTTGATTTAGTAAAATGAGTATCTTGAGTTAGATATTATTTAAATATTCATAATACAGACGGATGGATTGTCCGCAATTTTATCTTCTAGTCAGTATCTATCAATTTTGAATAAAGTAATCAAACTGTACGTACATTTCTTTTATTATATGCCGATCCATTAACCTTGTCCCACATACATGAAGCCATTAAATTTTTTATACACAGATTTTTTTGCAGAAATTATATCGTTAAACGTTATCTAGTTAATTATAATATTTATTGGAACAACAAATCGTTCTCGACAAACAGTTACTAGCGATTATCATAAATAATTTATGAGAGAGTCGGAGTTTGTATTTATATTTGCAAATGTACATTTTAAAAAATGTTAAGATACCTAACTGAGTTCTCCTAAATAGTGTTCTCTTGCACATTGTACTTTTCTTGTTTTTTGTAGCGGAGCAGACTTTCATGAAAAAAATATGTGTAAGAACAGGTAGTTAATTTATCAGCACTTTGCTTCTACAAATGTAGATAAAGAAGAAAATACGTTAAGACGAATACTACTGAAAAAAGATGCAAAAAATTGATCATATATTAATTAATATTTTATTAATGATAGTTAGGTAATAATTATTAAACATCTGCTACGAACTATTGTTGTAGCAATTAATAGCAAGAAAAGCAAGCTCTATTAAATTTATGGTACAATTAAATCCATCAACACTGTTTTTCTTTTCAAACAGATAATTTCACCACTACCACTTTTAAAATCCTGCACCTTTCAAAGTCAGCAAGATAATGTTTTTATAGCACCTGCGTTACATATATGTAATAACAAGGCATTTATAAATAAACTTTCCTTGACGTCATAATTTAGAAAATGATTAGAATTTCTAGGATGTACTGAAGTGTTTCAATGATGTAGTGGGATTTAAAAGGATTTTATTGGATATTTATCGGGTATCTAGTTAATTTCTTGCCACGGCCCCTTAAAAGTGAGCCTCTGAAAGTTATTTTTTCCAGACTTCTCTGAAACTATTCCTGATAAGAAACTGAAATTTCGAACCGAGTGTTACATTGCGACTCTAATGTATAAATTTTTAATTTTATTAGGATGTATCAAACTGAGTGTTGTGGAAACATATTTCGTACATCAATCTTTCATTAATTTGAGCAAAATAAGTGGTTACGATTAACAGTAATAAGATACTATTTTTACGATTTTAATAGATTGTGCAATCACTCTGTTTTTATATAATACCTACCTACACTAAACAATTGATTATGATGTCGATTTATTTGAGAACAAGAACAACTCTTAAAACGAATTGATAATTGCTCCCTTGTGATATAAATAAAGGTGCAGAAAATGTTTAATTCTATAAATATTAATAAATTCTAAGAAAACTACTTGAATAAAAAAGTTTTATATTTAATTGAAGAACTGGAAACGTAACTAAGTTAGTTATTGTCATTATATTGATCAAACGTTGTCTTTGTGCTGATGATATTATGGGAAACAACTAAGCTACGGACTATAACCCCGTTCAATATTGAGTACCGGAAATATCTAGTAAATAACTAATAACATTTGTCAGTAGTATCTCCAGACATACACTGGTTAAGATGAACTTTTAGTTCTCATCAGTATGCAATACCTAGATGAGATAAACGACGAACAATTTAGCTATTTGGATGTCACATCTAGCGACATTTTTTGAGTGTGGGTAAGATATAACCTACAAAATATGCCAATACCACTCAATATCATAAACACCATCTGGCAGAGAGCGACCTGCTAACTTGTAGGTACTATGAAAGCATGACTAGTATCACCCTAATCGAAATAAATTTTTTGACTAAAATGATATTGTTGTAAACAACTTATCTGTAAGCATTGCATTTTATATCTTATCCACAATCACTTATCGGTAGGTAGATATGCAAATAACTAAATAGTTCATCGGTAGCTCACCGCATACTAAATTTGCTGTTTACTAGATATTGTGGGTGTAATTCAATGCCAGATGGGGCTGTAGCCCTCAAAGTAGTTGTTTCCCACAACATCATTAGCTAAAAAATTGTCTTCATATTTTTGTATTAGTGATTTTTCTTAACTTTTGAATAGTGTTGTTTTTTCCATGACCAATTTTTCACACGATAGTTCTAAATAGTCGATAATCTGTTCTTTTGTAAAATCATTTATTTAATAATGTCCCTTAATTAGTCTATTAAAAAATAAGGTTCTAATAAATATGGATTGAAAATATTTCCTCATAAGCTACAACTTCTCGAACATATCTCGTTTTTGACAATATGAGCTTTATTTATTATCTGCAAAACATGTGGGAAAAAATAAGTAAAGTTTTAGAGATCTGCTATTCTATTATTAACAAAATTCCTAAATAATATTCCTGAAATTGAATGTGGGAATACTTTTTCCAAGTGTTACCACAACATTTAAAAATGTTATGCTTTTTTATAAAAGAAACGTGTTCCTTGGCATTGGACTTGAATGCACCGTACCGTTTCCGAGTAAAATAGAAAATTCTGTCACACTATGAGAATGAGAATACGAGTAAGAGTCGGTCAATCATAATGTGTCATTAACCTTGCAAACTCTGTCATAATTCTACACTAAAAAATAAGAAGAATATTTCTACAGTCTTGAATATCCAATATAGTATAGCAATCTAATTATGGGACTCTCTGTATAAATCTAAGAACATATTGATTAGTGAAATCAAATTATGTAAAGTGTGTATAAGGATTTACTAAAGAATTAATGAGATATAGGAGGATGTACTAAGGAATTGCTAAGATATACCGGGATTTATAAGGATGTAGTAGGATTCACTAAGGATTTTCAGTAATTTATAGAAAAATTTCGAGATTTATTAAGAAAAAATATATGTAGAGGTACACTTTTTAGCCAATATTTCCTCCTCAGCTTAACCTGTGGAGTGTAGCAGTTTTTCTGTTTTTAAATTCTTCTAAATCATACCAACATTTGATCTGGTATCAGCTTATCGTTCTTGGCATTGCCTGACTGTGGGAGTAAATAACAATTCTTTGTCTTTTTTGCATTTTATTATTAATTCCGTCGTATAGTATTCAATGGCTGGAAACTCTGGTGTTTCTAGACTAAGAGGAACTCCTTAGACTCATATACGATGATAGACTAGGTCACCCAATCAGCTCCTCAAAGGAAATGATTTAATTCATTATGAAATTATTAACAATGTAGTGCAATCATTCTCATAATTTGTAACATAAATAATAGATGGCAGTGATATCCTTAATAATAATAAAACAACAGTAAGTACCTCTCAAATAGTTATTATATCGGTAGGCCAATATATAAAATACCTTTGTTAGAATCTAAAAGGAATAGAAATAACGTTTTTCTCTTATATTTCGAAATTACTACAGTTCTCACAACAACATTCTTCATTCTTTCGTCTATATTCTTTTGCTATTACTTTAAATTAAATATAATTCAGTTCCAATTACACAAAAATATTTCATGCCCGAGATACCTCCGGAATACATCTCTTTCCAATTGTTCCTTCAATGGCTCAGACAAAGTCATGTGAAAATGAATTTAGACGATTCAGAGTCAGTCGCAACTTATCTAAAAAAAAAATTGGGATATATGCGCCATTAAAAATAGAATTAATAGAACAAATAAAGTATTTACAGAAAAAAAACTATTACCAAATCGAAAGAATTGTTTTCAGTATCTCGAATCCTTAAATCATGTACAAAAAAACATGGCCCTATCGTGAAACTATCAACAAACAGCTGCTAATCATGTGTAAAACTTCTCTAACAGGTATAGAAACTTCAACCTTACGATTTCAGTCCAAATAAAATAAAAGTAACAAATAATTTTTTGGTCTATATGAATAGCATCCATATATTTAATAGAGTTCAATGGAACTTAATTCAAATTCTTCTCAATATGCTACTACTATTAGTCCCTTCTTTAGCCAGAAATATTATGATGATGCGTTGTGCAACAGAAGAAGCTTTGTAAGCTTTCAAATCCATTAGAAGACGCGGCAACTACCCCATAAAAATCACTTCAGTCCCATTTGCCAGGGGCCAGATACTCAATTTGTTAACTACAGTTCGCAGTGAGTCAGGGTTGATTACATATCTCACCAAATCAGAAAAAAAATTTTTTCCATTTCACATCAGATGAAACAAAAATAGACAGAAAAAATATTTTACAGTTTACCTACCCAAAACAAAACAACATTTCTTCAGCAATGCAAATTTTTAAGCAACTAACCAAAAACTCAAAAGGTATTAGCACTAAATAATGCTAATTTTACATAATCTATTCCAACACGTGATGTAAATAAGTTATATTCACTTTACAGCAAATAAAACGTGTATTAGAGAATACATTTTAATAAAACTGTTAAACAAACAAAAGCAGTTAAAAGTTTCAGCTAATAAAAATGACACATATTATTATTTTAATATTTATTTTTAATTTTGTATTTTTGTAAATTTTGTGTGATTTAATTTAGTGTATTTTGTTTATTATGTATTTGTTATGTAGTATAGTATATGGTTTTTGTAATGTGGAATGATTGAATATTCGTTTGGGCGCCTTTTGTTGTGTAGAATGTAATTTGTGTGTGTTGAAATCAAATTTTTTATTGGATGCAGGTTCTCATGATAAAGTTAAGCAATAACAATGACAAATTTCAACGAATTGTACTTTCTTACCTTGGTTTTGCTAATCTCTCCTCCGGCAGCTTTATCTTGCATAAATAATATTAACAGTGTATATTTTATTACAGTGTAGATAGGAAGGTTAAGTAATCAATGACACACTGTCCCTCAAAAACACTTATTCAGAATACTAGCATGAGTTCTTATCTCAGAGAAGCGGTTCAATATTATTCAAATTTACTATCACTATTTATTTGAGTAAGAAGCACTGAATGAAAGCAAAATTTTAACGATTTTCACAATATGACATTTATTAATTATTCATCTTTAAATTCCGAACAATATTTTAAGAAACACAGTAACTAGATTTGTTATGGACTTTTACATGACTAAATAACTGATAAATTTCTTAACTCTACCTAATATGATTTAAAAAATGTTTGGTTAACCAATTAGTACTGTTTTAATGTATTACGGAACAAATTAATTTAAATTAAGAACACAGAAACTAAACTAATCCTTATATTATGAAATGTTCAAAAATATGATTTTTATTTCTATCCATTGACATTGTCTATGGTTTGAAATGAAGTTTTCGATTTCACAAAATGTTTTTACTTCGATTTCGCACACACTTTAATTCAGGTTTTGGAGAGTATGCTTAGGCAACTGGACTTACATTTTCCATTATCGCAGCTTTGGAATGTTCAATCGTCATTCTAACCTCGCTTTTAGTCGTGGTTTAACAGCTGTACTCGTCTCTTGTAGATGGTTTTTGTGTCTGAGTAGGTTGCTTCTTGGTGTTCTACGATGTTATTTGGGAGCTACAGGATAACATGCACCCCTCACCTGTGTCTGGGACCAACTTGTTTCTCCTTCCAACTTGTTTACTTCCCAACGATGCTGTGTTGCTTTCCGTTAGAAGGTAAATTTTCTGATTTGTCCTTTTGTTATTGGTCACTTGTATCCATGAGATATTGTTTTCTAACTGCGCACTTTCTCTCCAACATATTGCGATGTGATTTTATTTTAATTAAATTACGGCGTAATTTGTATTTTGTAACTGCGTAGTAAATTTTTTACATCTTAAAACTAGTTTACAAGATATTTTTATATGGAATTCTGCATGACAATTTTTATAATAAACTTCTAGCCTATGTGTTTTTTCTGATACTATAATATTTGAATTTTCTTTTATACTAAATTATTTAACGTTTATTTAATTGTAAAATTGTTAAATTAGCCATTCTTGTGGCATTTTCTTTTGCTTTCATGCTTCCACTTCGATCCTAAACTTTATCTTTATGACATGCTTCTCTATTAAAAAGTATTAGTTCATTTTTGAATGATACTATTTTAATTTTGATATGTAATAACTATGAAATGGGATTTTTATTTTTCTTTATAAGTAATTTATGTTTTTCGTATAGTCTACATTATAATTTCATGAATTTTTCTCTACTATTACTCGGTGTCGTGTCCTGAAATACTGTGTGTTCATTTCAGTTACAGTTTAACAATTTTCTATAGAAAAAGGATGTAGGTACATCTCTCACGTTCTCGAATACCACCTTGGAGAAGAGACAAGGTGGAAATGGAAAAAGGCGTTTTTAATAGTAGTCGCTTGCAATATATTATGCAGAAGTATTCTTCAGTATTAAACGAGGTGCTTTGAGTATAATGAGAGTTATATTATTACGTTATATCTATCTTTTTTTATTTTAAGAAAAATATCCTTGTTTGTAGTAGGTATAAATACATTTTTGGCATTTTCTTACTTACTTTGCCGACGGAATCTTCACTACATGTACTATACTGCTTCTCTTTTGTTTCATAGAAATTTATTTGTCAATTAAAACATACTTAATTCTAAAATTAGTGTATGGTTAAATATTACCAGAAATACTGTCCTTGTATAAAGCATATAATTTTGACATCTAATGAAGACTAAAAGGTCGTGTTTTTGTTTCAGTTTTATTTATCTTTTCAAATAGGCAAAATAATGAAGTTGAGAGAGTTATTTGGATCGCTCTGTACAGGCGCGCCTGAACATCTCCACCAACAAAAACCAGGTACAGATTAAGCCATCCGGTCTTGATTTATGAACCGATCAATCCGTACTGATTTATAGTTATCGAGATGATCCTCTTTGAACAAAAACGATGGTATCGGGTAAGTAGTAAGCGGTTAAGAAGGTTTACAAGAAAATATAGTGTCTCATCGATCTCTGGCCTTATCGTCCGTCTCGCTGGCATGATCCCTCATGCCATTACGGAATTTAAACATTGCCGACAGAGCGAGGACCTCATCCATCAAGTGCTACCAACACAATTTTTGATAGCCCAACAGATATTATTCATATATGCGGCATAACATTTTTTGTCTCATAATCAACTACAGATATACGAAAAATGAAGATAAAACAAGTATTTTTATTTGATATTCTTATTAAGTCGGTAATGAACGTGTCTAGATTTACTTCAACCGTATATAGGGAGTTTCCAGAATAACAGGCATCTAAAATGTAGAAAAATATTGAATTTGTATGTGTGACCGGTTGTCGTAACAGCAGTTTTGTGGTTATTTTATTTAGTTATTTATTTTCATAGGAATTATTAAACAATTAGAAAACTAGTAAAAAATTTAAATATACCTAATGAACGTTTATATTTATACAGACTTATGATATAATTTAAGATAGTAAATCATGGTCCTTCTGCAAATTAATGAAAGCTATTTTTTAAAATAAGCAGTCTGTCAGCAAGACGATGTCTATTCATATCTAGAATCAAAATTTCCTATTAAATTATGAAATATGCAAATTTTATCATTTATTTCCTGTTTTACCAATGAAATGCAGTACAGTTATGCAGCAACAGAAAAATTGCAAAGTATGCAACAAAAAAATTAAGATATTTCTACTATTGAAGCATTTTATCACTTATGCTTGTGGATGGTGTTAACTATCTATTATAAAAATTCAAAAAACTCGTTACTTATGATACTATTTCTACTGCCATATATTTAATTTGGTCTCATAAAGCAATTCGAGAAAGCTTTGGATAAGATAGAAAATGCTTCAAATACTTGGGAACAATTGTCACAGGTCATCGGTGCAAGATTGAATGAAAACGGTTTCGATGGATTACAAGTTAGAAAAGTGTTGCCAGACTAGGTATATATAGGCCTTTGATAAAGAAAAAACAACATGATTTAATTTGTATAGGCTATAAGAGTAAGTACTACGAGTACAAGAAGGTCGTTTTCGATACAGTTTGAAACTTCGATGCTATATCAACTTGACATATTATGTTCTGTATTGCAACTGCAGATGAATTGCCAACGATTCTAGGAGATATAAAAAAATGAGTGTAAGTATCACGGACGACTGGATGTAAACATGATGAGCGACTTCTGTTAGACACTGGAATGGGGTGGATCATTGAAGAGAGATATGTATAATGAAGAGCCCCACTAAACAGATTTTGAAATAAGACATTGCAGGAAAAAATAAGGGAAAATTTTCGGTTTGTGATCAAAATAAAAACGACTTAAACTGAACTTACGTAAGTCTTTTGGTAAGCCTTTAAAATAGTCTACAAAGAAATTCTTGCTAATGAACTCAAGCAAATTTTGAGTTTGGGCACAGTGAGTCAAAAAATGTTGAAGTATAATCCCTACGAAAACACGGATGTCCCTTACGGTTCTTGACGACAAGAGAGTACCCGCTTTTTAAAAACATAATCTTAATACTTTTATATCAATTTTGGACATGAATGTAAATAAATCCGGATCCAGTGGATTAATAAAATGTTCAAATTGGAATTAACCTCCTCGCTAGTGTTACACCATATTTCTAACACCAAAATATGAAATTTCTTTTCCTTACAAACTAATATTTCAAATCGGTGAAGACTGACTTCAGATTCACATTCAATAAGTCAACATTTATGGAGCTAGGTCTGTTTTTTCAATTCCATGTCAGTCCCGTTACCGTATTTCATGCCTGAAAATGTGCAAATTTAACGATTTTTTGATACAATGGAACAATCATCATCTGATAACTGTAAACTGACTTCGTGTTCATGAAAATAGTACAAAACACTATTTTGAATGCCTATATTATAGGAGAAGGTCCGAATATGGGCCTCTATTTTGTTTTTTATCGATTATTAACAAATTTTTTGACAAATACACCTAAAAATTGGGACACACTTAGACCAAGAACTCGTCCACAATAATGAGCGCGGCAAAGTTCCGGAAAGATAAAAAATACTGAGATCAGTTAAAATATGAAAATTGAACAATATCTTGTATGAGGGTAGAGTGTATGAAATATGGGCCCCTATCCAAAATGATCCATAAGTTTACGTTTAACAAAGGAAACTTTATTTTCTAGTAAAAAACTTCATATATGATTATACAAAAGAGTAATGGCAACAACAGAAATTGGAAAGAAAAAAATTATTTGCAAAAGTCACAAATGTAATTTGTTTGTTATTTACGCTATCCATAGCCTCTATCATGTCTTCGGAGTTCCATTCTTTGGTGAAAACTTTGGTTTGTTACGTGGCATGGTCAACCCGGAAAAAGAACTGAATTCAAAATCAGGGGAGAATATAGACCCTGGCCCATATTCGGACCCACAAAAGGCCCATATTACCAGCATTGCATGTCATTCAACCTATTATTTGTAGAATTTAAATGAATCAAAATATTTTCTGAACAAAACAAACTTTGATCTTTATACAAAATATCTAGGTGAATATACAAACATACCTAGTCACTAAAAATCGTATAAAACATAATAACAACTTACCTTCAGATAATATTCAGAATTCCAGTAACACATTCACCACCACCTGTTTCTAACAATATAAGGAATCAACTGCACAATGTCGGTAAAACAGTTCGCTACTAGGTAGCTGTCTTTTAAAGTATTATTCAGTGATGCCGCTAGATGTTCTAGTAGGAATAGCCATGGGGCTCATATTAAGTACATGGCCCATATTCGGACCTTCTCCTCTACTAATAGTGATTGTTACTCAGAAATCAAAATAGTCCAGTTAAATTAGCCTTTAAATCGCAATTTGATCAACTTGCCTGAATTTTTGATATAAGTTAGTTTGAGGTATATAATAACAATAAGTGACAGTAATTTTTGTTTCAACCCCCGGCCAGGGGTGAAATAAGATAAAATAAGGGGGTTTTCCAATATAACTCAAAAGCGGTAAGAACTAGAAAAAAAGTTTCTTATAAAAGTTGTAGAGTATAAAATTCTACATAAAAATGGTATATTGACATTTTTATACCATTAAAATTAACAGAGTTAGGGAGACTAGAAGTTATGGGATGATTAAAGAAATTTAAAAAAATCATAACAAGCAAAAAAAGAAGGAATTTTATAATTTTTTTTCAATCTACTCTAAAAAATTTAAACTTTCTGTTCAGAGAAATAGATATATTTTTTAATTTTTAATAAAAAAGTTAAAACAATTAAAATTTTTTAATCGTTAATTTTTATGATTTAACACTAAAACAATTTATTTCTATGCCATTCGACCGATTATTTAAAATAAAAAAGTTGCTTTCGAAATTTTGTTTTATGACAAAGATAAAAAATCACGTTCGCTTTGTGAAATTGTTTGAACTTTTTTATTAAAAATTAAAAAATATATCTATTTCTCTAAAAAGATAGGTTATATTTTTAAGAGTAAATTGGAAAAAAATTATAAAATTCATTCATTTTTCTACTTCTGAATTTCTGAAATCATCCCTTAACTTCTAGTCTCCCTAACTCTGTTAATTTTAATAGTACGAGAAAAAGTCAAAACACCATATGTAGAATTTTATGCTCTACAGCTTTTATAAGAAACTTCTTTTTCTAGCTCTTACCCCTTTGGAGTTAACTTGAAAAATCCCTTTATTTTATCTGTCACTTATTATTATTATATACCTCAAACTAACTTATATCAAAAATTCAGACAAGTTGCCCAAAATTGTGATTTAAAGGCCTATTTAATTGGACTAAAAAGACATTATGGTAATTGCGTGGATTTGATATACTTTTGTATAGAAATAAAAAGAGGCAATAGAAATTTCTACAAGAAAACATGATCCAAAGGTGCTTGAATGAAATATTCATTAAATTACTAGAGAAGAACTAAACAAATTATGGAATATATAAAATGTATTTAATTTTTAAGCATTAAAGATGACTGCTACTTAAAAATAATATGCGTGCGAAATCTCCATGAAGAGTATTCCTACTAAAAACACTGTGTTTAATTCACGTAATGATGTTTAAAAAAGTAAGATTGTCAGTTAAGTAAGTGTTTCAATCAAATCCAATGAAACATAGCTTATTTGGCAGGTGTACGCGGTAGTAAGAGCTACGCAAAAATACTATGAGAAATTCACCAGTGACTCGTTTTTTCTTCCATCCATCACTTACTCAAACCTTTTCAACATCATCAACCGTTAGCCGTAAGCAGTTGCCACAAATTAACAAGACAAATTAAAACATAAAATACCCGACATACTACAAGCCAAAATAACAGGGCTCGGAGCTTTTGTCGGCTCTCTGCCCAAACTCTGAGGCTAATAAAATATTACCGACGGATTTTTTAAATATATAAATATACAGGTATTACAACACAGCACAGAGCGGTACAAAGCAATACATCAAATGATCAAAACGATTGACGGCCAGGCACTACACCAGAGATGCTAATCGTTTTTCTTCCACACACTCATCATCAACTCCGTCTCCCTTCACATCAAGAGACAGACGGAGATGAACGGAGCGAGATGCTTCTATGCTCGAAGAGCGGCGAGTATTTAGATAGATCTTTTAACAATTGACTGACAGTCAAAGGGGCCGCCCGTTGTTCGCTAAGAGCAGGCTTGACACTGACAACCGGGTTCTTATGCTGAAATTTTTAGTAATGATTTAATTTTAATCCAGCATCCGTTGAATGCGATCGACCCTCTTCAGATTATTAGCAACGCATGCCTTCACACCATCACGGGTAACAATGTTGTCAATGCGAGAGTCGCTTGATGAAGAAAATAATGGGTCCAATAATTAGCGCGTCTCATTTTAACTGGAACGTCCTAATTATATGAGAAGCATCATTTAAATTTTAAATAATAAAAAGACAATGATCTGGTTTCATACTTTATTAATGTTCTTCATAGCCCCCAAGTATTTATTCAGTTACATTATTTTTTAATCACCTTTAGTAACTGTCCCACGGTGTCTGTTATTGCAAAAAACTAAAGACATCAAGAAAGTGATTACTATTTAGCTAGCTTAATATCAACAATGTTTAAAATATACTGTCACTAATTTAGAATAAGTAGTAACTGGGAAAATATGAGAGTACTTTTTAATTCAGGATAAAATCTTTTAATTTTATTTCCAACTAGTTTCGGATATTATGCCATATTCAGAGAATAAGATAACAATTATTATAGAAAAATAAACAAAGTTAAACAGTTACATTCTTACATTGAAATCTATTAATATCCTACAATAACAATTGTTGGGAAATTCCTTCATAAAGCGTTAATAATAATAATAGCTGTAAATTATAGAAAAACAAAAAACTTTTTAAGTCGTTGTTAACATATTGAGGACAAATAATAAATGTTTCTGGTGTTCTACATTTTAGTATAAGAATCAATCTGAAGTAGTAGAGGAGGATATCTGAATAAAGTTAAAAAATAAGGTAAAACAGTTTTAGATTTATGCAATTAACATTAGAATTAGGTACCTATACTCCTGTTTTTTATTTATTCTTGCACATTTTCGGTTGTACTGAAAACATAAGCAATTACCTGTACATATTGTTGTTTTACTTCATCGTTAAATTTAATATTAATTTCTTGAGGAAGATGCTAACTGAAACCACCATTTTATTATTAGGTATAGAATTATCAAACACCAAAGATAATCTACAGGGTGTCCGGAAAGATCATGTCAAAAATCAGGGGGTACACAGGGGAGCTCAAAATAGTTGTAGGAGGTACTTCAAAAAAAAAATTCCTATCCGGCTTCGTTGTGGAGTTATTCGCCTTCAAAGAAAGAAGTTTGAAAAACAAATACAATTATAACTTCTAAGTCGTTACCATGACAACAATGAAATTTGGATAATTAAAGTAACTCAAAGTAATGTTTATTTCCAAGTTTGAACTGATATTCAATATGCCTGGATTATACAGGAGCAGACGAAATTATCCATTTAAATTTATACATCTTTGACAGCGTTGCCAAATTTGGCATTTTTCTTTCATAGTTCGATTCCTCTCTCTCTTTTGCTTAAAAAAGGTATACTGTATATCGGTCGATATCTTGTACAGTTTTTGAGAAAATCGAAATTTATTGACCACATACGTTTATTGTATTGTATCCAAAATGTATTACTAACATTTTTGTAAAAATCGGTTTCTTTAGAATTTGAGATGACTATCAAGAAGTATGTATAATTAGCAGTTAGATATTTGTCATAAATCATTTTGACACCATTTGTTGATTCAATATCATGGAGGATTTTAGCTATCAAGAACTAGCAGATATTCATCTAATGTACGACCTTGCAGAATGTAATGATTCTGAAGCTGTTCGGATTAACGCCAACCGCTTTCCAAATAGAATTTGCGTATTTTAAGTGACGAAAACCTCCATGGTATTATTCAGACAAAACACCCATTTACAAACACAAATTTATTATTACTGTATGGATAGGAATAAATGAGGATAAATACCAATATTTACTGCAAGAATACCTTAATGTGACTTATGCCTGATGGTGCACCACCCCATTTCAGCAGGGCAGTAAGGGCTTATTTAAATACCACATTTCCCGATCGATAGATCGGTCGAGGTAGCCCTTCTCCGTGGCCGTCTCGGTCTCCCGATCTTAATCCTCTCGATTTCTTTCTTAAAAGTTTTGTTTATCAAACTCCTATAAATAGTAAGGAAGAATTATTAAATCGCACAATTACATACGCCGAAACCATTAGAAATGCATGATCACCACATGTTATTTCAAGTATAGCAGAGGTGATTGAGCAGTTTCAGCAAATGCATTGAAGTTCAAGGTGCACATATTGAATATCTTACTTAACTCTTTTCTTTTTTTCATTTAAATCTATAGAAACCAAGATTTTTACAAAAATGATAGTATCACATTTTTGATACAATAAACGATTGTTAATAAAATTCGATTTTCTCGAAAACGGTAGAAGATATCGACTGATATATACGGTATACCTTTCTTTAGCAAAGTGAGAGAAGAATCGAACCATGAAAGAAAAATGTCAAATTTGGCAACGCAAAGATGTATAAATTTAAATGGATACTTTCGTCTGTTCCTGTATAATTCAAGTAAGTATATTGAATATCAGTTTAAACTTCGAAATGAATATTACCATGAGTTATTTTAATTGCCCAAATTTCATTGTTGTCATGGCAAAGACTTATAAGTTATAATTTGAATTTGTTTTTCAAACTTTGTTCTTTGAAGGCGAATAACTCCACAACGAAGTCCGACAGAAAAATATTTTTATGAAGTACTACATCTGTTTTGACTTCCCCTGTATACTCCTTAATTTTTTTGATATGACTTTTCCGTTCGCCCTGTATATTCACGAGAAAAAATTTCGTGAAACATTGGATATCTGTAATCATATCTCAATTTTGTATAAAATTATAAACGGCAGAGGATTTAAGAGAAACATAAATTTAATTTAGGAATTTTTAAAATAGGAAAGACAGTATGAACAAAAATAAGAGTAAATTTCTATGAATATTTTGTCCCTACGTTATTTATTGACTTCAATATGAACATGTATGATTTAACTAGCTTTGTCTATAGAGTGGTTTCCTTTTCGTGCCTAGATATATGGTGTCTATAATTAAACACATTATTAAAATTTATTTTAATTAGCTTCCCTTATTCCTGATTTTCAAGAGGAAATAATTTTTTTTTTTTTTGTAATCGTTTCATTAACCTTGTTACTCAAAATACATTTACATCTATATAAAAAAAACACCGTACACACATAAAAATAGCTTTATATCTACTGTTTACCAATTAAAAATAAATATGTTTATTGGACAAGAAAACAATACAGTAATTAAGTTATTATCTAATAGAAATAAATAAAAAGTTTGGTCAAGTCATTAGCTTATTGATAAACAATATCTGCGACTGTTCCAACACACTTTTTGCATGTTTATCGCTGTCTTGCAAAACCCAACGTACATGACTTGTCAAATTTAAATATGCAAAAACAATTTGCTTAATTGTAAGAACAAGCCCCATTACAGCACAAAAGAACTGCCACCTTCTTATCTTGCAAAGTTAATTAACACATCTCGCACGACTAATGAATATGCAACGAACTGCTTTCTAATTTAATTTGTTAATAATTTAATATAGGATGTGGCATTGATCGGACCACGTACCCATTATAATGGGATGCAGTGGCTAAACAAGTACTAATTCCGTGTAACAACCACAATTACAACCTGCTATTTAATCAATAATCGTTCTAGATTTGTCAGTTTATGTAACCGTGAAATACCCAACCGAGCTCTAACAGTAGTAATCGATCATTGTTTTGCTGTTGACGACAAACTTGGTCGACTTAAACAAACTTTCAGCAATTATTTGTTATTTCTCTTGATAATATATTCACAAAGAGAATTATACCTTGTTTTAAAATACACTTCAGTTGGGGGGAGTTTATAGATATTTATTAATTCATATTAAATGTAGACGCCACAAACAATGATCTAATTCGCTTTAAACAGAAAGTACACGGAGCTATTTTTATAAAGGGTGTTTTCGAAATGCTCTTTAGATCATTTAATCTTAATACAGTACGCGCCTAAAGTATGGAATAATTTCAGTAAAAACGAAAGAAATTTTTTTTGGAAAAAATCCTCGATCAGGTCGATTTTTAATTTAAAAAATACATATTTTAGCATAAAAGGCGCTTTTCAATCGTCATTTGTTTTCGAGTAATTACGTCATCGATATTTTTTTTTAATAGCAACCCCCTATTTTTTTTCTTGATTCTGAAACATCTACAACTGGCAATGTTGTAGACATTCCAAAACCTTGACGTCCCAGCGTTAGTGAAGATCACAAACAGAACATTTTGATAAGTATGGTAGATAATCCTCATAATACTTCACGATTGGTTGCATTAAACAATGAAATTCGTCAGACCACAGTGCTACGTATCCTGAGGCAGGAAAAATATCATCCCCACAAAATTCAACTTGTGCAGGAACTCAATGAAGATGATCCCGACCGCCGCTTACACTTTTGTGAAATTATGTTGGATTTATGTCAAGTAAATAGAGATTCACACCGGCAAATACTTTTTTCAGACGAGGCCAAGTTTTGTTTCAACGGTACAGTGAACCGTCAAACTTGCAGGTATTGGAGTCGGAAAAATCCTCATTGGATGGCAGAGACACATACCCAACACCCACAGAAATTAAATGTGTGGGCTGGAATAGTTGACAACAGAATAGTAGGGCCTTTCTTCTTTGAAGGAACCCGTACAGGAGAAAGATATTTAGAGTTTTTACAAAATGACCTTGTTCCAGCGCTTGTAGTAATTTTTCCTAACGATAATGACCCTGATATTCCTGATGACACCATATGGTTTCAGCAAGACGGTGCACCTCGGCACTATGACCGCCCTGTTCGACATTTTCTGGACAATTGTTTTCGTAGGAGGTGGATCGGCAGACGAGGACCAATGGAATGGCCCGCGAGATCCCCAGATCTTACACCCCTGGACTATTTCTTATGGGGCTACTTAAAGTCCAAAGCGTACGTTAGTAGACCACATAAATTAGAAGAACTCCAAAATTGTATTTACATATGAAATACACAGAGTTACCCTAGAAATAATTCATAATGTGCAAGAAGAATTTCTACACCGACTTGCGTATTGTCAAGAAGTCGGTGGGTGGCACTTCGAAAACTTAATTTAGGTAGAAAACTTAATGAATTGTATTTGCTTGACATAGGAATTGTTATTTTTTTAATGAATAAAATTTACGTTTTCTAACATTCAATCGCCATTTACTCGAAAACTTTGCTATGTAAGATGGCAACATTTTAATACTGTCGGATCGACAAAGAAACGATCTTTCAGAATCAAGAGAAAAATAGGGGATTTTAAAAAAAAGTGTCGATGACGTCATTACTCGAAAACAAATGACGGTTGAAAATCGCCTTTTACGCTAAAATATGTATTTTTTAAATTAAAAATCGACCTGTTCGAAGATTTTTCTCAAAAAAAATTTGTTTCGTTTTTACTGAATTTATTCCATACTTTAGGCGCGTACTGTATATTTAATAAAACATCATACAACCTTTAAAAGGGTTGTAACTGCAACATATTTGTCAGTGGTGGGTTTACGTATAACAAATAACAGAGCAATTCAACTCAGACTTTATTCAAGAAGTGCCTTTCATAGATAGGCTTTAGCTCAGTGAAACTCTTGAGGGAAGTATGTGCCAAGCTCAATACTGATAAATAAACAGAAAGAAAAAGTAAACACATTTAGATCAGTGCTAGATTTTATGTTGTACCTAAATGGATAGAGCATGTACACTATCTTTTTCCACTACAACCAACCATAGACTAGTGTAAGCCTTCTTGATTTTAAACTATCTTGTATATATCCAGTTTGGTAATTAATCCGGAATAATTATTTACTCAACTGGACTAATATGTCTAAGGCCACTGCGGAGTGTAGCTTTGGAGTTTCTCATCTAACTTTTAGGCTTCTAAATCAGTTCCATAGCTTTTATAAAGACTCGTTCACATTGCTTCCAGCTTCGCGGTTTTCTCTTCTGGACTTTAGAAATACGTATTCCGCAATAGTATCCGCTCCTTCCTGAAAAAATCTATATGTATAGTATACCTTCTACCAAATCGGTTAGCAGTTCTACTTGTGGTACACTTACCCTGTAATATTCATATATCTGTATATTTGTGGTTGTGCACAATGTTTAAAAATGCATGTCGGCAACTAACAGTGCACGTGGTTAGTGAAGGAAGTTGGTAGTTGTCTGGCTTTTGAATACAGTGCATCTAAATGTGGATTTGAACGTTCTTCATCGCTGGAAACCATCAACAGGTTGCAGTGGTGCAGTTACTACCCTGTAGACAGGTTTGTTATATAAATTGGCGACCATTATTCAGAGGGAAGCGACCACGAAGGTGGAAAATTAAGTGACTGTAAGAACTGAGAGACATTCAAGGAATAGTCAGCCATTTTATTCAGTGTCGACTGTTAGAAGTTCTATTAAAGATATTTTAAACAGAAAACAATTTGTTGTTAATTTCCAAACGAGCTCGGCAAACTGAGGTCTACCTAGTTGAAGGTGACAGGTTATGTACTGCTATCCATAGTTTGTTTCAATAAATCTTTCGTTAGCTCATCATCTTAACTTTCTTAATATGTCTAGAAGAAAAGGGAACTGATTGTCTAAATTATTCTTATGCAAGAACTTTTACTGTATTAAGTTCGCTCTTAAAATGTTGAAGTATCTATTTAATTTCAATGTCACAGTTACATTTAAAGTAATACCACAAATTATATGAGTTTGAATGGTTTAGTTCAATGATTCCCAATGTATGAGATGTAAATGGGGGTCCACGAGGATGGAGCAAATTGTGATCGAAATTTTGTCTTCCCATAAATGGAATAATTCACATAACAAAGATAGTACCTATGAACTTAACAGGGTGTCCCGTTCATGTTTCAAAAAAAAACAAGTTCCTCATGGGAAAATAATGGGGGTAGTTCATGTAACATATTTTTCTTAGACGCTCTGTTTTCAATATACAGTGTGTTGAAGTTGTTACTTTCTAAAAGGTTTTCCTTAATTATCTTTAAATCGACTAAAGATAAAAATGTTAAAATTTGTACACGGGTAATCATCAACTGTGCGTTAAGAATAATGTGCAAACGTTTTCTTTCTGAAAAGCAGTATCGTCGATACAGATAATTGAAGGGGTACAATGGAAGAAATGAAGTTGCATTTTTTTTGCTCACATAAAACGGTACAAGTACATTAACAAAATATTAAATTGAAACAGGACCTTACCATTGAAGGAGCTAAAGACAGTTAACTACCAACAGTATTTACATTTAAAACTATAATTTTAATTTCTTACGTATCACATGAAACAGTTAAATTGTAAAACATTTTATTAACTAAAAAAAAAATTAAATTTTATTTTAAGTTTCAGTTTGTTGTTAAAAAAGTAAATCAAAATAAACAGATTATGGTCAATAATTAGGTATCTATTATTAACTAATTTTAGTCTGTAATCTACTACACTACCATTACTAAAATAAACAATTGTTGAAGGGACTGAATTGTTGATGGACATGAATGCTTAAAAAAGTGATGAAAACAGGAAAATATTAGGAAACAGACTCGGTGACATACAGAACAAAATAGCTGCACAATTAAATAAATGTGCAAACTCGAAATACTACAGTAGATACTGAAATTATCCCCCATTTTCTTCTATGCAACTTCATTTTTCTCGAAAATGGTACATGCTACCGAATTTCTACAAGTATACCTTTTTTGTAGTATCTTTTAGAGTTTACAGAACTGTTTAGGAATGTAATAAATTTTTACTTTAAACATATTTTTTTTCGATTGTATCCCTCCAATTACCCGTATCGGCTACACTGCTTTTCAGAAAGAAACCGTTTGCACATTATTCTTAACGCACAGTTGATATTTACTCGTGTACAAATTTTGACATTTTTATCTTTAGCCGATTTAAAGGTAACCAAGGAAAACCATTTGGAAGGTAACAACTTTAACACACTGTATCTCTAAAACAGGGTGTCTAAGAAAAAAACTTTACATGAACTACCCCTATTATTTTTCCATAAGGAACTTGCACACAAGTTTTTTTTAAACATGAACGGGACACCTTGTATAATACTTTCTTATACAGGGTGATTCAAAAAACCGCTGACAGTCTTCTAGGGTATGTAATACATGAAAAATTGAGACAAAAAGTCTTAATAAACATAGGGTCGCAAAGGCCTCCTTAACGAGATACAGGGCGTCAAAGTTTCTGTAAATTTAAAGCGTAAAAATGACAAAAAGAAGCTTATAATCTAGTTTATTTAACTCGCTTGTACACATTGACATTAGTGACAGGCGATGTTTAATTTTATTTTGAATAGCACAAGCGTACTATGCGAAACTAAAATGAATGAAAATAAAATTGGATTTACAAATTTTCTACAAAGGTGTTTCTCTTAAAAATGGTTGCTTTAATTCAAATTTTGCAAGAGACCAATTGGATAGACAACTGAATACTACACGAAAATAGTGCCCGTTTGAGAAAATTAGCAGTGGCGTAGAAAATATTTTAAACGTTGACCCCGTCTCTACGACACTGCTGCTCATAAAATTTTGAGCAGTACATCAAAATTGGTCTTAAGATGCTAACTGCGCATAGCAAATTTGAAATAGAAATGTTCAGGCATTTTGGAATTATTGCAGACAATGTCCAATTTTACAGAAACTTTGACGCCCTGTATTTCGTTAAGAAGGCATTTGCGACCCTATGTTTATTAAAACTTTTCGTCTTAATTTTTTATGTATTATCTACCCTAGAAGTCTGTCAACGGTTTTTTGAATCACCCTATATAAACATATAAATTGTAAACATGTGAAGTAAAAATTGTTATAACATAAATGTTTATGTAACATGATGAAGATTTGGAGTTAAATTTGGGGAACTTTATAACTCCATGCTTTAATCATGGGAAAATTTGAGATCGATGATGGGATCATTCTCCGTCGACGGGTCAAACCAATAATTTAATTGCATTGAATTTTAATTAACGCTGATTGTTAGAATATGCTCTTGAGTTCAGTCAACCTATTTCGTTTTACTTATAAAATTATTGTTATACCTTTGCTGTTAAAATTTAAGATATTATTTTCATATGCATATATCAAACTGTTTCATATTTTATTTACTACACTCAATTACATATTAATTAAGTATATTTCGTAAAATTGTACAGGTGGACCATTCGCTTTGTAGCCACAACAGCTGCAACTTGTGAAAACTTGCACTGTCTCAGAAGTCAAAAAGCTGTCAAAAACACTTTTGAAACTGATGAATTTGTAACAATTTAATATTAGAAAGGCGGGAGTCTATACAAAACAGAATAAATTGACACCTCGTCTAATGGAAAAAAAAGTTGGGGGACCTCTGGTTTAGTTGGACTGTATCTTATCTATTTACTCTCCAAAAAAATTGTTTATTATATTTTTATTGTGTTAAACCTATACATTATGTGGATTAATTATATTTCATTGTTTTAACTAATAATAAAACTGACAATATGAAAATCAGTATTACCAAAACAAATAATAGTCCAGTAATGATAAGGAAAATTAAGAAGCTTTCACAAATATCAGTGTATGGTCAGTGTACTTTAACGAGCGGATTGACAAAGCGCGACTTGCTCCTTCTTAGGTATCATGAAAGCATGACCCGTGGTGTTGGTAGCAGAGACAATTTTTAAAACTTAGAATATTGTAAGAAGCAACTACTCTGCGAACTAATACATCGACGCGCAATAACTAGAATTTTTCATCAACCGAAGCCAACAGACATACCTATACCGGTTTCAAACTTAATAGTTCTCATCAGTAGGTGGGGCAATCGACGAATAATTCAGCTATTTTTGGTGTCTTCACGACAGGCATACAGTGAGTACAGATGATATGTAACAATGTTATACTCACTCCACGTCTGCAGTTAAGACACCAAAAATAGCTGAATTATTCATCGTTTGTCCCACCTACTGATGAGAACTACAGGTAATTACTTCTAACCTAGTATATGCTGGCGAGTTTGACTAGCCAAGGCTATTTTCTAGACATTGCTAGTGTAATTCAATGCTGAACGGGCTATTAGTCGGCAGAGTAGTTGTTTCAAATTAAAAATAAAGACATAAATTTCATCTGCCGTATACAATACTATACATACGCTTGTGTGGGAACAATGAGAGTTAAAAAAAATAACAAACATCAAATAATAAAATTTATAGTATGTATATATTTTCTCTGTCCAAATGGGCACAGTCGTGATTATCAAAAATATATTGACATTTCCTCATTATTCTTTACTCTACTATACTGTAAATTATTCGAACATTTTCATAATACCTTTTGTTTACTTACATTTTTCCTTTAATTCTTCCAACATATTTTTTTATATTCTATACCTTGGTCGAGACATCCTGCAACGTAACGTTGGAAACATTAATCTCAATTAGGTTATCTGTTATTGGTTGTGGGGCTTCCGACTGATTGTTTGCTGCCTGCGGCGCTAGTTAATGTTTTAAAGGGCTTCTTCTCGAAAGCAACCGCTTAATTAGCACTTTGTCTGTAAACAATCCCGACCCTCGTTAACCTAATTTGAAAATAAACGGTTTATGCATACTGCGTGGAAAGGGTAGTCGTTATGTGCTTTTCTCTGATGTTATTTTATGTATTAAATGTTAAGAAAGTTGTCACGAAATTAGTTATTTCCAATAGATTAACAATATTACGAACTAAAATATATGTGATAATAAGAAAATTTAAACAGAACTTTATGCAATTTTTAAATTTTAATAGATATATGTATAACAAAAGAATAAGATAGTGGAATGAACAAGTAAAAGCCAAAATAAAAATTACAAAACAATCACGGAAACATATATTCAAACTAAATCAAAAGAAGATAAATAGGAATATCATATGTGGTGAAGAATATCAAGAAACTCACTCACATATATGAAATGGAAAATATTTAGGAGACTGCAAAACATTTGTACGAACAATTTAATGTAAGTAATAGAAGTTTTCGAGAAAATAAGAAAAACAAATTGGGAAGAAGGAGATAAATCACTGCAGTAAAACATAGGTAAACAACAAACCAATAAACTCAAATAAATAAAAAAAAAAACAAAAATAAAAATAAACCAAATCCAGACAAACACAAAAGAAGTAGTGAAAGTATAGAAAGATTTCTACACAAATAAATTTAATAAACAAACAATAAACGATGAATATGGAATATATCAAGAAGAAATCATACAAATTGAGTATAGGTGGGGAAGAGACAGAAGAAGCAATAGAAGTAATAAAAATAGATGAAGCGGAGAAAGAGGATGGCACAGAGTGGGAAATGACAATTTATCTAGGAGGAGCTAGTTCGAGGCTTTGGAAATACAGAATGAAGCCTGGGAAATTTTCACAAACTGAATGAAAAATTTAACAGTGCAATATACCTGTCCTCAGTATGCTTCAAAACGTACTCAAGAATGATGGAGATAATTTTTTACTGTATGTAACAGGCAATCAAATTTCTGTATTTCAACTTCATCCAGTTATTAAAATATTGCAGTTTACAGACTGATACACTATCAGCATAGGTGATAAAGCTAATTTGAAACGAAAGAAGTGGGGTAGGAGCAAACAGCTTTCAGATCCAGAAAAACAGGTTTAATACAATATTACAAACAAATGTAATAGAAAGAAGCATGTAAAATGGAGCAGCCTTCGTATCCTTTTATGCTGCTTATTGCTTACTACAAATAAAAAAGATAAGAAAGAAGGTGACATGTTAACGCACAGCGGAGTAAAACGGTGTGTTGTCAAAAACTGAGGAAATATTACAGTACATTGTGTGTTTAACTTGAAAATATTATTTTTTTCTTCAATTTTTTTCCATATTCCGTATACAGTCCTAAAATAGCATTAATAATAAATCACTGATTTTAATGAAATAATTAACTTACATATTTGCGTTTTTTTCGTTGCCGATTTTATTAATATTTTCCTTATCATTTCCAAAAGTTATTTGATTCAGTAAAATTTACGTATAGGTACCTTTCTGTATGCTTTCTTATAACTTATATAACTTAATTAATTAATTATAACTTAACTTATATAACTTATAACCGCGCAGCTCTGTTTTCTCATCCACGTTCTGCATTTTTTTATTATCAATTAATTCTAAACCACATGCTTGTTCATATAATTTGCCAGGCTTTAGTTTTCCATTCAATGTTATATTCCAGTTCCTATTTATATTATATTATATTTATATTTATTCCCTCTTATATTCTAAATAGGTATTTTATTATTGATACTATACTCAAATTATTTATTTATGTCTAATTTCATATTATTTTTATTGTTTTGTTGAATGCTAGAAACCTCGTTGGACGATAAATTTGTATGTACCGGAAAATATATTATGTGTGTTTATTTGTGTTTTTGGTGTTTGCAAATTTCTCAGGGTTTGAAAACTTATTTGTATTTCTGTATTGATCAAAATGTTTATTCAATAGATTTCTTTATTTAAAATACTTTAGTATTATTTTATTTGCTTTCTTCTTTTTATATATTCTCTGATATCTCAGTTATACTTGTTTTCCCAATAGGTACTTCTTTTTTTACGCTTACTTACTGCTTGGAACAATTTGTGGCAGCCTCTGTTTTACAATTTTGAAAAATGACAACGGACCCTAGTTTGGTTCAATGATATAACGAAGCCACATCTAATTCTTTTAAAGCCATTTGCATTTGCACTTTTTTTTCTATTGCTACCAAGTACCTATTAATAGAAATGTTTTACGACATATTGCAATTTTCAGTAATTTCTCATTATCGTTATCGAATCGTATTCCATAATGATAGGAAGCATCCTGAAGTGAAGCGTTTTCTTCAGTTTTCCACATTTCATTTGTAAGTTGTCGATAATTTCAAAATTGCAAAGTTTTACAATAAGAATCCATAACAAATGTGAGTAAAATATCTCTCAATTTTTTTTAGAGTAATAATTCATATATCCTGAGGAACGTCACATTTAATAGACGGTAATGTTTAAAATTGTGTCGATTTTGACAAACATTAACACAGCTTCTTGTTACCTGTAGTCTTCAAATGTTCATTTTTATTTCCATTAGAAAAATTATAAGCAAATTTAATCTAAGCGGTACTAAAAATGACACTTTACCACCTGAAATGAAGGTCTAAAATAAATAATTCACAGCATGTTAAAAATCCTTAAAAATGCCGAATGGAAATGATAGTAAATTAAGAATATAATGGAGAAGTAAGAATATTTGGAGATATTTTTCGTTAGACTGTAAAATGCCTGTCCTAAATTAAAATCAATTTTTACAGCTCACGTTGACAATCCATGCAAGTTGTTTTTTTTTCACGATTTGCACTCAGTCTTAGCGGTACCTCTTTGAGTTCCTGTGGCGGCAATCGGGTACAATGCAGAGCTAATAGATCTGGGAGAGCCCGCCCGAGCTGTATCAGATAACAAGGCCCCGCTTTTAACAATTAATAGAATTTGATATACACCTCGATAAAGAGTTCATCCGATACTGGCACATCCATAATCGAAAAATCCCTTCGCACAAAACACATCGCCGCTTAACCTCCTTAGAAAGCGGCCTTTGCGCATATCCAACGACAAAGCAGGTAATAATAAAGGATTATGAGGCGAGGTTGGGTTTTCTTTTTTATAAATTAAGGTAATCAGGAATGAAAGATGAACACGCAATGGTTAACACGTAATAACAATTTTTTTATTTAATAATTTACAATTTAAAATTTAACCCTTAACCTGAGATTTCGGTTATATCATACTGCATGCCAAGACACATTGAAAGAGTTCAACTGCAAACGCGTCAAGGATGTGTCTTTATTTTTCCTGTACCATAAGCTACAGATGACATCCTAAGGCATTGACTGTCTTTGATACCAGCAATCGCGTACGGATTTAGAATATTTTTTATATGTAGTAGTCAATGAAAACTGGTGAAGTCTATAACATGTAATCATGACAGATAAGTTTTATTTAAAACATGCTAGTAGTAGTTTTTTAGTAAACGGCTTTGCAGAATAGGAAGCAGGTAAGACATTTTAAAATCTAATGGTGAACAGAAGGATTTTTCCGAGTGATGGTCAACTTCTGGAACAGGATTAAGAAAAAAATTTTGGATGAGAATTACATAAATCTAAACAAATCAGTGCACTGTAATAAAAAGTTTGGTAAAATTCCTCGAACTTTCCAGACCTCACAATAATATTAAATATGGTTGGATAACCCGGGAAATTATTCAGGCCGGCATGAATCTTAAAAACTTATATTGGCTGTGTAATGCGATCGGTGATTTGGAGTCGCACCATATTTATAAAAATGCAAAAAAGAAGTACGCAACACTACTGAAAAGTAGTAAACGTAATTTCTTTAAGAACTTAATTGATAAATCTAACAACAAAATAGAAACCGTTTGGAATATAGTCGATAGAGAAATAGGTAGAAATAAACCACTCCATAACGTATCGATCTACATTGAGGGTTTGGTGCACGACTCACAAAAAGTGGCTTCTGCTTTTGGCAATTACTTTGCAAATATAACTGAAAATTCTCTAACCCAGTTTTACGGCAAGCTCAGAGCCACTGCTTGTACGGTTTCTAATATGTTTCATTTAACCTTTTTCTTTACACCTGTTCATCCAATAATAAAAATTCTATAGGTCTGGATAATATCGCTAGGAGAATTCTAAAATCTGGCTGTTCTGTCTTGGTCAGACATATTGCTTGCATAATTAATTTATCGAATAGCAGCAGTAATGTCTTCAAAAAGATTTGAAATACGTATTACTTTTGCGCATTAGATTTGACACGACACAAGAGAAAAATTACTCCAAGAAGATTCGAAGACAGCAATATCTTCAATTTTCAGTTGTTTTGTTGAAAACTAGCTAGTTTGATTTACATTCTCATAACTCACAATTACACTTAATCAAGTTAATTGCTGATTAAGTCATTTTCCAGCAGAATAAATAATGTAACAATTTAAACGCGATTACATGCAATTTCAGTGAACTGAGTAACCGTATGTTAAGTTAATAAACTAATTATTTCATAGTTACCTAGTTTTGAAAATATTATGTGGACATACACAAAAAAACTCTCAAAAGAAGCCCTAAGCGTTTGAACTTTATAGAACGACAAGATTTCTTAGAAAAGTTTTTAATTTATCCAATAGCCTCCTACAATAGTATCAGTCAATCTTTTTCTAATCGGAAGAAAGATCAAAATCTTTACTTTAAGATACTTGTTGGTCTTTTTCTTGGATGTAGATGGATCTACCTTGGAACAATGAATATTGCTTGAAAGTTATACTTTTGAAGGAAGCCCTGAAATCACAAGTAGTCGAAATTGTCGTAGAGGACTCTTACCCGAGAGGTGTTCTATTTATCTTGCATTGTTGTTCAGTTCCTACTGAAAACTGAAATGTCAGATGAGATAAATGTAATTTTTTATTTATTCTATTTATTTATATATTTATTTATTTAGGAGTTACAATATCCAACGGGACAAAGTCCCAATTACAGGATAAGGTAATACAAAAAACCTTAACTAAATTTTAAAAGAAAATGGCAAACTAACATTAAATATAAAAATATAAATACTACATAAATTGGTACGAGGTGTGGGTAATTGTAAAACAGAGCGAAATCTAGAAATAAGTCTAGGAACATGATATAAAATCCTTGAGACTAACGAGTCTGCATTTAGAGTGTTATTTATAATTTCAAAAAGGAATATAATTGAAAACATAATTCGCCTACAAGACTATTAAAATTAAAACAAGAAAGCAATAAATCTTGAGAAACATAAACTCCATAACTAATAAAACGAATAGTCTTTAAAAATCTTTGTTGTGCAGATTTGGTTACTAAACTAATGTGCTCGTCAAACGATAATCTAGTATCGAATGTAACACCAAGGTCAGTAAATTGCGTAAATTATATAAAAGAGATTCACCAATTTTGTAATCAAAATTTAGATTAGTTTTGCGTCGACTGTAAGACATAATTTTACATTTACTTACATGAACACTAATTGTGTAATCTGGCAAGATTATCTTGTAATGTAGTGCAATCAGTAGAGGATTTAACTCTCAAGAACAACTTCAGGTCGTCCGCATAGAGTAAATACTTGACATCATATGACATATTATTATTATTATCGAGGCATTCAGTTAAGTCATTAATAAAAATAATAAATAACAGTGGTCCCAGGACTGACCCTTGCGGAACTTCTGAAAATTGATGGAATTTACATGTTTGGAAGCCATCGATGCTGCACAAATTGGTACCTATTACTAAAATAAGATTTAAATAGAGATAATAGAGCAGGGGATACACCATATGACTCCAATTCCAATATTAATAAATTATGATCAAGCCTATCGAAAACTTTGGAAAAATCGGTATACACAACATCAACCTGACCTCCTGCATCCAAAAGCTTCAGCAATAAATTGGGTTTTCTCAACTAGATTTGAGGTAGTTGAACGACCACTCATAAATCCATGTTGGTACGGAGATATTCATTTTTCAATATGAAAATAGTCGATTGTATCAAATTATTTCTAGGATCTTTGAGAAGTTACTTATACTAGCTATGGGCCGATAGTTAGTTATGTTGTTCTTAGCACCTTTTTTTATAAACGGAGCACATTCGCGACTCTTTCCATACTTGTGGATATTCTCTATATGTAATTATAGAATTGAATATGATTTTTAAAGGTTCTGTTAAAATTGTTACAGTATCTTATTAAAAATACAGGAATTAAATCAGGTCCCATTGTAAAATGGGACCTGATTTAATTCATTCTCTTAATTACATTTATTATGTCATCTTCAGTAACCCCAAAAACACAAAGAGTATTAAAACTGTGATTAGGTAAAAATGAATCAGAAAAATAATTGGCAAAAGCATTGATAATATCAGAAGGATTATTTAACTGAATATTATTATCATTCATACAGCTTGGAATAGAGGTAGAATTAGATCTTGAATTAATATGGGACCAAAGTCTTTTAGGATTTGAGGATATATCATTGACTATTGAATTTTGATAATTTTTAAATGCTAAACTAATGCAAGATTTAACTTCAGTTCTTATTTTTCTAAATCTGTTGTAATCATCAATGTTATTTGTAGATATATATTTACGCCAATGTTTATTTTTTAATTTAATTGTATTGATAATTTTGCCGCTAAACTAAACGGGATAACATCCATAAGATTCCGTTTTTTTAGAGGTACGTATTTGTGTAACAATAAATTCAATGCATTATAAAATTCGTTTAGCATATCATCTATACTATTAACATATGATAGATATGACCAGTCAGAATTAATAATCTCCTGATATAATAAATTGAAATTACACTTTTTGTAATTTAAAGTGTGCTTATTTTTAAGAGGAAACGCATTATCATTGATAGATAGAAGTGTAGATGTGAAGTGTAGATTTTGTTTTAAACCTATGAAAAATGCCTTGGGAAAAACAAATACATATAATAGAAAAACAATGCATTCCTGGTTTCAGGGTCAACTAAAAGAGTTTGTTTATAATTTAACACAAGCTAGTGCAAAGGTGCGAATATTGTGCAGAACATAGAGATTATTTAGAAAAATTCCAGACCTTGTGATTGAACTATAAGTAAGGATATCTGAATATATTAGACTTGTTACTGCTAATTGCTTTTCTTCTTATTTATTTCCGATCTACGGAAAGAGTTTCGTAGGTTTTCTAAATAAAATACTAAAGTAAGTAACAGTTTGCAACTATTCACCAATAATTTTTATAAAAACGTAAGCATAGCGGAAAACTATTATTATGATAAATTAAAATTAGATTGAGCACTTGAACACATAAAATGTATCATCAAATTGTCGGAAATTCTAATTTTGGTAACTAATTGAATAATAAAGAGTAATTTGAAGAGGAAAACAAAGAGATATGAAGATTTTCACCATCAAATGAATCTTCACAGATTCATAAAAAGGAATGGTATATTTTAAAAATTATAATCTACATTTTTATTATCATGGTTATTAATCTGAGGACAAAAAACCCAACTAAACGTTTATAAATAGTAATATTAATTTGGAGTATATTTTGGTAGCTGTTAATTCAATCTTAGCTTGTTTCGAACTTAAATCAGATTCTCCATTTTAGTTTCCTTTTCATTTTTCTCTTCCTTTTTTTTTTGTTTGCTAAAAAGTAGAATGGAAAAAAGAAATCCTTCTTCCATTATTTTCTTTTTAAGATATGCTGCATTAACTGCTAGAATTTGTGTACACTGTTGATTATATATTTAATAATTACTGATTATTTGTTCATGATGCTTTTCACCTCCGAATTCTTTGAAACTGAACCGATCGACTTGAAATTTGGCAGATAGTTAGAGAAAAGGTCAATGAACATTAGTGACATAGCGCCGATTGACGCTTCCACCCTGTTGGGGGTTGACACCGTTTCTCGAGGGTGGAAATTTTTTTCAAAAAATCGATAGAGAATAAAATTTTGAGCAAAAAATGTTCGAAGAATTTTTTCGAGAAATCAATAGTTTTTTAGTTATTCACGATTGAAAAAATTTTTAGTGAAAAAAAAAACACTTTTTCAAAGTATTTTTCGCGAATAACTCAAAAACTACGCGTTTTATTAAAAAAAGTGTAATGAACAAAAATGTAGCTTATAAATAGACAAAGAAAATCGTTATTTAAAAAGTGTTATATTTCCTATACAAACGAAATTGAAGGGGACTTGTTTTGGGGGAATACTCGAATCGATGTCAAATAACGGAAAAAGGATTAATTTAACGTGTATAACGCTCCTGGAGTTTTTTGTATTACTCAAAAAGACCTTCAAAATGAGCACTTATAAAAGTTAATTAGCGCAAAATTGAAGGAATTATCGTGAAAAACAGATGAGCTGCTCATATTTTTTAAGGAAAAATGAGCAGTAAACGCTGTACCATTTCCATCAGAATTAAAATTAATCGTAGACCCTTTACAATTAGTTCTCTTTTGGTGTTTTTCATACGATCCTTAAGTTAGACCGGTTTAGAATGCGTATTTTTTTAATAATGTACGGTAAAAGTTGAAAACGTATTTTTCATTATTCAAAAAAAATTGCCTTATTTATATAATAACTCTGAAACTATGAAAGATACGCAAAAAATGATAGACAGCAAAAATGTAGCTTTTTTTTCAACAAATATTTTGCTTTTTTTTATTCCTATAGCATAAAAAATAAAGCAGATATCGCCGCTTGAAGTATCCATTTTAGTGAAAAAACGATCTGTCTCGAGCCCT